>NC_143013.1:81658946-81960358 GCF_055824585.1 Amblyomma mixtum
AGGTCCTGACCAAATACACCATGCTATAGGTACTTGCAAATCTCTCTGTGGCCGCTCTACTAACACTTTTTAAATTCCTCAATAAATGATAGCTTAACTCGAGGTATGAAAACAACCTTATGCTTTTATTAAAACCCCCCAGGCTACCATGCGCCTTATTACAATGACAAGTTGTCGAGCGAAATACTTCGGAAAGTAATTTAAATGTCAGACTAATGTTTGTTAAGAGAAGGCCTACGACACTACTTGGAAATTTGGTCGGAGCAACAGCGACAGACGGTCGCCTGGTTTCGATGACACTCGGCTATCTGTAGCACTTTTAATCTCGTTAATTCGAACTTCAGGTTATTCGAACTTCGGCTCCGTCGAAATCACGCTAGCTTCACGAGAAAAAAAAATGGCTGAGGCTTAGCTAAGGTTAAGCCTAGTCGGATGCGAAGCATATTGATGGCTAGGCTTGGTAATACATGGCTTTCCTTGGTTGAATACTTGGTCATTTTAATACAACCACTAGAAGTGTAGCAAGTATTGCCGTGGCAGCTATATACGGGATCATCGGTGAATTCAATGCAGAGTGTACAACCGCTGCCCCAGCACCGGCTACAACAGCATTCTTGGCACCCATGGAAAGTACATTGGTGGTGGTGGTGAAAAACATTTAATTTTTTACAGAAAGGTGATTGGGGTAGGACCCTACTGGCCCTTTCCCCTCACAGTACTAGGTGGAGCCACCATTCCGGGGCCCCATCGGCAAGCAACGCCGCCCGCGTCCGTTGAACCAAGGCCTTTTGGCTCTTTAGGTCTTGACAGCCGAGCAGGGCCGCCTCCCAGTCCTCTCTGGTGGGGTTGGGGTTGGGGGGGATAGATGGGTTAGATTGACACGCCCAAACCATGTGGAAGGTGTCAGACACCTCCCCACAGAACTGGCACGTGCCATCAAAGGATGTATTGAAATGTTTAAGCACCGCCGGGCACAGTACAGTATTAGTGAGAATTTTGATGAGGAGGCGCTCGTCAGCGCGATCCAGACCCTTACAAGGGGCCGGGTAGCGCCGGTGCTCCTCCTTGTAGTGATCGGTGATTTGTTTGAATGTAATGGCCAGATTGTCTGATTGGGAGTGCCCTTCCAAGGACAGGGAGATAGCCCGGGGAGAGAGTGCGCGGGCGGCCTGATCGGCCTGTTCGTTTCCCTGGAGTCCCTGGTGACCGGGGGCCCAAATCAGGTTGCGTGGAGTTGGATCTTCAGATCGACAGCTATATTCCAGTATGCGCCAGGCAAGCGGGGGAGCCCAGCCCAACTCGTAGTTCTGACACCCTTAGTTATTCCACCGCCACCATTCCCTATAGACTGTCAGCTGCAGCGCCTCTGATGTGGAGCCTCCACCGCCGTGGACGACCGCGCGAGCCGGCAGCCCATCTCTCGTCTGCTGTGACGTCATGTTGTCACGTGGTCAGCCGCCGCGCCTCTGATGTGGAGCCTCCACCGCCGCGGCCGACCGCGCGAGCCGGCAGCCCATCTCTCCTCTGCTGTGACGTCATGTTGTCACGTGGTGTCACGTGGTCACGCTAAAGGTCAATGGTAGCTCCACCGCCGCGCTCGACGGGCTGTAGTGTAGCTCTAGTAATATGCTTCGCATAAAAAAAAGTTGCCGCCATGGTTACGGCAAACAGCGGCGGCAGACTATCACACACAGAACAATTGTAACCAAACGGTGTTTGTGAAACGCCTTCGTGGCACCTTCACTCTAAACACGAATGCACCTTATGGGAGTAAAAAGGGGAGTAAGCTGCCCTCCAGCGCACTCCCCTTTGAAAAGGGGAGTGCGCAAGAGGATAACTTTACTCCCTGTACTCCTTTCTGTTTAGCGTGTTCGGTTCTCGCTTGCCCCGACGGGCTTTGGAGGCGCATACTGCAAGGTCTTGACGGACTCGTCGTTTTCTTTCCCGGCGTCGAACATGGCGTCGTAGCGCTAGTGTAGCGTCAACGTTTTATCATCACATCTGAGATACGGAACGCCACAGGATGCCACAGGTTCGTTCGAGTTGCCTGCTTATCGATGCTCCAGTTCCGTCGAGTTCCTGGGAGGTGCCGTGAATTTGCAGCGCCAGTCTGGCTGCTTGCAAAACGAATGCTCGAGTGCATACCTGGCCGTCTTATCGCCTCGAGGTCGTCACTGAATTGTAGCCAGTTGCATGCCGGCCACATCAACGACCGCCAGTAGACCGAACGAACCTCGTGATGAATTTTCAAGTGCAAATCGCGATGAAGTTGAGCGGTGCTCAACTTCACTGCTCGGTTTACGACTCTCGCCACGACCAGCAACGTACCTCCTGCTTTCAAGAAAGAATTGTCACCATTTTGTTCTTACGCATGGGCGCCGCCATCTTGCTGCAACACTTCCACTTCGGAGAGTGCAAGCTAATGAACGCAAAAGTGCAACGGACGTGCGCTGCACGGGCAAAGAGAATGCGGTAGTGCTGCACTCCTTGAACTGGTGCAGCAAGTTCAGCCAAACCGAACACTTACAAGGGCAGACATGTGGGCTATAATTGGTGGTCCATGCTTCTTAAAACAGCGCAAAAGATACGGACGCAGACTGTGTCCCCTCCTTCGCATGATACAATGTGCACTGAATTACCCTATAAGAGAGTAAAAAGGAAGCAAACTGACCTCTAGTGCACTCCCTTACGGAATGCTATACTATGTTTTTGTCAGCAGAGGCCTATTCCCACGTCAGATAAAAATAACTTGATGCAGTTAGCAATGAAGACTTAACCGCGGCACCAGAGGTCTTGAGTTAAGCAATTGGAGTAGGTTGAAACTCCGGTTAAAGTGATGATAACTGCATGTACTTGACACGTTTTGAAGGAATCTGCATCCGCTGCCAACCGTAAGTATCCCGTTTAGTGATGGATATCTACCCCAGGATCTTTTACTCCCTTTTTACTCTCTCAAACGGGAATTTGTGTCTAAATTTGTGCATGGGTAACGACCAATCCCCATTCTCCAACATGCAACCACGGCTGGCCGCTTCCGTGCCTCTCGCTACGCTACTAGAGCAATGGGAAAATTTTTCCAGAAACTCTATCCGCATCTAAAGTTCCAGCGCGTATCCTCTTATGGCTTCCACACGTAGCGTTCCTCTCTTGCGCTTGTGTATTTTTCTCTCTCAAGTCACATGTGTTTTTTTACAAAAATCCGTTTACCAAATGACCCAACAGTCTGCGCTACTCGATCAGCTCCTCTCTCATATTCGTCTCTGTTGCTTCTACTCGCAGCTGCGAACCCTTTCAAGCGCCCGTGTGCATTGCGATGTCAGTCGAAACTACTCCGGAGCCCTCCACTACGTCACCTCAACTCTCACTCCCTCCCTTACCCACGGCGCGGTTCAGGCGTGCATAGAGAGGCGTGCATAGAGAGACAGTTGCGGAGCCGTTTCCTCAGCACCATTTATTAATTTTTTCCTACACACCTTTTCTCCTTTCGCCTCACCTCAAAGGTGCGCGTGGCGCGGATATCGGCGCAACCGAGACCTCGTGGAAAGAGCCACTAACAGCTACCTAGCTCTCGCTCACACATCCGCGCGCATGAGCGTATGCAACGGTAAATTCGAACAGGTTGTGCAGCCATCCTAAACCAACCTGCCCCCAGCACGGCGCAGCGGCTTGTCTCAAGGCTACGTAGGGTGGTGGTGAAAACATTTATTTAATCATAGGGAGAGGTGTTGGAGGTCGTGACCTGAAGGGTCACGCCCTTACAACCACTAGGTGGGATGCCTATAGTCAGGCACCCCATTGGCGTTTCCCGCAGCCCGGGCGCGCTGCGTTAAGGCCCTTTGGGCCTCGAGGGTGCAGCAACCGGACAGGATCGCCTCCCAGTCCTCTCGGGTGGGGTTCGGGATAGGGGGTAGGGATGGGTTCCGCTGGCAGGCCCACACCATGTGGTAGGTGTCAGACACCTCCCCACAGTGTGAGCACCGCCCGTCGAATTGAGGATCGAAATGCTGTAGAGTTGCCGGGCACAACATCGTGTTGGTGAGCAGGCGCAGGAGTACCCGCTCGTTGACCTTCCTCAGCCCTTTGCACGGGGTGGGAAGAGTTTGATGCGTGGATTTGTAATATCGCAATTTCCTTAAAAGTGTACATCGGATTGAAATTGAAGTCCTGGTCGGCGTCGGGTCCCGTGGGAAATGCCCGGAGAGAGAGTGCGCGGGCGGCGGCGTCGGCTGCCTCATTTCTGTGGACGCCTTGGTGACCTGGAGCCCAAACGATAGATCGGTGCGCGGGATCCGAGTATCGGCTACAATTTTGGTAAATTTGATAAGCTAGGGGAGTAACCCACCCTTGCGTGACGTTTCGACAAGCCCCTCGCGAGTCGGTGATTATGTATTTGGAGGAGGTGTCAGAGGCTGCCAAAGCGATGGCAACCTCGTCTGCGTGAATTGCTGACTGGGCTTTGAAAGTAAGGGCGTCTACTGTTTTACCCTCGTGGACGACCGCGGTCGCGTACCATCCCCTGGGGCCCGGGACGGACGCGTCCACGTAGAAGACTCCTGGTTTGCTCCGAAAATGGCGGTCCAAGGCTTCCGCCCGCGCCAGGCGCCTGCCATTATGATCCTCTTTGGACATATTGGTGGGGAGAGGCCGCACGTGGAGGGCGCGTCTCCAGTGTACGGGAAGGCGGCATCTGTCCTCTGTGAATTAAGTGTGCTGGATGTGAAGTCGGGCTAAAAGGCGGCGACCCGACCCTGTCTTTGTGAGACGAGTGTATTGTTGTATTGAGTGTATTGGAGTTCCCTAAAAGTGTTTACCATCCCCAGTGCCATAATGCGGCTGGTAGAGGTAGAGACCGGGAGGTCCAGCGCTCGTTTCATGATTTTGCGGAGGATGACCTTGAGGGCATCCTCCTCCTGTTTCCGCAGGTGGAGGTAGGGAGTCGAATGCAAGATTCGACTGGTCACGAATGCGTTCGCCAGCCGCAAGGCGTCTTTGCATCGTAACCCACCGCGCTTGTTGGAAACCCGGCGGACCATGCGGCCCACTTGGTCCCCCACCTGCCGGAGCTTGGCGAGTGTTGTGTCGCAGCGTCGCTTGTTGTGTATGAAGAGCCCGAGGACTCTGATTTCCTTGGATTCGCGAATGGGACCGCTTTGCAACGAGAGTAGGCCGGATGCAAGCGGCCACACGCTATAGCAACAACGGCAACCGGTCACAGCGACACGAAGTCCCGGTTACAGTTTATGTATCCTGGTAATTGTGGTGCTGCCGGTTTCGCGTGCACACGTGACCTGCTATTGTATGGCGTCAGCACAGCGACCGGGTTCTCGATGCCCGTGCGTCGTGGAGAAGAGACTATGGTTGGGCTTCCGCCATGGCGATCATCACTGCTCTATTTTCTCCCATCCCTTATTTTTCTGCGCACCTGTTGCGGTAGGAGCGCTACCTTATTTTAGGGGCCAAGTGGCACCATCATGGAGCCGTCACTCGTAGAGGCCGATGCAGATACATCACTGTCTCTCAGTGCGCGAAAAGGCCTAGCGTGTGCAGATGCACCTCCAGTGCGGTTACTCGCACATAGCCGGAGCGTTAGCTCTCTTGTTCAGATTAGGCTCCTTTTAGTTCGAAATCCAGGCAATCCCAACAAATTTTCGGTCCTTTTTGGGTTCGAACTGCCGAGGTTCGAATGTGTGTACGCGTAACAATTTCTCAGACAACGAGCACGTACAAGGAAGTAGTAGAAGACAGTTTGTCTCCAACCTGCATGAACACGAATTACGTTTACGAAGGGACCGCAGTTCGACTATCGAGAAATGAGCTACTCCACGCCTCCGTTCGTGAAGCATCACATACGAGCACTGTGTTTTCGCAAACAATGTTCGTGTCACTCGATCGGCACTCATAATTAAATAAAAAATACAGCATATGAAAGTAGAGCTGCTAAAAAGGTGTCAAGTGCATGGCTGAAAGTAGAGCTGCTAAGGTGTCAAGTGCATGGCTTTCAGTTCTTTAGCCAGCAGCCCATTTCTAGTCTTACAAAGTTTAAACATGGACTTATCTGCACGAGGCACCAATCGCCTGGTGTACCTCAGTGATCAGCCACATTATATTAGACCTAATGCAGTTCTTATTGTGGCATCCCATTTGTATGTATCAAAGTAACACTGCTCAGAAGTGTGATGTACCAAGGCAATACAACATTGAGAAAGTGTATTCTGGTGGTGTAAATCATAAACTTCATTAAAAATCTATGGGAGCACTTTGGCAGCCTAAAGAGCGCTAGGCGAAAGCCTTTGTCGGCGACGCGTTCAGCCGCCGCTTGACGCATGCGTTCGTTGATCTTTCGCCGTTTCGTAATCGGAGAGTCGCCCTTCCTCTGCCCAGTCGAACCACCTGGCGCGGAATCGCTGCACCGCTTGGGAGCTATCCTCCTCCACTAGCTGCCGCACACCGATTGACGACGCGCCGCCGCGCCGACAGCTCCACCTGGCGACGAAGATGACGTCACCTTTTGGCGGCTGCGCTCATCGATGAGTCACTCCAGGCGCTGGATGTGACGCCGGACGGACGGTCGGGAGAATGAGCCATTAAAGGCTTTCGCCTTCAGACCAACCAATCATAGCCACTGAGTTTGGTGCGGTAGCTCAACAACTATGGCATCGTGCTGCCGAGCACAGCATTCATTCGACCGCAGTTCTCGCCACCATATTCAGGTGTAGGCAAAATATAAACGAGATTATACTGCCGCGAACTATGTGGTATCCCTTTTACCGAATCTGGCCAGCAACATACTATGCACTTCAGTTTGCGCGACGACTGCGCTCTTGTCAGTGCCGCACGCCTGTTCGCCGATGACTCGCGGAAGAGCGATAAGGCAGGCGCAAAATGTGCTCGGCCTACGGCCGCTGCGCCATACCGTTCGTCTATCGCCGACAGCGCTCGCCCGAAGCTTTACGCTTGTTCTGCCGCCGCCGAGTTGTTTTAGTTTGAGCACAAGTTTGCTCAATAAAGAATTTTCTTAGCGAGGTGCCTGCTTCACATCCGCACGTGGCATTTGGTGGAGGTGCGGCGCCCATGCAGCGGACCCCACAAAACAGAAGCGCAAGCCTCCCACGATCTACGGACGTCGAGCCTGAAACCACACGCGGAGTAAGCCGCAGCCAGCAAGGTTTCCCGCCCGAGTTTGGGCCATTCCCGCTGACCAGGTCCGTAAAGACACAGACGTGGAACTGCCACTAGATACGTCCTGGAATTATGCAGACTGCTGGGAATCTGATCCCGGGGGTGAGTCTCCACGGAGCCCCGCACGAGGACACAGAAGACTGGTTAGAGGAATTCGAAAGGGCCGCAATCATGAACAAGTGGGTCAAGAAGAAAAATTATGCCATGTCTACTTCTCGCGACAGGACTCGGCACACAAACCGTGAGTCTACCCTTACCTCTTGGGAAATGTTCAAAGCTGAGCTTCGAAAGGCGTTTACCAATGTTCTAAGCAAGGAAAAGGCAGAGTAAGCGAGCGCCGTCGGCGGTAGACGGTATGGCGCGGCTGTTAAGGCAGTCGCCGTCGTGTGCGTCCGCAGAAGTTCCACCCTTGTTTTCAAACTGATGACGTCATCAACATGGCGTGGTATGTTATAACACGAAATTGTCACACCTTAGCTGTCAACTAAAACTGATGACGTCATTAACATGGCGTAGTGTGTCGTAACACGAAATTAGAATTAATTAAAAACTAATTAAAAAAGTAATGATGATGATGACGTCATCGACATTGCGTAGTATGTCGGAACACGAATTAATTAAAACATTTTAATTAATACATATAATTAACAAAAATGATGACGCCATCAAATGGCGCAGTATGTCGTAACCGGAAATGCACTGTGCATGACGTCACCTAAGACTTTGATAATCACCATAGTAGCAGGGGCAGCAACAGAGGCGGAAATGGCTTTCGCCTCATCGCACTTCAGTAAGAGCAAATGCCCCCCACAATTTTTGTGCCTGCCTTAGCACTCTTCTGCCAGTCATCGGGGAAGCAGGGCATGTGGCACTGATAAAGTAGTAAGAGCGCAGTCGAACTGAAGATAAGTGCACACTTTGTTTATGGCCAGATTCTGTGAAAGATATACGGCATAGTTCGCAGCAATACGGTGCACAATAAAGAACCAAATGTGATTGAAATAAATTCAGAGCCTAAGGCATGACTCAGAGCCAAAGTGTGGTGTTGGCATATGTAAAAAAAAAGTTATTCTTTTACAAAAAAAGGTGATGCCTAACCAGACTCTTTCTGAGTAATCTAAATAACGACTTAAAAACAACATACAAAGAAGTGGAGATGTGGAACACCATACGTGCCTGGTTCACCTAGATACTATCATTATTTCCAACTTGTCTGCAGTAAAAAGTGATGTTTTACAAGACACTGACTCAACAGCATAAAAGCTGTCAACTGGTAAGCACTGTACCATATATTGGCAGCAGCAGCATCTGACACTTTGGTGTACCATACATAACAGTGCTTCCATTTTGATCAGCACAACACATTGCAGAAATTACAAGAAATGCTTCAAATTACTACAGAACAGAAAATAATTTCAAAACATCATGGCAGTGCATATATGTTTCCAACAACATCACAAGGAAGAACAAGCAGCACACAAATGTAGCTGAATAGGTATGGTGCACAAAATATCCAATATTATTTAGAAATATTTTCATTTCTTTAACATTCATTATATAATTTAAGACAAACCTACATGCAGACTCACTTCTAGCATGGCACCCAAAGAATTTCAATTTTCATTCCTGCGTGGTGCTACATTCCAGTGAAGCACAGATGGCTTGCGTGGTTCATGTGGCCTGGGTGGTTGGATTAGTCATTGTATTGTTTGCATCCTGCAGCATCCGTATCACCCTCCATTTCTGGGCCTTTCTGGTAGCAGTGAGACGCTGAATGAAGACGCTCTGCGATTCAGAATAGAAAAAAAGAAACGGGGCAAACCAAGTCAACTGTTTTAATATTTTTTGTACGTCAACAGAATCATCCATGCCAAGTTAGGGGCAATGAAGCTGAATGCCTCACACAATAAAAATATTAAAGTGAAGTGACAAAATTACAGTAAATTTTAAAGAGAAATGCTCAACCCTAGCTTACATCCTCTGGGCACCAGAACAGCTTTCAATCCACGAATTCAATTATTAGCTGAAAAGAAGTGAGAAACAAAGCACTCGGTTTTCTTAGAAAATGAAAATATTTACTCGGTGTTGCTACGTGCAGATTATCCCAGGAACAATGGACAGAAATAAAACATAATGTCTTAACGCTTCTTCTGCCATTATCATTAGCTTCATTATCATCACAACTGCAAATGTGTTGACAAAACATGCAAGGCAGAAGAGTAACTTGGTTCCAGTAACCTCCTGGACAAGAAACTATGGATGGTTCAAAGTGCTGCAAACAATGATGATGAATTGCAGTTCCTACAAGCAAAGTGCTCCAAAAAATGGTAAACAATGGCAAACAAGTGGTTCAAAGTGCCACAAACAATGATGATGAATTGCAGTTCCTACAAGCAAACAAAACATCTACCGTAACACCTACCGTAAATTTGTGTATAAGTCAACTCTGAAAATAAGTCAGGCCCAGAGCACCAGCTGGCCTTTCAGCTCGCCACAAATGGCTGAAAGGTGACCAGAATTTCCTGTTCTCACTTTATTTGTAACCATTAAATGCCAATACTGTAAGGAACGAAATAGCACACTGCCATAAAGCTTTGCTAAGTGTTTGGCTTTGAGTGAAAGGATGAGGCTGTCTTGACAGCTGAACTCAGTTTGCTGTCTGTTACAAAAGTTTCATTATTTTTCACAGCACTATTTTTTATACCCACGCGCACAAGCTTGCTTTCTCCATATGCCTGTTTTATAACTGCTTGTCACATTGCTTTGGCTTGAAAACAAACAATTTGTTTTACACACAGTTTCACTCTGCAGTGCATAAGACTCACGATAAATGCATTTCTTCATGCCGAAAACTGCATGCAACCTGTTAAGTACGATTAGATAGGTATCTTAATTTCTTTGGAACAGCTTTGCCAGGAACTCAATTGACAGCCTTTTAGTAGAGCTGCTAAGCCCACAGTGCTGCAATTTTAGTCATGCAGTGAATTTATATAAAATTTCTTAATTGTGTTATCAGGTGACACAAAAACTAAGCCATGTTCTAACTTCGCTGCTACATTTATACAATGCAGAAGCTAACCTCTGGCCAGTCCCAACTAACTACTGATGCAAAAAACTTTGACAGCAAGTAAATAACAATAAATGGAACAATATTCAAATTAGGAAGTGCTTAAGTGAAGAAGTAGAAAGCCATTACCAGAACCTCACATCATCCTAAACAGAAGTTGAGACAAAAAAGCAATGTCACTTGCTTGTATCGCCTAATCTCTGACCCTAAAGCCAGTCTGGATGGTGCTGAAAACAGGTTGCACTTTAGCAAAATTACCTCTTATGGCCTTTCCAACACTAGCACATCTCAGAATTTTGCCCAGTCCAAAGAATTAATCACTTGCAATAACTTACATTTCAATTAATCAATATGAGCACTTACATGTCACCTACAACAGGAAAGAAATAGTAGAGCAAAGTCTAAGTTGTTACTCAGACATCATAATGCCATCCCTGGCAAACTCAATTTTCACAACATAAAAGAAGCCATTCCTACGAAAACATGCAAACTAAAAGAAACAAACTATAGCATCGAAGAAGAATTTTCTCATCTTGTCTGGAACAGATGCAAACAAATCATTGCTTTTGTGAAGAAAATAACTCACAGGACAGTTATGACTGTGTAATGCCAAATTTAGTGACAGCTGTTTGCAGTAGTGAATATACGAATTGCATTTCAATGGAAGCAAAACGCAAATACATCTATGTGCTGTGCGATGTCAGTTTACGCTACAGAACCCCAAATGGTCTAAATTCATTCAGAGCCCTCCACTACGCCACTCCTCATAGCCCATCTGTTGCTTCAGGACATAAAAAACCACATACCAAAACCAATCATTATTATTTTCCTTTTTTTTTTCTGGTAGAGCGCCTGGAATGCCCCTAAGTTCAGGCGATCCAGTGTGGTGCAATGAAGTGTTACAGCAACATTGTTAGTGCCAACTCCATCGAGCTGGAAAACATGCCCTTAACGGCTGTCGCTGCAAAATCTGTTCAGTTCTCACTGCAAACTGCAAAAGATGTCTCATAGCAATCTCCCTCAAATTCTTACAGCAGACGCTAGCAGGCAGAGAGAGAGAGTTTTCAGCCAACCTCTTACAGAGTTTTGTGGTTCTCTTGTGTATTTGCATCATCAGCCAGTTTCAAGGGAGTCTCATAATTTTTCAGTCTCAACCAAAGATAGCCTGCTGCTGGTCATTAGTCAGATTAGCAATGAAGTGGCTGGTCAAGCAAAGAATAAAATCGTTGACCTTTCAGCTGCAATACGAGCGGGTGAGTCATAATCCATTAGTGCAAGTTTGAATCGAGTGACTGGAAAAAGTTGAATTTTTAACCCCAAACTTTCCGTCTTTCGCTATCGAGTGAATGTGAACAGAGCCATAAAATGCTGAAAAGCTTAAAATTTACTGAGAACACAATTAAAAGGCCTCATCCTCGGAGTCCCTTGAATGTTCGCGCACATCTGAAAACCAGTTCTTACCTCAGCAGCATAAATTAACAAATTTCTCAGACAGCTAGAAAATTAGACAGTGCATGTTCCATGTAAAAATGCAGGCATATGACCTCTTATGCACCCCATAAAACAGTGACTCTGCACTGCCAAGCCATGTGATGTGATGCAATGCTGCCGCGAAATGAAAATTCCTGAGCTGGCATTTGGGAAGCAATATGAAGCACATAACTGTCATGGTGCCGCCGCGGTGGCTCAGTGGCTATGGTGCTCGGCTGCTGTCCTGAAAGACGCGGGTTCGATCCTGGCCGCGGCGGTTGAATTTCTTTGGAGGAGAAATTCTAGAGGCCCGTGTACTGTGCGATGTCAGTGCACGTTAAAGAACCCCAGATGGTCGAAATTTCCGGAGCCCTCCACTACGGCGTCTCTCATAGCCTTAGTCGCTTTGGGACGTTAAACCCCAATAAACCAACCAACCAACAACTGTCATGGCTGTGTAACGCTGTCATATGGGCACTTCTGGCCTTGAATGAGTCCGGTACCAACTGAAATTTCGAGTGTGCTTGACAGGCAATATTGCTACACACTCCCCCTGAACCCAGATTAAAGAACTGATCTGCTACATACCACGTCGCACTGCATGCACCTTTAAATGCATACACAGCAAATGAATTAGTTTGTAATGAAGCAAAACTAAAGAGGAGGCATTTTTAATTGATATTGCGGTAGAATTTTCGAATTATCTATGTGCATGCAAGCAGTTTGGCTACTTATGAGAACTTGACTGTTTCCAGAGTAAGATGGAACCTCCTTGATCCGGATCAAAAACTGTGCTTCAGGAATCAGCTGGCGTCGAGCAGGATCAAGCTCGACTGCAGCTGAAAGTTCAGAAATCCCAAACCTGCACTGAGTTTGATTTGATCGACTGGGATCAAAAGTGCCCATGTGACAGCAGTTTTCCTGGTGAAAATCTTTCCCAGCCTAACTGGTTTATGGAACAATTTCCAGCTGGTTCCAGTTGGAACCAAGTGGAACCCAGATGGTACCAACTGGAACACACTGGAAACTGTTCCATAAACCAGTTGGGCTAGAAAAGATTTTCGCCAGGGATTCAGAGTGGTTTCTGACGTACCGCGGTGTGCGGAGCCATAAAACAAACTAAAATAGTTTAAGCTGGCACTAGAATCTAAACCAAGTTCTTGCGAAACATGGCATCACACCTGCTGTCAAATAAGATGATGGCAAGCTAGTGTCTGTATGCAGAAAAGTTAGGTTGCTGTACTGCGATGCAGTCTCCCACTTACCCAGCGGTTCTTCTTGCGGCTGTAACTCTTGGTGCCTGGCCTGGCGTGTTCCCAGGCCATGCAGGGATACCGTGTAGCCAAGGACCGGCCCAGTGCACAGTATGCCCAGCGCATGGCTGATGAGTTCGTGTGCTGGATCAACTTGTGGTCACTGCACATGCGAAATGAAATCAATGACGTGAAGACAGCTTTGCTTGACACAAAATATGTACTGTTTATTAAACAGAAGCTGAGAAGTTCATCCAGAAAATGAGGTGAAATTTAAATAGGATGTATTTTTTCCTCTTGAACAAGAATTTCATTGGTGAAAACAAATGCAAGCAGTTATTTCAAGATTTATTTTATTTATTTCAAGATACCCCTAAAGGCCCTCTTCACGAGGGTATTACATAGGGGGTGGTAAAAATTTCAACTTGAATACATAGAAGGAACATTAACATGAGTGACAGGGCAAAAAAAAAGAAGCAAGAAAAGAGCAATAACTGGTAGTCAGCAAGAATCAAAATGTGGCGGAACAACAAGACACAAAATAAACAAAAAAACAAGAAAAGAAAACACAAAGATAAAAACAATGGAATAAACAGAACGAAAAGCAAAACTCGAACACATTGCGGTGAGCAGAACAGAACTAGAAGAAAACTACACATGGCTTTGATTTTTTAAAAGTTCATGAAATGATGTCGCATTCGTTTCAGTTGCGATTGTGTAAGGCAGCCGGTTCCAATCAATAATGGTTTTGGGTATGAATGATTTAGCATAACTTGAAGTGCGACATGTGATGCGTTTGATTTTGAAAGGATGGTCACGGCGTGGAAACACTGCTGAGGGTAAGTGAAAGAAATCGTCGTGAAGCAACGGATGATGGTAAATTTTGTGAAAAAGAGTTAAGCGAGCCAGTTTACGACGATGGGAAAGGCTGTCAAGTCCAGCACGAGCTTTTAAAGCCGTGACGCTAGTAAAACGTGAGTAGTCAGAATAAATGAAACGAGCAGCACGGTTTTGCAGGGATTCTATGTTATCTTTGAAGTAGGCTTGATCTGGGTCCCATATGGCGGAAGCGTACTCAATTTTAGGTCAAATTAATGTAATATAAGCAAGTTTACGCACGTGCGCTGGAGCATGTCGAAGGTTACGTTTTAAAAGGCCAAGAGAACGGTTAGCAGCAGCTAGAATCAAGTTAATATGATAGTTCCAGGTTAAGTCTGATTGAAGGTGAACTCCTAGATAATTGTAAGGTGAAGGTGAACTCCTAGATAGTTGTAATTATCAAAAAATGTGTGATCGCAGCCAAACCCTACGTTTCCATTATGGCTGCCGATACCAACTGGCCATGACTACTATTATGTAAAAGTTGGTGCCCATGCCAGAAATTGGGAAACTAGGAGGCGACACGCTTACTAATATGTTGCATCTGTGGTCATTCTGACAACAAATTCCATGAGTGTGGACTGTTCTTGATGTTCGCAGGAAGTTGGAATTCCCCTATATGCTCTTGAGCCTCTAGGCCCCTCAGATGCTGCCATAAACACAGCAGCAGAGGCAAGATGACAGCTAAAATTATTTATCATTTCATTTATTTGTTAGTCACCTTCATTGCACCTTAGAGCATTAAGTCAGGTTGGTTGTGAATGTTAACATATGCACAACAAAAATTAATAATTTCAAGCATGGAAAAAAAAAAAAAACGTTTGTAACATTATGGCATGTCAGAATTAAAAGCAATGTGTGCATGCTTTTCATAGAATTTGTGTACGATTACACGTTAATAATCAGGGTAATTAAGAAAGTAGCCATGCGCTGGTTTCAAAAAGAAACCAAGAATGCTTGCAGACCTGAAAAACACTTCAGGTACCAGGTAGGTGCAGAAAGGAAGCGATATTGGTCGCGCCTAGGTGTTCTTTTAGCTTCTTAATTCTCTCTGGCACTTAATGTGACCTGAATGTGATCAATTCCGATAAAACGGTTAGGTTACATGCTACCTTCAGTTTTAAATAGTTATCAATTCAATAAAATAAATACACACATTTCTTCCTATCACAACATAATACTAATTTATGGCTTACTATACAATACTTAGTAGCAATATCTTTTTGTTAATTCCCTACTTATATGTATTTTCCGCTTGCCTGAGTGTAATTACTTGCACATTGCATATTGCATACTGCTGGCACACTGCATAAGATGACTGGCTTGGCAGGAGAGCCAAGTTGTCAGAGGCAGCTTTTTTCCGCAGCTCTAACAGGTATTTATTTACACATGGAAAACATACTTTTACTTATATTTGATAACATCTACAAAGACCATTTTCAAAAAGAATATATAACCCGCCACAGCCTCAGTGGCTGTGGCAACATGGTTTTTAGCATGAGTATGTGGGTTTTAACAGATTGCGGTGTCTGAATTTCAGTGAAGAAGAAACATACACCCATGCATTAAGACTAAGACTTCATGCACTTTCCATACGCTATCCTTGATGATGTTGGAAAGCATTTTTTGTGAGCAAAGACTGACATAATTGTACTGGGCCTCAGTCAAGCTAATTCAACCGAAAGCTCCACTCCATGCATTAACAGACAAGCTCTATAATGGCGGTCATCGTGGAAATTATCTAATGGCTGAAAATTGTGCTGCTTCACAGCACCAATACACTGCGCCGCTAGCTCTTCTTGGGGGAAAGTACTGAGAGACGACACCTCGGCAGCAGGTGTGTGTACGGATGAGGGCTGTGCACAATGCTGGCATGACGAGGATGCTTTTTAACTCATGCTTGCACCACTTACACTCCTACTCTGCCTGCAGACATTAGCAAGGTTGGTGTGGAACCAAAACAAACGGAGCCAGGGTGGCACCATGGAATCAAGGAACTCGGATGATGACATCAATGAGCCGGTTGCACCTCTCTGCTCGCTGCTTCAAACACGCTTAGTCTGTGACGGGGGCAGAGCACTTTTAAACTGGCTATTATGTCATTCATAGTAATACATTCCCGAAAAAAATTTAACGTTCATGGATTACATGGATTCGACAAGCTCTTCAGCTTCCCTGAGACCAGACTCCAAGCAAACAAGGTGGTGCGAGTGAGTTGGCTTAGTAAATATCTTCCACAAGTAAACTAAACGAATAAGCCTGCTACTGAAAGCTAAACAAGATTACAGTGTATAGCGTGCAGTCTGAAATAGCGATCAGTCAACCAAAGTTGAGAAGGACTAGAAATAGACAGTAACATAACCTTCTGGACAACTACATGCTATGGTCCTGAAGGATGACCAAGAGTGGATGACAGTAGCTTACTGTGGTGTCACACTCACTTCAGGAACTGGATGATTTCATCACGCAGCTTGCATGACAGGGCCTTGTGCCTTGTTGCTGACATAGGGGCACCATGCAGGAGAGGCTGAACAAGTGACGAAAGAGTCGGGAACAGGCCGTTTGGAGACCAAGTTCGAAGGTTCGCCTGTGCAAGGACACAGCAGCCGCAAAAACATTGCAGTGAGTCTGAATGCTGACTGTTCAGTTTCTACAGCAGACCACAACTATCTTGAAATTCACACTTAGGCTGTGTAAATATGGCAACGAAAAATAATTTCCTCCCTAAATGAACACTGTATTTACTTCTATTCATGCAGAACAACATTTACTCAGAATCAAGGCTTCAGGACATTTAACAACAGAAAACAGTTCAAGCATGACCCAAAAGTATTTACAAAACAAAACACAAACAAAAAGATATTATCGAGGCTTAATCCATGATTTAAGAAAAGAAGGGAACTGTGTTGGCACACCATTCATCAAACTTTCAAGAGAATTTTTGAAGGGCGACAAACCGACTAGTCTTATTTTGCATTCACGGCCAAGTTGCGCTTTGGTTTTGCTTGCCACATGCAGTTTTACATATACAGCTGTAAAAGCTGTACACCTCCTAATATGGTATTTCTGTAATGTCAACTTCTACTATTGATCACCAGACTGATACTGAAAAATATACTATCTGAAAAAGAATAAATAACAGCTGGCAGCAATTTTTAAATAAATATAACATGTTTTGCGAAAAGTTAAGCTAAAATTGTAACCAACCGCTGCCCAATTAACAGAAGACCTATTAACACAGAAAAAAAGCTCAAGCTCTCTGGGAACTTAACCTGTTATAAGGTGCAAGCTGTGTACATGACTCACATGCATACAAATGGTAAAATCACTCGGAATGACTATAGGAATTGAATGACATCATTTTCAAGCCATCTCAACCACTATTTGCGAAGAAAAAAAGTGCACAAAGTTATATCACTGGCTTCGTAAAAAGACCTCAAACCTGGTACATGTCCATACACCAGCCTTCTGGACATATTAGACAACTTGCACTAGAAATGAAAATTGCTTGAATAAGTAGTATTATCAGGTAGTTTACTGATGGAAAAGGCTCAAAAGGTCAATTATTTTCCACATTTTTTCCCCCCCCCCCCCAAGATTGGCTTCGTCAAACTGTACACCAGTGGGAGGCCATTCTTTCACTCCCACTTCCTCCCTTCCTCTATGGTGCGGTTCAGGTGTCCACCGAGAGGACAGAGAATTACTGCGCCATTTTCTTTCCTCAAAAAGCATTGTGTTCAAAGGGCAAGGCATCGCGCCACATGTGGACTCCCTGGCAGCGCTACAACACGCTCTCGCGTTCCACTCCTAAACGCGAATCTTAAGCGTCATTAATTAGCAGTTAATTAGTATTCATGCATTAATCAGTAATTAACCATTAATTAGTGATTTGTCATCACGTATCTCGGTGGACACCCGTCAAAATTCAGAGGGGCAATTTTTTGACCTAAAGTGCGGTCACTGATGTGTGGTTAACATGTTAAGCTTCGCCTCTAAGAGTGGAACGCGACAGCGTCTTGCAACGTTGCCAGAGAGTCCATAGAACGCC
The DNA here is from genome assembly GCF_055824585.1 of Amblyomma mixtum. Taxonomy (NCBI): domain Eukaryota; kingdom Metazoa; phylum Arthropoda; class Arachnida; order Ixodida; family Ixodidae; genus Amblyomma; species Amblyomma mixtum. Next base: position 81,676,843 of record NC_143013.1, read on the forward strand.
ATCGCCCATTTGGTAATTAGCAGTTAATTAGTATTCAGGCATTAATCAGTAATTAACCATTAATTAGTGATTTGTCATCACTTAGTAATTAGTACTCAATTATATGTGACGCCGCCAGTGCCACAGAAGAGCGAAAGTGGTGCGGAAAACGCTTTCGCCTCTACACACTTTAGACAGTCGAAGTGCCCCTGAAATAAAAACGCTGTATGCTTTGCTTGAAAGTTTGGTAGTATTCAGTGTGCAAAAATATGGCACCTAGGTCCACCATTTTCTGGCACACAGCAAACACAGTGCACAACAGTGGCATAAGATCAACGTGATAAGTAACGAGAAACAAGGCTCTGCATTACACCAAAGTGTGCAAGGCTCTCAAATGCCTCAAGCATGTTGGAGGTCATGTTAGTACAGTCTGGTCTGGTGGCTACAAAGTAAAAATTCCCCTGCACTACTTTTGATGTCTATTACGGCACTAATTTTCAAACTGAGGCATTTTAACATCTTTCCCGCAAGAAGATATTTCAAATCATGCTCTATGGTTCATTCTGCTACCACTTCCTTTTCAAAACAAAGCATGCAAGTATGTACTTTTGGGGACAAAAGTGGTATGTATGCTCCACGCGGCAGGAGCCGGAGCAACGGAAAACTGCGGCATTTTGGCGAGCTAAAGCACGAAGCATGGAAACGAGCCAAGCGACATGCCTGCTGATAATTAAGGTCATGCATTGGCTGTCTCGATCCCAGATGCCGCCTGTAGATGGCGTTGCAATGCAGTTTTCCGTTGCTCCAGCTCCCACCACGTGGAGTTATACCACTTTTGTTCCCGGTAGTACATAACACCGTTGTATGCTGTGTCATGCACCTCCACCAGTGGCTATTTTCTAAGTGATAGTACCGAACAGATGCACCTTGTCTTAGTGCAGTGTGCTACCCGTCTTTTGTGCCCAATTGGGATTGTTTACAACCACCCATAGACTTCAAAACAAGATAACATTGGTGTAAAAGAAAATGGCAACATGAAATTCTTGCTGCATTAACTTTTACTAAGTCCACACTGACTAATGGATGCAAATGCTGCAGACTGCAGGATTCGTTCTTGGGAGGGGGGGGGGGGGGGGTAATAAATATAATATGGCCAGCCAAATGCCTCCTGCACTTGTAGCATTACTCTGAAGACAAGAAAAGCAAGTAGTCCTACCGAATCAAGCTTTTCTCTGTACAGTTGTGATGCTGTATCAGGGATGAGTACGGCGTCAGAACCTGAAAACAGCCCAGAGACAATGTGATAGCAGCCCGATTTCACCTTGTGCATTGCTATGGCACAAGGATATAGCACAGTAACTTCACGACAACTTAACGACAACCTTATTCGTCTTCACCTTAACCATTACATTAGTGAGAATGCAAATACTATGGCTCACGCTAGATTTGAGCCCATAGTCATGCTTTTATTTCACCTAGAAGTGCATGTTTATCATATATAACCATGCAGACAAACCAAGGTGGCTTTATGCTGTGCAATACTGAACTGCACTTGGAAAAAATGCTCCGCTCGTGGGCTGAAATGGAACATTGATGGACCAAAACCATTCCTAATGACATTCTCCAGGTAAATAGAAAAAAGAATGGTTTTTGATATTATCTTGCTTTTGCATGAGGTATAACATATTTGAAGGAGATAGCAAAAACAAAAGTGGATTCAGAGTCTCCTGAACACGTGCAATAACCTGCTATGCCAGCTCAAGATAACACAGCTGCAAAATAATCTGCATGCTGTAATTCCTGCAACTCCTTATTTGCTTTCACATATTCAGCATTATATTATGTTCAATCCTGATAAAAAAAAATACACCTTATGTGTAAAATGACACTAAAGGGCTGCACAGTGTCATAGGTACCTAACCTCCCTATGTGAGCTTCGTGCATAATAAAGTAGAATTAAATTAGGTAAAGGCTGCCTTGCTAGCACCTTTTATAAAAAACAACAGTAAAGCAGGGAACACTTTGCCGGAGCAGACAGAGTACATTTTCTGGGCTCTGTTGATTATGCCACAAATGATTTTTAGTCGGACAGTAAACTTCGTCTCAGTGACATGAAAAGCTTTCAGAGTTAAGCAGGTTACGCTGCAAATCGCTCGTAAGTTCAAGCAAGTAACAATGCCAGAGCTAGCCGCAGGCATAATCAGTGCAGAAAAATGTCATCGGCAGCTAACAATGAGCATGCACTGAGCAAACCTTGATGCACTTTTAGTGCGAGCGCCCACAGACTGTGTCAACTTAATGCACTCGAAGCATTGCAAACAGGTAGCTTTAATGAGAACATAAAAGTCATCATAAGCTCTTTTTGGCGCATTTCATGTTATTAAGAAAAGGCATATGGAGCAGCAGACCTCGAAAGGATTGACTTCACCAAAATCTTACCGTTAGGTACCGAGGCATTGGAGGTGCAATCCTCGCTATAGTCGGGGCACCAGACGGGCTCCTCTTTTATGTTGGCTTCAAGCTGCAGGATATATTCTGCAAATAAAAAAAAAGAGCAGAGTCACATGTTTAGGAAGAGCTGGCCGGATAACTTAAATATTATAACAAGCACGCTTAAACGTTGAGGGGCTAGTTGGTGATGCATTTTTTCTTGAAATTTAAACAGCCAGTACTGTCTTATATTTCTATGTATTCGTTTACAAATGTAGCGCTGTTTAAATTTTAAGAAAAGATTATAAAAAGCAGCAGTTAACAAATAGTAGCAGTAGCCACAGTGATCTTTATGAGCCAATAAAAAGCTGTACAAGGAACAGTTGCCCAAAATAAACTGCAAGGTAAGACTAGCACCTAATTTGCAAGCGATTTTCCCATCAGGGGCACAGAAGAGCAAACTGTGAATGCACAGGTTAATTCCAAGCTGACTAATATTAGGATATTTTATGCATTTCTTGCAATGACACTTTTCATTCTGCAGATTCAGCTAAAATTGAATGACTCTCAGTTGTTGGTCGCAGCATATTATCACAAACAAATGTCACAGATGCGTAAAAAATGCCCATGTTAAACAGATCAGCAAGGCCACCAATAAAACAATTTTCTGACAGCACAATAGCATATGGTCACACAAATAAAGCAAAAAATGTCACAAATGCTGTGAGCCAGACAACCCAGTTTTGGTTCAGATGCACTATGCGTATGTGAATAAACAAACATACAGAACATGCATGCATTAGTGTTTCACACTAAACACAGGAGACAACATGAAATACTGAAATAGTTTGACACGAGGGAAAGGCATGGGCAATTAGCATAATGAGTGAACATGCAGGTAGAGGACAAACATGTGAAATCCATAAGGTGTTCAAAATTTCAAGCTAGTCGATCTTGATATTACAATCTTTTTTCAGGTAATCAAACCTTGGTAAAATTAGCCTGCATTTTGAATAATGCAACTGCATATTTGCTAGAAGCGTAATTTTGGCATTCCGCCTTTTGTTGAAAAACTTACTTATATTTCAGAGAATGCATGGAAATTACATGAATAGTAAGCTACTTGTGCGTGACTGGTATTACATTAGATTGGTTGATCTATAACAAAACTGTTTCCACAACATGTGCTGCTGAAGAGGCGGGGTACCCATAGTGATCTGAGGTGTGATTTGCTTTCAAAAAGTGGCATTTAGAGCCTGGAGAATACATCCACTTTGTTCCAAGCACTCTTATGCAGTTTTTATTAGCCTCAAGAAAAATAGCTACAGTGAAAATGTTTGCATTTCTCACGTTCTTCATTCATGATGTCATTGCAAAAGCTTTTATGGAAAAGTTTTGAATGGTATTTACAGAGATGGAACCTGTCTATTAGGTTTGACTTGGTCATACTGGCTTGGCTAACGACACGGCTCACTGGTTAGCCCCACAGAAATGCGGCAACGTGATGAAAACAACCACATACTACACCACATGAATAGTTCATGCAAGCACAAACATTGCTGTTATTTCCAAAAAAAAAAAAAAAACCTCTGCCGCAACAATAAACAGTCCAGCAGTTTCATGTGTAGCTTTTCGTGCATCATATATATGTAGTCAAAAACAATATTAGTGTCTTTTTAAAGGCTCCAAAATGAACACAGATATCAGCACTTGTAGCATATATAATATAAGGTAGCAAATGCTAACCTTTCCCATAAAATTAGCAGCCTCTTTGACCATAAATCAGAAACAACTGTCAGCTATAAAACCACACATCATAAGGCTTCCACAAACTGAGCAAGGAAAAATAAGTTTCATTATTTTCAGCGCGCTGTGTCAACACCCTAAAATCAACTCAAGTGGCAGATCACCAAATGCAAGAGATCAATTTCCCAAAGTATTCCAGTTTCCTGTTCAACATAACGACAAATATATATAACATTCTGATCAGTACAATGACCCTTGTACCAGTACTTTGAGCCACAAATGACACTCAGCGTAACCAAACTACAACACAGACTGGCATCGGGGATAACACTAACTGGTGAAACAATAATTTGCACGAAGCTGTCAACATGGAGATGTGACACACAGATTTCCAAGAACACCAAGAAAGTGGCACAAACAGTCCTCAGAGTAACCACGTGAACAAAAGTCCAGATATCAACTTGGGCACAAGATTGAAGTTCAGACTTCACGAAAAGCCGCCATTGCGGCTTTTTTCCCTTCTCCTCAGCCATGTACCTGACTGAAAAATAAACCTTGAACCTTGAAGTGCTTGGAGCCCTCTCAATCTCTTTCAGTAGCATGTGCTGTGGTCTTCCCATCACAACGAGATGAAAAGAACGGCATCAAGTGAAAAATGTTGCGACACATCTCGCATCCTGAAAAAAATTAGATTCAAGGCAGAAAACAAAAACACGTAGCTTTTCTCATAGTCGTACTAATTTACAACACAAAAACTTATACACCCTATGTGACTTAAAGATGTCAACACAGTCAAGATGGGTTTTTTTTGCAAGACTTCTGAACAGTGCTGCGAGCTTCACTTCTCAGAAACCTTGCTTCTCCCAATACTGCATGATAGATTGCTGAAATGTTTCAATTTCTCTCACATGCATCGAGATCTACCCATGGGTCACTGACACTAAAGAGATGCAGCTACCATGGCTGAAGCTCGAGCTGTGGGCTCAGCAGAATACCTTGACGAACACTTCAGGCTCTCTTCTGAAACAGGAATCTCAACTTACTTTCTTTGTCAACAGAAGTTACCCTCATGTAATGTCTCAACCGAGACCTTTGAGGAAATAAATAAATAAATAAATAAATAAATAAATAAATAAATAAATAAATAAATAAACAAATAAATAAATAAATAAATAATTCATTATGAGCAATTCAGTGGGTGAGTTGGTTTAAGTCACTCACAGGTAAATTAACAGTGCAAATGAAATAAAAGACACAAAAAGAGTATATAGAGGACAGGCACTGTATTCGAAAGCAACTTTATTTTAGTCGACAAGCCAAGAAAACAACATACTGTACATGTGCCAAAGGTTTAGCAGTGAAAAACCACAGCAGTATCACATTTAAAAAACCAGTTAGCACCGTATCTTTGCTCTGGAAATGTCCTGTATCTTACCTCACCTAGTAGATGGCTTTTGCCATTGAAAAGAGATACTGAAGTATCACTGATGCAAGCAGAGCCCAGTCTTTCTATAAGAAAAGGTTCTCAGCAATTCAAGTGCAAAGCGCCCTTTCTCTTACGAAGAAATTTTTATTTACATGAACCATGGCTCATATCCTGGCTCAAATTTAAAACAGCAGCAGTGTGGATATTCTGCAGATGCATATTCCGATTGCTATCGCGATAATGTTCATTTTATCTTGCTTGGTCACAAACACATTGACTCGTGTAAACCTTGCCATATGATAAAGGAGTTTGATGTCACTCTGGCACAATTGATACATAAGGCTTCAAGTGCTTCTCGGGGCAGGAATTAGAGACATTTCTTTCATCCATAATGAGAGACAGCATCTGGGGGACAGGCAAGCAATGTCTGGCGGTAAAACCAACAACGGTGCAGGTGTATGTGCTTAGAACCACTGTCACTGAGTTACCGGCTCTGGTAGCTCAATATCTATGACATTGTGTTGCTGAACATAGCGTAGCCATATTTCAATGGAGGTGAAACACAACTAAAATATGGTGCACAAGGAAGAAGCCAAGGTAGGCGATCGGTTCACAGCCTATGATGTGCCTCAAAGGCAAGGTGTAGCCTTGCTCGTTATTCTTTTACAAGCAGGTAAAAGACATAAAAGATTCAGTGCATCTTTATTCAAATAAGAAGGATGTCCGTTGTGGGGACGCCTTCGTCCCCTGCGTTCGCTTTCCCTCCACGCACCCCACTGTTGTTAGCTGCCCCCCCGAAAAGCACTCCTCTCGGTTCGGTTACTGTAACTAACAAGGGAGGGCGCTCGCGTCGCAGCGACACCAGCGCCACGGATGGCGTTTTGCTGCGCGCTCGCGGGGAGCGACGGGGTCTCTTCTCTCTGGGATCGGGAAGCGAGCAGACGTTTCGCTCGCAGCTTCGCTCTTCGTCGACAGGCGCCTCTCGGTCGGAACTTATTCCCGCCGAGCCCGTCCCGCTCGACCTCGGAGTTCCCTTTGCCCTACCGTGAGCGGACGTTCGCTCGTAGCCGTGCTGGTGAGTCGGACATCCTAGATTCCTCAGTGTATTTTGTTGCTAGCTGGCGTTATTGTTGTTATAGCAATAAATGCCTTGTTTGTGTCAGCCAGTGTGTCGTTCCTTTGTTCCCGTAGAGCACGGCCCGCCGTGGTCGGCGTGCGCTCAGTAGCGTACGCGACCACGGGGTGGGGTCCGCGCGGTTTTGAACTGAGTCAGCCGCGCTTAAACGGGGAGAACGTATTTATCTCCCCCATTTAAACCCCACATTTGGCAGCCCAACGTGGGGCCTGCTCTTGGAACATTGGACGACAGTCTGTTCGGTTCGAGGAACGCTCTTTGTCCGGACTTGACAAGTGCTAGGCCTAGAGTGAATTTTGATCGCTAGGACCTGCGGCATGCTTTCTTGAGTGCGAGGTGTATTGCGCTGCAGCATGTTTGAACTTTTCGACATGCTCAGCATGTTTTTTTTTGTGAAGTTTTCTTCCTGGAATTTCTTCAAGAACCACTTGGTCCGCATCGAGGGAGCGCGAGGCCTAGCGCCCGCGGAGTTGCCGAGCCCGAAGCGAGTGAGTACGGAAGCCGCGTGGGTGGTCCGAGTTTTCTGTATAAATTTTCTCGCTGTCTCTTTTTCGACTCTGGGAGTCGCGGCTCTGGGAGCCGGGTGGCCTGGGGCCACGGGTGCCGTAACGAGCTCGCTGGTATTGCAGCTCGGCACCGGGCGTTCCGACACCGTCCGATACGGTGGGCGCCGATCACTCAGCAGCTGCTTCGTGCAGTGAGCGGGGAGGACCACCCCACAACGCTGATGTCTCCTCGCGGCTGCGCGCACGAAACCCGTTTCGGGTCTTTCTTTTGTTGGGGGTCGTCGACCTTCACTGTGGTAGTGAGGCCTAAGGCTATTCATAGCTGCCTGCACCTTGTCAAAAGTGACACGACCACCGGACCGTGGTGTTGAGAGGGGGCGCACTTTGCTGGCCACCCGTTTTTTTTTAACCTCGCATGAACTGAGCATTCTCGTTCAACTCAAGAAAGGGCTTTGTTCACTCGAACTTTGTGTTGCACAGCCGCCCGACACGTTTTGCTAGCGAGTTGAGCATTTGAGCCACGAGGCCCTTGTGTACGCCGTTTCCCCTCTCGTGACCTACGTTAAAGGCATGCGGAGTGTGTTTTGGCAATCTTTCAGATCCAGCGGAGCCACTGCGGCTTGCTGTCTTGTGCACATCGTCTCGCTGCCGCCTGCTGCGACGGAGCGGCCTGTATCCTGTTCGCCGCATCCATCCGTGGCGAGACCAGACAGCAGCCACCTCCGGCTGCTGTTACCCTGGCGACTACTGCGGAATCTTGGCCTGCAGTGGTCAACCGGCCCTCCTCTTCGCGGGCCTGCGGACACATAGTCCGCGGGCCATGCGAGACGTCCCAGCGGAGACCTTCACGTCGCCTTCGGAATACCGCGGAAGACTGCGTGCACTCTGTCGGCGTGACCTCCGCTGCACGACCTGCCTCAAGTGCATGAAGACCAGGAGACTCCTCCATAGCATGTAACTTGCAGGCGCGTGGGTCTATTTAAGGTTGGGGGGATGTGGGGACGCCTTCGTCCCCTGCGTTCGCTTTCCCTCAACGCACCCCACTGTTGTTAGCTGCCCCCCCGAAAAGCACTCCTCTCGGTTCGGTTACTGTAACTAACAAGGGAGGGCGCTCGCGTCGCAGCGACACCAGCGCCACGGATGGCGTTTTGCTGCGCACTCGCGGGGAGCGACGGGGTCTCTTCTCTCTGGGATCGGGAAGCGAGCAGACGCTTCGCTCGCAGCTTCGCTCTTCGTCGACGGGCGCCTCTCGGTCGGAACTTACTCCCGCCGAGCCCGTCCCGCTCGACCTCGGAGTTCCCTTTGCCCTACCGTGGGCGGACGTTCGCTCGTAGCCGTGCTGGTGAGTCGGACATCCTAGATTCCTCAGTGTATTTTGTTGCTAGCTGGCGTTATTGTTGTTATAGCAATAAATGCCTTGTTTGTGTCAGCCAGTGTGTCGTTCCTTTGTTCCCGTAGAGCACGGCCCGCCGTGGTCGGCGTGCGCTCAGTAGCGTACGCGACCACGGGGTGGGGTCCGCGCGGTTTTGAACTGAGTCAGCCGCGCTTAAACGGGGAGAACGTATTTATCTCCCCCATTTAAACCCCACACCGTACATCTCGCGATTCACAGAAACAATAGATCGACATTTTGCGAGAGGATGAACTGTAGAGAACACAAGTTAATACTTAACCAAATTATCTTAGTAAACTAAATACCAACTGCACTTGAAAACAATTTGTCAAGACAGATAAAGTCGCGAGACACCATGTGTACCAGACTCAATACCATGTGTACCGGACTCAATAAAATGCTACCTTACAACCACAATTTGTTTGTAGATAAAATCAATAATTATTTAAAACAGGATGACACTTCGCTGTACCTCATATTAGGTGGCAGCAGCACCTTTAGGTGTACCATACATAACAGCGCTTCCATTTTGGCCAGCACAACACTTATAAGAAATGATAAGAGTTACTACAGAATAGTAAATCATTTAAACACATAATGGCAGTGCATCTTTTGCTAATAACCCCACAAGAAGGGAAAATCAACACACCAGTGCAGCTGACAAGGACTGGTGCAAAAATATCCAACATTAGCTCGAAATACTTGCGTTCTTTTAACATCAGTTATTCAAGACGGGCCTGCAAAAAGCCACATTACTGGCATAATGTCCAAAGCTTACAAATTTTCATTGCATTTCATAACTGCTTGTGCATCAGAGGGGGTTTGTGTGGTTGGTGTAGTTGGCGTGGTAGGGGCAGTTAGTGTTGTTAGGATGGTTGGTATTTCTGGGGTGGTTGGCATTTCTGGGGCAGTTGGTGTTTCTGGGGTGGTTGGTATTGCTGGGATGCTTGATGTAGTTGCTGCAGCATTCGCATCCTGAAGCTTCCGCATCATTCTCCACTTCTGGGTCTTTCTGCAAGCACTGAGACGTTGAATGAAGACGCTCTGTGATTCAGAGAATGGAAAGAAAAAGAAGGGCAATCGGAGTTAACCCCTTTACCATTTTTTTTTTTATCAACAGTGTCATTCATGCCAACATGAGAGGCAATGAAGCTGCATGAAGCCAAGTGTTTCATTTCTTGTAAAATAGACAATGTCATACAATTAAAGCAAATTTTACAGAGGACTGCTCAGCTCTAGCTAACAACTTCCAAACATCAGAGCAGCTTTCAACCAGGCAATTCAATTATTAGCTGAAAATCGGTGAAAAGGAAATCGCTCAGTCTTCTTGGAAATCTGAAATCTTTGCTCCCTAGTATTATCTGCACATAGACGCAGATAACAGGGGCAGTTACCAGAAATGCAACCTTCGAAGATAAAATCTGAATGCTTTTTTTAACTAATAGTTACCATTATCTTCATTATCATCACCACAGAAACTATGGATGATTCACCCCATTAAAATCATGCAAACAACGATAATGAAACTGCACTTCCCAGAAGTGAACAGGGTACAGATTGAGGCTGACAGAAGGAAGCCTCACCCGCACCACCATAGTGTATCATGGGCCCACAAGTGAACAAAGCAAGTACTGTATATTGTCAGTTATAAGTCGCCTCTGAATAAAGGGGTCACTTCCCAACTCTCAGCTCCCGCTGGCTTGCCGGCATGTCATAAATGGCTAAGAAATGACCAGAATTTCCTTCTCTTCATTTATAAAAATAAAAAGCAGAATTATGGGAAGAAACAGCAGTTTGCCTCAAAGCTTTGCTAGGTGAATGACCTCAAGTGTGATGATTATGCTGTCTTGACAAACCTGGTTTTTGCAGTCTGCTATTACAAAGCGTTCATGACTTTTCAAGACTATCCCCCCCTCTCCAGATGGCTCCTCGTACTACTTTATCCCTGCCAGAAGCTTCTAACCATTGTATACTTCCTCTTCCCTCCAATATGTCGCCGGTCCTGCATACCGGCCACCGAAATGCCGCTGCCTCTCATAATAGTCCCCCTTTGATATTCATGAAGCGGCGAACATGGATGTCTCTTATGTGGCTCCTCACTGGTCTGGTAGACATGTCCTTTTTCATTTTCTTCTTTCTGTCCCTCACACCAGCGGCTCATTCCTACACTTCCCAGACATTCTCTTGCTTGAGGACCTCTCCATCCCGCCCGTCCCTAAACATTTTCATTCTCTCTGACCTGTGCCTCATTATGCCATCTATACTGGTGGCCATCCGTGCCGTTCAATCTAAAACACTCCCACCTCACATGTGCATGGAACTCGAGGACACACTTGCATCACTACAGCCTTGCCCCGGCTTCCTCCGTTCAATGCCTGGGCACTCACGGATTGACGACAATGAGCTGGCTAACCAGCCCGCCCATGAAACTCTTATCCAGGCACCGATGATCCCCTGGCCAATACCCTCGTAGGTCAGGCTGAGATTGTCCCTTCGTGCCACCGTCAAGACATATTGCAATGCTCTCCACCCTGATTGTAAACTCTACCCTGACCATCATCCTGATATTTTTGTGCAGGAGAGTCAGCAAGTGCTTTACACCCTCTTATGACCTGTTTTGTTTAGGCTGTGAGATGAACTGCAGTTTTTAACTGTCTTATGCATCTGAAAACTGGCATTCTTATTACCTCAGTGGCATGAAGTAACACAATCTTTCAGACAGTTTAAAAATGAAAGACCACACACCTAGTAAAGAAAGGGTGTGCACATGTTTAGATCAAAACACCACAACACAAAGTGCCACCAGATCTATATGAGTGGTGCTTTAGGAACCAGCTTAGTATCAATCATGTCAGCTCGATCGCCTCTGAAACATGGCCATGTAGCAGAGCCAAATCTGCACTGAGAGTGGTCCTGATTGACCCGATCAATATCAAAAGTACTCAAGTGACAGCAGCATCAGACTAGCTTCTGATGTACATGTCGAAAGCCATCATTACTCGAGGTTTTAACTCCAGAGGATGCCACTCCTGCTGACAAAAACAACAGTGGCAAGCTCCTTAGCACTGTGTAGAGAGCTTTGGTTTTTACTGGTCTTGCACAGAACATTGCAATACCCACTCACCCAGCAGTTCTTCTGCCGGCTGTGAATCTTAGAGCCTGGCCTGGCATAATCCCAGGCCATGGAGGGATACCTTGCAGCCAAGGACCTACCCAGCGCACAGTACGCCCAACGCTTGGCTGATGTGTTTTTGTTCAGGATCAGTTTGTGGTCACTGTACATGCAAAATGAAGCCAGAGAGCGTCACTACAAAACACTTTCGACTCAGCCTTCTTGACACAAAGCATGTGCTGCGTATTAAGCCCGACCCCAAGCTGACGAGCTGACAAGGCTTAGCAAATGTCTATATGCAATGTAAGCTGGTTAGCCTGCAACTGAAAGCCAAAAAGGATCGCAATGTATTGACATGAGAGCCATGATTTTTTTAACAAAAGCCCAATATGCAGCTTTTAGCAATTCTCACTGAATATAATAATTGAACCGCAGTGGAAGCCTCGGGCGGAGTGGGTGAGGGAACAAACGCGGGTTAATGACATCTTAGTTGAAATCAAGAGGAAGAAATGGGCTTGGGCAGGGCATGTAATGCGAAGGCAAGATAACCGCTGGTCCTTAAGGGTAACGGAGTGGATTTCAAGAGAAGGCAAACGTAGCAGGCAAGGGCAGAAAGTTAGGTGGGTGGATGCGATTAAGAAGTGCGGGGATACAGTGGCGGCAACTGACAAAGGACAGGGTTAACTGGAGAGACATGGGAGAGGCCTTTGCCCTGCAGTGGGTGTAGTCAGGCTGATGATGATGATGATGATGATGAAGCCTCGCAGATCATAGGACTCCAAATGGCAGCATTGCTTAAAAGGACACTGAGGAGAAACTGAATTTGGTCTGTACTGAAAGGAGTTTTGTGTTCTAATCGCAGAGACCAAAGAGTAAAATACAGGTGTTGCCATCACTGGCTTATTTTGCAAGTAAAATGCGTGCATCAACACCAATTTTTGGGTACGGAACCCAGATATTAAACTACACCACTGTTCACTTCAAAACAGTAGCAACCAGTCCATTTCGGCGTACACATCCCGAGCTTAAATCGAGTAATGGAAAAATTTTAAATTCATTTTTCTGGGCCATAATTGAGTCTTTTGCTGCAGTACAAACGTCAACATGCCCAGAAAGAGCCGAAGAGTCAATTATAGCTGAGAACAGTTACTGAATGAGTTACCCAGAGTGTCCCTTTAACAATGTGCAAGCAAGCTTGGCCAGCTTTCAGTTATGAAGCATCACAGTGTGTACAGAAAGCATACAACAAAGGTGGCATTCAGCATGAATGTCCTGATTTGCGGGCATCAGAAGACCACAATGGAATATTCCAAATTTCAAGTATGAATCCAATATGCTTGTTATTCGGTTCATATAATCGATTCCAGAAACTGATATTCGACTGTGTGAAAATCTTTTGGCCATGAATGCTGCACCGACTTTCATAAATATGATCACAGGTTCTTTTTGAAGAAAGGAAATGGCCCAGTAATTGTCTCAGGTCTCAGTGGACACCCTGACACCCGAACGGACACCCTGAACTGCACCATAAGGGAAGGGAGGAAAGTGGGAGTGATAGAAGAGAGGAAGAGGTGCTGTAGTGAAGGGCTCCGAAAATTTCGACCACCTTGGTATCTTTAATGTGCATAGCAAATGGGTGCCTTTGCGTTCTGCCTCCATCGAAATGTGGCCGCAGCAGGTGGGCAAAACCACAATACGAGAGCAAAATATCCAATCATCAGAACTTAAAATGCCAGGCAAACAGCACAAAGGCATCCTCTTTAATTTTTTCATCATTTATCGCGTGGATCTATTGCGTGGATCGATCGTATTTGGACGCTGCTGGGCTTGTACCTCACAGGAAACCCTGCAAGTGGGCTTCTTGCATATCACACATGATGCACACAAGCTGGCCGGCCACCCGCTTTGAACAATCACAATGAGCTTGCGCGCAGTTTTTTGTTTTGTCCTTCCATATTGAGTTACATACTTAACACTCCCACCCATGGATCTAGTTCTGCACCTACACAACTCCTCTGGCATGAGCTCTGCCATTTCATTTGATTCAACTATGGTATGCAGGAAAGCCCACTCGCGAAATTTTGTATAGGGCTTTCAGTGGGGGGCTGAGCTGAGGTGTCTCCGGCAGGGCAAGCGATTGTGTAAAAATCTCGCCCACTGCGTGCTGAATTGTAATCCGTGAACCTGTGATGTGTCCGTAACGGCAGACTTGAGGACGGTCGGAGGGTTTCTGATGCCAAGCCATAAAATAGCCTGGCTGCTAAATTTCAGTTTCTGAGCTTCACCGCAAGCTCGTGGTGACAGCGGCTATTGGCTCCGCATTTGCCAGCTGTCAAAACCCAACTGCATGTTGCTTTCGGACACCGATTGGCACATCCTCAGTCATTTCTAAAAACACTCTCGCAGTTCCGATGTCAATGTGCGTTCCCCTATCCACGTTGTTCTTCCAGCATGCCGAAACTGCGCGCTCGTCAACGAGTTTTTCGCTTTTTGTGCAATGGAACCTCCTCACAAGGCTTCACCACATTTTCGCACCTCTGGTAGTCTTTTCATGAGGGGAAGGGGGTTGCATTTTGTAACTAGACTGCCGGTTACAATTTCAGGATTTCTTCCAGAACTAATGAGATTTTACTAGCCATTATGTTGTTTTCAGCTGTCAGTGGTGTGTCAATTCATGGATTTCATATTGTTACTCATTTTGCATGCCCATAACACAGCTTGCATACTGCTATGCAATCTAATCAACTGTGCACATTATGTTTTTTTTTTCACATGATGCTCAGTCAGTCTAGTTTTGTTTATTTTAGTAGCAAAGACCATATACTATATTTTGAAAAAAGAAAAACAAGGGCAACCAGATTTTCCTACTTATGCTTATCCTGAATTTTTTTTTCATACTGAACAGATATTCAATTTGATGTCTAAACGTATCTTTTTTTATATTCGTATTAAAAAATATCAATACACACACCCTTAGTTAAAACATACTTGTGGCAGTTGGAATATTTCCCTTTTGGGAAATATTTCAACTGCCACAAGTATGTTTTAACTAAGGGTGTGTGTATTGATATTTTTTAATACGAATATATATATATATAAAAAAACCTTTGGACATCAAATTGAATATCTGTTCAGTATGAAAAAAAAATAAAAATTCAGGATAAGCATAAGTAGGAAAATCTGGTTGCCCTTGTTAAAACATACTTGTGGCAGTTGGAATATTTCCCAAAAGGCCGCGGTGGCTCAGTGGTTATGGTGCTCGGCTGCTGACCCAAAAGACGCGGGTTCGATCCCGGCCGCGGCGGCTAGAATTTCTTTGGAGGAGAAATTCTAGAGGCCCGTGTACTGTGCAGTGTCAGTGCACATTAAAGAACCCCAGGTGGTCGAAATTTCCGGAGCCCTCCACTACGGCGTCTCTCATAGCCTTAGTCGCTTTGGGACGTTAAACCCCATAAACCAACCAACCAACCATTTCCCAAAAGGCTTGGTACATCAGCATGGCAGGTTGCTCATGAAAACAGCATAAACATCATCTGCAGCACTTGTTGATTCAAAGAGACTTAGAACACAGAAAATTCAACCTTTCGTCATAGACAGACGTTCTATCAGACGTCCACCTCCACCTCACCCGAGTACACTGGAAATATTTGCAGTAGCCAGCGCAGAAAGTTAACTGAGACAAGTTAAATTTCAGGACTGGAGGAGAATATCTGAGCTAAGCGGTCCAGAATAACACTCACTCAGCCAAAATTATTAGTAATTTTCAATGGATTCGAAACAGTGATATAACCTTTTGGTCACCCTGTATGCAATGCTCAGAAGGCTGGCCAAGACATGATGACAACAGTAATACATATTGCAGCATCACACTCACTTAAGGAACTGAATGAGCTCGTCACGCAGCCTTCCCGATAGGGCCTTATGCCTTTCCGCTGACATAGGGGCACCATGCAGGAGGGGTTGAACAAACGATGAAAGCTTTGGAAACAGGCCATTCGGAGACCAAGTTCGGAGATTCACCTGTGAAAAGGCACAAAAACCCCAAATATATTCACCGTCAGTCCCCATGTGGTTTTTTCAGGCACTTTCTAAGGTGGCAGAACAAAACCACCAAGCAATGGTGTTCCGGGATATCCACTCTTTCCAATATGGATGCCTTCAGTATGATCGCAGGCCAAAGTTATGCTTACATATGCACTACAATTAAACAAGCAGCATAGAAGGAACGATTACCTGAAGCTTTTAACGACTGCCTACAATTTTTAATCTGACCACTGAACTACAGCTATTGCAAGTTCGCCCACTATCTATTTTTACTCTGGACTGACATCAGTTTTGGCTAGGCCAGTGAAACGTTGAATATGTCCTGCAGCATTAAAAACAAATAGCAGTAACAAACTATACGATGGAAAACACTGCTGTGATCGGAAACACATATCTACTCCACAACTGTCCACCCTCAGCTCTTTCGTTTTCTGTATGCCAACATACCTCGAGACATAGCACCTAGAAACAGCATGGCTAGCATGGCACACAGTCTTTTCAAGCACAAGCAGTCAGAAGTAGAGTTTGTTCACACTGAGTCAACGAGTGCTTCCATCGACGAAATGCAGGAATGCTCGAAGCTCTGAAATGGTTGTGCAGAGCAGACGTCTGTAACAAATTATGTGCCAGTATTTGAAGTCTGGTTCTTTTATATTTTAGACATGCTGAATGGCTGAAAGATTACCTAAAACAATGTCAATTAAGCCCCATGGTGACTAGGCAATGTACTTCCACAATTACATATGTTATACTACTTACATACGATATCAGACTAATCACGACATAATAAAGGTGTAAAAGACAGCAACATGAGCTCGTTACTGCATTAATTTGCTAATTGTATTTTGCCTAATGGATGCAACTGGAGCAAGCAGGGGCCGAATTACAGAAAGATCACAATTTCAAAACAGTCACAAAACGGTCAAACAACCTCGCTTCTAATGGTTGGCACGAAATGGCGGAGATCGACCAGTAGGAGCAGGACTAATTGATTCGTTTGTGATAAGTTTGTGACTTAGTTCTTCCGTAATTCGGCCCCAGAGTGGATAACCTTTTTTTTTTTTTTAGAAAAGAGGGGGGGGGGGGATAAAAATGACAAAACAAGTGCCTCCTGCCTATAAAGCAGTATCTTGAAAACAAGAGAAGTGAAAGGAAACACTCTTACCGCGTCAAGCTTTTCTCTGTACTGTTGTGTTGCTGGATCAAGAGTGAGCTCTGCATCGGAGCCTGAAAACAGTGCAGAAAGAATACAACAGCAGCCCAACTTCACCTCGTGCTTTGCTATGGTAGGATGATGTGGCCCAGTAATTTCACGACAACTGTGCTCATACGTTTATTTAGTCTATAAGCATTCAGACAATCCATAATACTGCACTGTACTTAACCTTTGAAAGGGCAGTGACGAGACAAGCTCGTCAGAAGCCAACAGTCAATTTTGGCTTATGATGAGTCTGGCCCATATGTACTTTGTAGCACTGTGTACTGGTTTACAGTAAGCAGGGCTCATCCAACACAGCTTCTTGCTTGGCCAATACATGACAGTATGGGTACTGAAAGATCATTTTGGTGCAAACTTAGTTAAAAGTGTGTCCGATGCGGGGTTAAAAGGATTTTCTGTTTCGTGGTGTGTAACAGCCCATTGGTGGACCAAAGCCGTTCCTTGAAAAATCCTCTGGTAATTTTGGTAATACAGTGCAAAGATAATGTTTCAGGCACTCTTTTTTCTTCTACATAAGAAACTACATATCTGAAGCAGAGAGCAAAAACAAATGTGCATTCTGAGTCCCCTGAGTGAAACTTGACCCCTTGGAATGTGCTATCCTGCGTACAGTTTACTTTCACTATCTTCACTGCAGTGGGACATAAAGAAATGGTAAAAAGTATATCAAAGGCCACGCTAAACAGTGCGTTTGAAGTCTGCATCATTAAAACTTGCAGTTTATTACCAGTAGTGCGCACTTGCGGAGAAAATTTAATAGAATGTAAAAGCTCTCAAAAGATCTATGTACTTTTTATGCATTAAGTGATAAAAATTTCGCCTGAAGTTAGAGTGAAATTTGTCAACAAAACGCAAGAACATATTTTAGCATTAGATGCTTTGCATTTCTGCATTCAGAGTCTTTTGACAAGCACTACATTATGCAGAATTCAACAGGTCTTTTTCAACTCCTCACTGAATCTTATGGCACACTATCTCATTTCATCAATGAACTACCCTTTTAACCAGCATGCTTGCCTTCCTATGTCACTTTATCACAGTGACATTAACATTTTGATGGTACTGCAACAAGATTTAAAATGCACAATCTGAATATAAAATGCACAACACACATACTACCCCAGCACGTAAGGATTTGTCTAGAATCAATAAATCCCAAGCTCTCTGTACAGTGATCCTGCGGTGCCATCTCATTAATTTCAAATTAATGATTTCACCGCAAATTTCATTACACCATTGCTGCCACATAGAATGTCAATAGTCATACCAGTTCGTAACAGGTGCTGAATGTTAATTATCACTAGTCAAATAACAAGGCTATAATTAGTTTAATGACTACAAATTATTTATATATAATAATAAGTACATTCTTAATTAAAATAAAAATGAGAACTAAAATCAGATCTATGCAGGTCCTTCTGGTGTTTTATAATCAGAAATTAAACCATTAACATTGACAGCATTTACATTTTAAAACATAAATCATTAAGAATGTGTCGTGGTGTGTGACTGCCCAGAAAGACCTGCAACACAAAACGCAATGTCACTGCGTATGCTGCTTCCCTCTAGGGCTTCCCTCTAGGTTGCCACAAACCCAAGCGCAGCAATGAATGATTGAGGATTGCAAGATCATGACCACTACATAAACAGCATGCATGTAAAGCAAGCATGGCGACATGATGACTCCAGCCCAGATAGACGGGCAGACAGAAAGCTAGTGAAAGCATGCTCCAAAATGGCACCGAGCTTGCAAAACAACAACACAAAGCATGACCATCTGCAAACAAAAGCAAGAAGCTGAAGGTTTTGGCAGAAATTTGGAGAGGTGGAGGCAGGAGAGAGACAAAGGACGTAAAATGAGGTCACAAGCCTCTACATCAAGAACATCTCAGCTGTGATGGCGCTGGTGGCATATCAGTTGTGGGCACCTCAAAGATTCCTTCATACATGTGGCCATCTTATCGTGAATCTTTACTGCAATCTGACTAAACTGATTTCATGGCACTTTGCAAATGGAGATCAAATCAACCAAGTTTACTTTCCCATACAGAAACCTGTGGGTGACCACGAGGCTCTTTAAACAAGATTGAACAAAGTTGAAAGTCAAACTAATCAGGGGCAAGTTAATGTAAATCAAACATAACTAAAAAACATCTGCCATTTTACCAAGCAGCCAGAAGTGTAATCATGGAAGCTAACAAATCAACTTCGGTTTGGTTTACTTTATGGGGTTTCCCAAAGCGACTCAGGCTATGAGACGTCGTAGTGATGAAATCAACTTCATCAGTAAGCATAGCAAGGCAAACTGAGTGCAGTAGTTAAGTGCCTTGAAAGTTAACTACCGCGTTTCAATGAAAACTGTTTTATTTTTTACCATTATTGAACCTCTTTCCTGAGAGGAATTTGGGCTAGCAGTCGCTTTAGGAATAAGAGAAAAGTAAACGCATTAAGTTTTGCACTAGTCAGTAATTGGCATGATGAGAATAACAGCATCATCACACTAAGGAACTTCTAGCAGCATTCTGCTTTAATAGCTCAGAATTCCAGAACCAAGTCCACAAAGATCATCAAGAACAATAGCTTCTTCATTTGCTTGCATATATGACTATGATTTTATGCTCAGATGAGTGTTCAGATCAGGTAAACAAATGAAAGTTATGTGTCAAATGACATTAAACGGCTGCACAGTAGCTTAACTTGATAGAAACCTTCCCTGCCTATTTGTGCTTGCTAAGTTGAATTATCTGAGTACAGTTGCCTTCGGTGCACCTCTCGTGAAAGCAAGAATGCAGTAACCACTTGGCATTAGCAGGTATAGCATATTTTCCAGACTGTGCCAACTATGCAATAAATTATATCTAGTTAGCCAGATGACTTCCAGATGTTGCCTTCAAGCATAAAGCAAATCTGGTTGTGTTAGAAAACTTGCCAAATCTGTTCAAGCAAACTATGTTGAAAATTGCTGACATGATGGAGAAAGTGACATAAGCACAAGAATAATCTAGGTGGACAAATGTCTTCAGCAGCTAACAGTGTGCATATGCCGAGCACGCACTAAGCATACCACGTACTTTTAGTGACAATGCCCAGAGACTGTCAGCTTAGCAGTGACAATGCCTAGAGACTGTGCCAACTTAGCACACTCACAAGCACTGCAGACAAGATTTAAGGAGAATGTAAAGGTCACCGTAAGTCCCCTTTATTTCCAAAAATTTAAGCAAACAAAAAAGTGACGCTTGCAGTTGCATCTACGACAGATGGTCTGTACCATACCAACGTGCCGATTATCTCTGTCAATCCCTACCAATACCTGCTTCCGTTTCTTCTGAACAATTACAACAAATGAAAATATATTTTGAGATCTTCAATAAACAGAATTGCGACAGTACTTTGTAATCCATTAAACCAGCTATGTACAACTACCATGTTCACATTGTGAATAGAGTCAGATTGACATGAAATCTGCAATGTTTTCCAGTCTTCATTGTGAACTGAGGCAGAACGCTAGTTACTTGGAATGTTCATGAATAACGACTGTTCTGTTAAATTACTGTATTCCGGATTTGTTTAAAATTTTGTTTGAAGATGTGAACTCGCATGGCAATTTATATTGCGATCACTGCTACCTCGGATGGGCCCCTACGCACTTTTCAAGCTGTCATAAAACAGCTTTTTCGCCTGGAGACCTTCAACCTTGATTTGAAAATAAAGGAATTGAATATCTCCTGTTGTTAAGAAAACACATATGGAGAAGGCCTCGCATGGACTGACTTTACTCAGAGCTCACCATTATTCATCGAGCCATTCCCATCGGAGATGAAATCCTCACTGGAGTCAGAGTAGAACAAGGGCTCCTCTTTTATGATGATGTCTACAAGCTGCCGATTACGTTCTGCACACAAAATATAGCAGAGGCACACGTTCAAGAAAACCTAGCAGGTTTACTTCAATATAATAAAAAGCAGCAGTTCACACCCTAACAACACATTAGCACAATGGATAAGAAGCTGTACAAATAAATTTCTCAACATAAACAGCAAAATAAACTCGAAAACAATTGAAACAATGAAACTAAACTTTTCTTTTAGTCGTTTGGACAAACTGCCACTTAATTTATAATCTATCTTCAGATCAGGAGCCTGTGTAGAGCAACAAACAATGCAAAGATTAATTCTGAGCTAACAAGAATTGGGGAATTTTTGGTATTTCTTTCAGTCACACCTTTTATTCTGCAGATTCTGCAAAATTTTTGAGATTCTTGGGCACATCATAGTATCACAAGAGAAACGTCACAAACAAGAAAAGTATCCCTGTGAAAAAATACTTGTTCGTTAATAAGACAATTTTCTGACAGCACAATAACAGATGACCTCAAAAACCAAGCAGATCTGCGAAACTGTCATGAACACCGCGAGCCAGGTCAGCAAGTATTGTTTTTGAAATACTTGCGTATGTGTACAAAAGACCAACCAGAATGCATATTCGTGTCTCACATCAACCACATCAGACAACATGAAATACTAAAGCGGTTTGCTATCAGACAACATGAAATGAAATACTAAAGCGGTTTGCCAAGGGGAAAAGGCGTGGTCAATTAGTAGTACAGGTGAACATGCAGAAAGAACACCTGAAATATTTAAAATCCACGAGATGTGCATGCTTTTATGCCAGACCCTCTTGGCACCGCAATTTACCAGCTAATTGAAACATTGGTAATTAGACTGCCCTGTGAGTAATGCAACCACAAATTTGCTAAAAGTGAAACTCTTTTGTTAAAAAAATTGAATACTGTTTTATGAGTTGCATGGCAAATATACAATTACTTGCCAATGATTGGCATGGTGTATGATCAGGAGATTTAAATATAAATGCTTCCCCTGGATGTACTGCTACAGGGGCGCTAAAGACATGCAATTCATTTATTTTAAAGAAGTGGCATTGAGATTCTGTAAACGTTATCCATTTTGTTTCATACACATTTAGAGAGATCCTTTTGTCACAAGAAAAGTAGTTTCAATGAAGCTATTTGTATCTTCCATGCCCTCAATGTAACTAATGATATCACTCATGATATTGTATAAGCTTTGATGGGCAAGTTCTGAGTGACATTTATGAAGATAGAAGCCAGACGTTTGGCTCGACTTGATCATATACTCTAGGCCGACGACATGGTATGCTGGTTGCTCCAAAATGCACAGTGCAACGTCATCAAAACGACATGTGATCATGCACAATGCAACGTAATGAAAATGACATGCAATCATTTACTACACCACATAAATTGTTCATGCAAACACAAATGTTTTCGTTATTTTTAGGTTAAATAAGAAAAACTTCACAGCAACATTGGCATTTTCATGTGCAGCTTTTCCTTCATCATATAGTCATAATCAGACACGACATTTGTTTAATGGCCCCAAAATTAATACAGCTGTCAGCACTCGCAGCATGCCTAATAAAAGGCAGCAAATTCAAACTT
Source organism: Amblyomma mixtum (assembly GCF_055824585.1). Taxonomy (NCBI): domain Eukaryota; kingdom Metazoa; phylum Arthropoda; class Arachnida; order Ixodida; family Ixodidae; genus Amblyomma; species Amblyomma mixtum. The sequence goes on from NC_143013.1 coordinate 81,699,312, forward strand.
TTCTCACAAAAGTCACAGGCCCCCTTGACCACAAATCGTAGACAAACAACAGCACTATGGACGCGCAATGTGTGCCTTCCACAAACTGAGTGGTAGAAGAAAAGAAAAGTTTTGTTCTTCCCAGCATGCAGTTTCAACATGCCGACATCGACTCGAGGTATATCGCCTAACTTAACAAATCAGCTTGTGTGCACATTCCCACTTCCCGAGCTATTTCAGGACGGGAAAAGACAAATGCTTACAACATTCTGATCACTACACAAACACCTGTTGCAATATTTTGAGTCACAAATGACCACTCGGTCTAAGAAACTTCAATGCAGGCTGGCATCAAGGGCAACGCTTTCTTTAACTGGCACGATATTTTGTGCGAATTTCGGTAAACATGAAAAAGCGAAAGCCGACCAAAAATTTTAAAATAAAGCACAGAAGTGGTACAAACAGTTCTCAGAGTAATCAGAACAAGGAGGTACCAGACATCAGCTAGAACATTAGATTGAAGCAAATGCTTGACAACTTGCTTGCAGCCTTCTTATTCTTTTTCAGCAGCACATCTGGTAATCTTCATGTTGCAATTTAACGAAAAGGACGGCAGCAAGGGCATACATGTTGTAGCACGCCTGGTATCCTGAAACATAACACAATCAGGTTCAAGGCAGAATACAAGAAAAAGCTTCCTTTGTGATCATGCTGATTTATGACAGAGTTAAAAACTTAATACATGTGATGCCACTTGGTGATATTATTTTACACCGTCAAGACAATGTTAAAAAATTTTTGAACAATGCTTTAAGCTCTACTTTCCAGCAACATTATTCCTCACATACTACACTTGACACCTTGCTGAATCGTTTCAATATATTTACTCTCATATTTATGGAGATATATGCATATGGATCTCTAAGGACTCTAAATGGATGCAGTTACCATGGCTGAAGCTCGAACACCTCAATGAAAATTTTTATGAAACGAGCCTAAACTTACCTTTACTGTCGCCAAAAGTTACCTTTGATCTCTTACCATTGAAGCAACAAGTCTTCATTCTTGGACACAGCGTACACAACCTCATAAAATGAGAAGCACAGTAACAGGTCATTACAAGCAAAAGCTGCTATGAGGCAAATGTTACTATAGTAGAATATAACTTAAGTAAGACATGATGTTGGGCTAGTCGGTTCATGGTTAGAGCGAAACAGAACTGCGCGAAGATGACGGGACAGAAGAAGGCACGAATACACACACACAAAGCGCAGACTTCCAACTGACTTTATTTAGTAAAAAGCAGGGTGCTTATAAAGGAAATCACAGAAACAATGAGACAAGCAGAAGCAAAGGCAACGTGCGTATGGCAATGACAGTGTCAACAAGACCACGTGTAGTTGCAACCCATGAAAAGTTCAGATGTGTCCATCTAAGAAATTGATCTCTTGACTTGAAAGAGATAAAGAAGGTGCGCTAACACACTTATCGTACCTTTTGGAAATGAAATAAGCCTCGATAACTTCTCTTTCTGTTTTTGTTTTGGCCTTAGAAAGGAACTTTGTTTTTTCCAGGTAAGGAGAACAGTTTTTGGTGTCGCAGCTCTTACAATGCAAGGGTAGATGGACACATCTGAACTTTTCATGGGCCGTAATCACACATGGCCTTGTTGACACTGTCATTGCCATACACACGTTGTCTTTGCTTCTGCTTGTCTCATTGTTTCTGTGATTGCCTTTATAAGCACCGTGCTTTTTACTAAATAAAGTCAGTTGGAAGTCTGCACTTTGTGTGTGTGTATTCGTGCCTTCTTTTGTCCCGTCGTCTTCGCACAGTTCTGTTTCGCTATAACTTAACAAAACAGCAGTTGGCAACATTGGGCCATGGCCTGTGGAATCTTGTATTATTCCAATGGCCAATCACAACAGTGAACAAAATCGGCTTCCTAATATTTTAATGCATCAAACAAGCCACAGGTGTCAAACTTCTTGAGCTTATAATTATGTCTCATGATCGGCTTCTTGTTTAGGTAAAAAGAATAGCTTTAACAACGGTGTACTTTGTCACGGAAGAATTGTGTTCAGAGGTTCTGAATGTGGGCGGAGCTTTGCTGTAGACTTGAGTTGTATCAGACTATAATTTTGAAGTGGTCAGAGCTACCAACATATTAAAAATCACACAAAGTTTAGCACTACATACGTTGCAACTGCTCCAACACAAAAATCAGCATTGCTAGCAAAACTTCATGAGGGCAGTCTTGAAAGCTTTTGCATAACTATTTCTGAAGAAATAATTGTACACCCAGCAGCATGATGCCTACTTCGCATAATACAGTGAAAGGTGGTAATACTATTTGCCCCTCATTGACAACTTGCAGAATAGTGCACACCATCTGCAATACAGCGCATATTTTCCAACGAAAAATTCGTGTTCACAGATGGCATACTAATATAGAGAAATGTGGTAATACTAGTTAGTTGCCTCTCATTGACAACTTGCAGACTAGTGAGCACCATCTGCAGTAAAGCGCATGTTTTCCAATAAAAAATTTTTGTTCGCTGATGGCATTCTTGCATTCTTTTTCGAAAAAGAATGAGGGAGTTGCCCCTTAATCTGCATGAGATGGAAGTTGTTGAAAGGACACAATAGAGTAGCCAAAAACGCTTTCCAATGAATCCCAAAATATGGCGTAATTTTGGGCTAGTTGGTAATCTATTCTTGACAATAGTGCACACAGAAAATGACAAGGGCAAATACGAGAAAAGCTACGGACAAGCGCTCGTCTTCGTCCTCGTCGTTTTCTGCACGCGTTGTTAAGAATCCAAAATATCCACCGACTTTAGAGCGCCACGGTGCCATCCCCTCCCCAGTACTGGTCACTAGCTTATCCAGAATAAATACTTGCCCTCTCCCCTTTTGTGCTCACAGCAGGGGTGCGGACACGGGGAGGAAGTCAAGTCAGGTATTTGTCAGGAGAATGCATCAATGTATCCTTTAGACTACCCTTTACTCTAGACCTTGAAAGCTGGTGCTAAATCTGGGATAGATGGTGCATAGTACTTGAGACAGCAAACAACAGTGCCTACAAAGACAAGCACAATGGAAAAACAATGCAGGGCAAACGCATGTCCTGAGTTATTCTTCCGTTGCGTTTGTCTTTGTAGACGCTATTGTTTCCTATCTCAAGAACTGTCGGGGCTTCAGGTTCACGCAGATTAAGGGGTATCCCCAACTGTCCATTTAGAAGAACGCAATGGAGAGCAACCGACCCATTTACCCTCACATTAACCCCTTCTGTCAGCACAACAGGAAGTGAAAACGCAGTCATTCAATAAGTGTTTCTGGTTGGAAAATATCTTCCTGTAGGTCAGCTTTCCTGCAGTTCTGCAAATTGTTATTTAAAACTTGGCTGAGACCACAACTTTGTCCTACTTATGAACTTATGAAGGTTCTTTTAAATAGACAGTGTTGAAGGGATGAAATAGCCTCTTTGAATGAACCAGAAATATGAATGAAATGAGTTCGAATCACCGATTCCACTGTATAAAAATTTGTCTGCTCATCTCTTTATTTTACTGAATGAAGCAACAACCAGACAGTTAATGCAAATAGTATAGCTATTTCTGAAACTGCTGTTACATTTTGCAACACATACTGCAGTTAAAGGACGAGCTGGCTTTCTAAACCTGATGTCATCTCTTTCTATTACGGCTGTTTAGTGTTACCTCAAAAGAGCTTCGCTAGCAAGTAAGGTGGGGGATCATTTTATGGGGAGGACATTTATCCTCACATTTCGGCTTTATAGCTTCAAAAAGATATTGTTGTAAAAGATGTCAAAACTGCACATTTTAGACACGCATTTCTTCGTGAAATTTTTTTTATTCGCATTTCATTGCCGCACTGACTCAATGTGGCAGCTTTCAGAAGATTAGCTTCATTGTAAAGTGCACCGAGGCGGCGAAAAGGGCATGCTGTTACAACACTAATGCAGTTCAACAAACAGGATGAAAGTCTGAAGGATTAGACTAGGAGCAGTGCTTGTGTTCGTCTATGGTCTACCCATCCGTACTCTTTTTGTGCTGCATTGACAATTCATTGCAAAGCATCATTCATAGCACCTTGATCACTCATCTTGACAAAGCATCATGTCCCGTATTCACAAACACCTACATCTTGATGTGCTTGCTATGAATTTTTGTGGAGCCGTTCATGTATTCAGCATGTCTTTAGAGCAACAGAAATCTTTGCAATCAGCTATGAAAGAAGAACTAAGGAGAGCCATCAGCAATGCAAACATAGCATTTATTAAAATAAAATATGCATATTGAGATGAGCCATGACATGGGCTGGTTGATTCATGTTTTAGATCGCACGAAGCACAATGCAAGAACACAGAGCTAAAAGCATGAACTAACCAGCCCACAACACCAGCGGCTCGATTGTCCTAGTTTGCTCTGTGTCGTCACTGCACTGTTTTACATATGTACATATGGTGCCGCATAAGCATACCGCTGCACTAGACTATTTTCGGACACAGACACATAGGGAGCAAACGGATAGAGCAAAGCTTCCTTTTAAATTATGTTGACCTACTTTAAAATTTACTGAAATACACTGGTCGATGTGTGCGCCATTCAGGAGAAATAAATCACCGTCACTGCTGCTCAGAGTTGCTTTCGATAACACGGCTTCCCGTAGGTTTTTGAAAAAAAAAGAAAGAAAAGAATCCCTTAACCAGTTATACAAACACAAACTGCGTGCGGGGGAACTACGCAAAACAAAATCATTCACAAACGTTTACTGAAAAAAGTGAACGACAAAAACTTTGTCAGACAGGAAATTTGGCAGTTTTAAGCATTGCAGGCACCGACAGCTCGTACCTGTCACCTTGGAAGATTAGTTACAGTGGCACAAACACATCCCAATGCAGCGCAGAACACAACGTTGCAGCTCACGACAGGGAAAAACACCGATGACAACTCCTCAGGTTTCTCTTCGGCTTGGAGTTAGGAAACACATAAACGCTGTCAGTACAAACAGCTTGCCCTAAACGAGACACATTTTTCATCCTCTGTAAAGCACAATCACGAACCGCTATAATTCGATTGCAGCAGTAAGCGTTAAACTTTTTTTTTTTTTTTTCAACAGACTTAACAGCCGCTCGACGCGCACTATCGCGCACGCCTGCTACGGCGCGGCGTGAAACGACACTGCTGCCGCCTAGCGCAGTTGAACAGAAACTCTTCGAAAATATTAATTCTCGCAAATCGTACTGCAATAAAATTCACACTAAATTTAAAATTTTAGAACAGGAAGCCGTGGAAGCAGTTGGAGCAGTCACGAAGAACGCGCGCCACGAAGTGACGCTGAGCGGGTACTGCAGGCGCGCGATTTTCGAATCTCGCGAGGATTGGCCAAAATATATGCGGTTTGTTAACGGGGTTTAGCGTCCCAAAGCGACTCAGGCTGTGAGGGACGCTGTAGTGGACGACTTCGGAAATTTCGACCACCTGGGGTTCTTTAATGTGCAGTGACATCGCACAGTACACGGGCCTCTAGCATATCGCCTCCATCGAAATGCGGCAGTGTGCGGCAGACACAGTGCCCAGGCTAGTCACGTTTCTGATGTAAACAAACACTGATAAAGCCTATGTTTTTGAGAAACCACTACAGGGTGAGGAGGACTCTCTCTATCCAGGCGAGGAGAAATTTATAGTCTTTACTACTCGAAAATGACGAAATCAGGCTGTTGAGACCGACTGCGATAAATTTCCGACAAGTCAAAGGTCTCCTTACCGTCGTGAGCGTCGAAACGACAGTGGCTCACCGGACAGAGTGCCGTAGGAGTGCTCGTAACGCAGTGGAATTTTTGTCAAATTCGAACTTCCCGTTGCCTTTCTCCAGTAGCGCTCTGCGCATGCGCATAACCTCCTCGTCCGCTATTCATGGAAAACAACGTGTGCAGCGAACTTGAACGCCATTTCGCAGGGTATGACCTGCAGAGTGACGTACACAAGTTTGCTGCGCACGTGTTCTTCCATGAACGGCGTTCTACCAACGACGTGACGGACTGCGGACAGTAATTCGATGCAGGCGAGCAAGCGCCCACCTAAAATTTGAAGATAATCATGAAATACTGGAGGATGGGCGCTTGTTAGGTGAAAATACAGAACGAGCACATGATGGAGTGAGCCCCTGTTTAGTTCGACGACTGATCATTAAATTCAAGATGGCGGCCATCGGGGAAAAATCATTAGCTCTGTTAATTTGGCTCATGAACCTCCGTGATCCATGCGGCCGGCTTGCTGGCTTTTCGGCTACAAGAGTTCAACTTCACTGTCGTGTACAAAAGCAGCCGTCAACACGCCGATGCTGACTACTTTTATTTTTCTTAACTTTTCAAAGCCCTTTCTAAATATGTCTTTCACGCTTGCCACTTCCGACGCCTGGTTGCAATGGCGGCAACTTCAACAACTACCTCGCTCCTGTATCACCCATGTTTCCCAATCCTAACCTCTTTGACACCGCCAGTGATTCTCTTGCTACTTGCTTCTGTATTCACACCAGTTTACTTTACAAGAAGAATTTCATGCCCAGCAGTGTACGGTTTCTTTTCGTCGAGCTGGAAAGCTTTCACATCCCTGTTCAAGTGATGAACGACGATGCCACGTCTGGCCACTTGAGAGTTGCCCGGACCCTTCATCGCATACAAGAACGTTTTTACTGGCCCAAAATGCATTAAACGATTCAACGATACATAGCCAGCTGCGTGCAGTGGCAGCGTTTTAACCTCCCTACATCGTGTTCGCCAGGCCAGCTGCACCCTGTCTTATCTCGAACTACATCATTTGAGCAAGTGGGCATTGACCTGCTCGGCCCTTTTCTATGGTATGCGAATGGTAACCACTGGGTTATCGTGTGTGTTCACCCCCTAACACGATACTGTGAAACAGCCGCCATACCATCCACCACTGCCTCTGATGTATCTCTTTTTCTCCTCTGCTTTCTCATTCTCCGACGTGGCCCTCCTCGCGTTCTCATCAGTGATCATGGGCGCCAGTTTACTGTGGATGTCGTTGAAGAACCTCATCACTGCAAATGCGGTTTTTGTCACTAGACACCATATCACCCTCAAATGAATGGCCTCGTTGAACGCTCAAACCACATGATCACCACTATGTTGGCAAAGTACGTCGATTCTGACCACAACTGGGATGACATCCCCCCTTTTATTACGTATGCGTACAACACTGCGTAACATGGGACAACCGGCAACAGCCCATTTTATCTTCTGTACGCTCACGTTTCCCGCCGCTGTAGCGACACCATCCTTCCTTTTTCTCTCCATGACAAGCCTTCCATCACCGCCACACTCTGCCAAGCTGAAGAAGCACGTCGATTTGCCCGCCTCTGCATTTTGGACTCGCAGCAGCGCTCTAAGCACTGCTATGACACCCGCCACCAGCCCATCTCCTATGACCCTGGTGATCTAGTGTGGTTGTGGGCACCGCTTTGCAAGTGTGGTTTGTGTCAGGAGCTCCTGTCCCACTAAACTGGCCCATTTGTTGTGCTTGAGCGCATCAGTGATTTGAACTACGTTGTCTCGTGCCTTACTGACAGTGGCTGATGCTCATGAAAGACCCAGGTGGTGCATGTTGCTCGGCTCAAATGATTCAGCCCTCGAGACATTGCTTAGCTCGCCGTGGGAGACTGTCTGTAAAGGGGGAAGAGTAACGTGCTTTGTGTCAATAATGAAGAGGAGGAAATGGAGAGCGTAGAGGAGGAGAAGCTGATCGGCCTGGCTGGTTTCAGCTCTCTGCCCCATCACAATACGTCCTGAATAGACGCCCTGCCCCAGACGTGCTCAGTGCCTGCCGAGTACATGTTAGTTACATATTAGCATCTTGAGTCAAAGCTGCAGTTGTATGCTCAGAAGTAGGGCCCCCTAGTTGTCCTAGTGTGTGCATGTGTGCGTGCGTGCGTGTGTGCGCACGTGTGCATGTTTATATATATACATCAAATTCAAATTTTTTATTTCTGCCTTGTAAAGATACAGATAGTGGAGGCGCAGAAAAAGCTGTGAGAGACAGCTTGACCCAGCCGCAGCCCCCTTTCGCTTGGCAGCAGCTTGACAGCAAGGCTTTTAAGACAAAAGGCAATTGCACGACGTGATAATGGGTATACAATAATGAGCAGGTACAAGAGAAAACAAAACAACATTATACAATAGTGACACAGTATTAACATTGGGAAAACACAGGTACTGGCAGCAAAGGGAAAAAAGAAAAAAAAACCCTACTTGTTAACATACAAAGCACGCAAAGACCTGTTTGACGAACTGAACAGGTATACCTATATGAATATAAACCTGGACAGGTGAGGAGCTTGCCACAAAACTGGCTTGAGACAAACACAAACACACAATGATTAAATGCAGGGAATGGCCATTGTACGTGCCAGCGGACTAAAAATAATGTGACTGTGCGGCTTTGACTCAAGATGGCAGCCACACTTTGGTGGAAGCATAATGCCACCGAGATATGGTGAGCAATCAAGAAATTCAAAGTGGTTTTCAAAGCCAAAGTGTAGCTTTAACATGTAAACAAACTCACAAATTTTTTCCTTAGGGGCAGGTAAAGCACAAAAGAAAAAACAATGCTTTTTTATTTGTGTTGGTTCACAGAAACAACACAGTGATGTTTAAGAGAGGATGAACTGGACAGCCCAAAATTAACTGCCAGCCAGACTGTTTCTAAGTAACATTAATAATTGGAGTTAAAAACAACACGCAAAGAAGTTATGATGTGAAACGCCATATGTCCCAGGTTCAGCAATATCATCATTTCCAACTTCCCTGCAGTAAAAACGTTTCTACAAGACGCTGACTCACCAGCATAAAAGCTGTCGACAGCTAAACACTGCACCATACGTTAGGTAGCAGCAGCACCTGACACTTGCGTGTACCAGGCATAACAGCTGTGCTTCCATTTTTGTCAGCACAACACATTGCAGAAATTGTAAGAAGGAATGGGCTAAGTTACTACACAACAGAAAATAGTTTCTACACAGTATGGCAGGGCATCTTTTTCCAACAACCCCACATGAGAGAAAAATCAGCACCAGGTCTGGTGTAAAAAATATCCAGTATTAACCAGAAATATATCACCCGTTAAACATCCGTTATTCAATACGAGACACACCCACACACTGCCACACTATTGGCAAGATACCCAATGCATTCCGATTTTCATTCTTGATTAATGCTAGCTGTCTCTGAAATAGAGGTGGCCATTGTAGTCGGTGTGAATGGTGTAGCTGATGTAGTTGGAGTATTGTTTGCATCCTGCAGCTTTCGCAGCATCCTCCACTTCTGGGTGTTTCTGCAAACACTGAGGCGACGAATGAAGACGCCCTGTGATTCAAAGCGGGAAAGAGGACAAACCAAGTTGACTGCGTTGCTATTTTTTTTTTTACATCACCTAAATCATTCATGCCAAATCAAGACAATGAAGCAGCATGGCACATACAGTTCAAGTACTGGAGCAGCGTCATACAATTAAAGTAAATTTGAAAGAAAACTATCAAGTCATAGCTAACAACTTTTGAGTAACAGAACAGCTTTGAACCTGGAAAACCAGTTATTAGCTGAAAAGTAGTGAGAAAGAAGTTCATTTTCTTATAAATTCAATATCTTTAATCTTCATTATTACCTGCACATAGATACAGATGACTCCAGGAAGACACAGCCAGAAATAAAACCTTTGGAAGATGAAATCTGAATGCTTCTTCTGCCAATTATTGTTAGCTTCATTATCATCATCAGTGAAAATGCACTGACAAAGCATGCATCAAAAGAGATTAGACTTGGCTTTCAGTTACCTCCTGGACCAGAAACTATTGATGGTTCATGCCCTCAAAGAGCCGGAAAATACGATGTAATTGCAGTTCTCACAAGAGAACAAAAGAACAAAACAAGTTCCATATATCTCATGTCAACTTTCAATGTCCCAGCTGCCCTTCCAGTTTGCCACAAATGGCTGAGAAATGATGAACATTTCCTGCTCTCCCTATATTTGTAAGAATCGAAGGTAGATTTATGGTAAAAACAGCAGTTTGCCCCAAAGCTTTGCTAAGTGTTTACTGTCATGTGTGATTGTTTTGACAACTCAACTTATTTTGCTGTCTATCATAGAATTTTCGCAATTTTGCGGCCTCATATAGCATGGCAGCATGAATGTCACATGCTCCTTTTGCAGTGCCCGATTGGGAACAGCAAGCAAGCAGAGAGTGTGTGACGGGCTTGCCAATATGTGATACGCACTTGTAGGCGTTAGTAGCGCTCTTTCTGGCCACTCAGTTTCGCTTTCGCTCATGTGTGACCCTGAAATTCCTTAAGTAAACAAGAGAAGGGGAATGAGGGGCTCGTTATAAATATGAAAGAAGCCAACAGCCACAGAAACCAAGGGGCACAGGGGATTTTTAATTAATTTATTTATTTTGTGGTGTTGATCAATTTAGAATATTACTGAATATGTTATCGCTTAAAGCTAATTGATTAGAAAAGCAGAAGAAAAAACAACCACATGCCACCGGTGGGATCCGAACCCACGACCTCCGAATTACGCGTCCGGTGCTCTACCGCTGAGCTATGGCGACGGCTGTCAATTCTTCTGCTTTCGGGGGTATTTATGTTTACGAGTAACCTAACCTTGAGAGTGTTCATCAGCGCCACCCAAGTTCATAAGCGGCGGACGTGGAACGTCCTGAGTTACCGCAGGTGTGACGTAGAACGCCATCGAACGGAGAGGGTGGAAGCTGCGTGAGAACCCTCTTCCTATAGCGTCAAGGCTGCCAGAACCGAGGCCCTCGCTAAGCAATTGAGTAAACAAGAGAAGGGGAATGAGGGGCTCGTTATAAATATGAAAGAAGCCAACAGCCACAGAAACCAAGGGGCACAGGGGATTTTAGGATGAAATTCCTTGTGCTGCAGATCCATGAGAATAGAGTTTTCGAAAATCCTAAAAACTGATATGGATATTACTTGCAGAGGTCTACAAGCCTCTCAATATATAAGGAGCCTAGTAGTAATAGTTAAAAAGTTACTATTCAATATTAGTTAACCAGCCTGCTAGTTATCACAACTTACTTTTATTCTGATGCACAACACTGCTGAAAATGCTGCACCAAAAAAAAAAAATCTTAGTCAAAAAGTTTATTTTTAAAAACTGCCTACAGCCCTAGGTGATATGCCTGTATATATGTAGGGTTATTCGTTTTCGGGTTTTATATTTTTTCAAATTCGGGGGGTAAAAATCGGGCGTTATTTTTTGGCTTGATAATAGGGGAAAAATCGGGTATTTCGTAGAAAATCTCCGAAATTCGGGTTTTATCGGGTTAAATTTGCAAGGTAATAATTTATTCGATTTGCTGTAACCGGTGGGTAACGATTGGGGCTATATTTTGGGCTGCTTTCAAGAAAGTATGGCAAAATTTGGCGTTTCTTTGGTAATTAATTATTACCTGCAGTGAGAGGCAATGGTCAGTTTTGAGAAAAGAAACATTTTATTCCCGAGGGCTGGTCATCGACGTTCGACACGTCCTTATTAACATACATAATCATCTGCATGCGCAACATCTCGATTTCCATCCGAGACCTGTCTGGTCTCTGCAGGTACCTTAGCTGAGAGAACGTTCGCTGAGCGTCACAGCTACCACTAGCTAGGCACAACAATGACAACGCTGCATTTGCTAGCTTTGGGTAACGCACAGTTGCGTCGTTCCAATAGCCCATCACTTCAACACCTTCATTTGTGGGGCTTGCTTCCAGCAAGTACTGGTTAAACTCCTCGCAAAGCGAGCCTACATCGTCCATCACGGTAATAAATAGAGGTCGGTAGTCATCAAACGACTGACTCAGCAGCCGCTTCTGGAATGGATCGAGTACGGCTCCCAGTTTCCACAATGTCAACTGGTTTTCTTCTTTGTCTGAGACTGGAGGCACAGCAATTCCATGGGCACAGTAGTTTCAGAAATCGGGAAAAATCGGGTTTTACCCGATATTTTAGGAACACGTTCGGGGTGAAAAAATCGGGTAAAATCGGGTTTTACCCGAAAACGAACAACCCTATATATATGCAACAGAATATGAGCCAAGTTCTTGTGATGCGTCACACCGGCTGACAGATATGACGATGGCAAGCTCCTGTCTGTAGTGCAGACAGCTTTGGATTTTTTTCACTTTGCACAAAAACTGAAATGCGTTCTGCCACTCACCCAGCAGTTCTTTTTCTTCTTCCCGGTCTGCATTTTGGTGCCTGGCTTGGCGCATTCCCAGGCCATGCAGGGATATCGTACAGCCAAGGATCGGCCCAGTGCGTAGTATGCCCAACGATTGGCCGTTCTGTTCTCGCTCCGGATCAGTCCGTGATCGCTGCACACATGCGAAATGAACTGAATTGTGGAGTTCAGAAGAGCAAGTTGCTGGGCTGGTTGGTGCTGTTGCATCGTGGTGGAGCAGCGCAAAGGACGGGACACAAGAAACAAGGAAGGACGTACACAGGCGCTGACTATAAACTGAATTTTTATTACGAAATACACAGAATATATAGCAATCATGAGGGGGTGGAACATAGATAAAAAGGTTGCTCGGTCACCGGAATCCAGAAGACAGTCACGTCAGTAGATAAAGTATATTGGTAAATGTAGTGGCGGTGAAAGACGATAAAGAGATAAAGAGAATTCACCGCCACCACATTTACCAATATACTTTATCTACTGACGTGACTGTCTTCTGGATTCCGGTGACCGAGCAACCTTCTTGTCTATGTTCCACCCCCTCATGATTGCTATATATTCTCTGTATTTCGTAATAAAAATTCAGTTGATAGTCAGTGCCTGTGTACGTCCTTCCTTGTTTCTTGTGTCCCGTCCTTTGCGCTGCTCCACCACGATGAATTGTGGAGTTTGGCATGCTGAAGCAACACATGGGATCTGAGGGACGCTGTAATGGGGGGCTCTCGATTATTTTAGGCCACTTGGATTTCTTTAGCATGCACTGACATTGCACAGCACACAGGCGTTTTTATGTTTTGCCTTTATTGAATTGCGGCCAGCATGGTGGGGACCGAACCCACGACATGAAGACTGCACCAATACAAGGCACTATCAGCTTACCCTTGCTTGACTAAAAGTATGAGCTGTACATTAGAAGAAGGACCGACATGTGACCACAACATGCTATGAGACTATGTCGGAGGTGAAAAAAGCTTTCCTTATATTGAGAGGACCAGGCACTGTAATACCGAAGAAATGAGGATTTGCAACTTTAATTTGGAATTAGAAATCGCATAAAACACATGGAAGTGCCATTCTGTGGTGAAGTATTGCTATTAAAGATGTATCCCCAGCATGTAACCACATTCTGGTAAAGTATGACTATAGGTACTGTTACATGCACATTGTTCTTTCTTTGAAAAGTGTTTCGTCATATTTTATTATTGCTTACGCTCTCGTGCACCCTTCGACGAAAAGCAATGCTCCCTCCGCATTGCCAATGGTATGCTTTGAGCTAGTATTGTAACTAGATGTTGCTACATGGTTTTGCACCACGTGGTTAAAGCGGTAGCCATGGTTCACTACAACTGTTGTTGATGAAGCGTATATCACTGTGCCATAACAGTTTTAGATGCCGAAACTCAAGTGGATGCTACATACACTAAAACTGTCTGATTACAGTTAAGCATGATGATGATGATAATGATTGCTTTTTAAAACGCAAGGGAATCTGTGGCCACAGGGTGCCATGGAACAGGGTTTTTCTTTCACTCAGTGTTTTTCACTCAGGATGGGATCAAAGGCCCATTTCCCAAACATTTCACCCTAAAAAAGCCGAGCATCAGGCAGGGGAAAGCTTGTACCCATTGTATTTCATGATAACGTCCGCTCTTGACTACACGTGAGAGTGTTTTTGATATTCTGGTGCACGTTAAAAATCTACAGACATTCAAAACCAGTCCAGAGCCCTTCACTACAGCGTGCATCTTAGCTGCCCCCTTGCCTGTGGAACATAAGGACTCATTATTTATCCCAGCATGATGACCACTGTGATTTCTACCAGATGGATTAAATTCTCATTCTGGGTTTGCAGCTACTTACCCAAGTTTCATCCTCTAGCTCTGTTCAAGCTGATCACTACCAGCTTCCAGCATTTTGAGGGCAGGACAGTAGAAAATCCTTTCCACTCCTCTCTTAGAAGTTCATGAGTATATCAAGCCAGCAAGCTCAAAAAGTCAGAAATCACAGTTCATCAAATACCAAGGTCGTATTCTAGTTCTGCCGCTAGCAGTCAGAAATTTTCGTCAATCACAGCCCTCATCAATTCCACATTTCTGGGTGTTCTGGTAGATGAACGCCTAACCTTTCCACATACGGTACTGCACCAGACGCAATATCCCTGAAACCCATAGCTTGGTTCGCACCTCATTAGTCCAACTGCCGGAGGAGACCACAACACACATGCATGAGTGATGACCCTCGTTTTTGTCACCTCAATTGGTAAAACAGCCCGGGAAGGAAAACAGATTAATCCTGAGGGTAGCATGCATTACAACTTTACAGTATTTAAATCCCATGCCTAATTTTTGGAATCCACTGAAAGTTGTTGATGCACGTGCCGTTCATATCCCCATTCCTGCAATATTTCATGCACAGCTACAGTTTGCACTTTGTGTGAGTATGCGTACACAAGCGTACAAAAAGATAAGTGAGTGATGACTGAGTGATGAATGATTGGGTGAGTGTAACCAGTGTAACTCTGACCAGATATATGGCAGCACTTCAAAAAACAGCACAACTTGACAACATGAGAGCAAACTAAGCTAGCTTCCAGCTACGAAGCACTGCAGTCTGTGCTGAAAGAGGGCAATAATCGTGGCACTTTCATGGCTATCATACGACCACAAGAAATTGTCATGCTAAACCACTGAATTCCAGTGAACAGCAGAGGCAGGATGTCAACATTTAGGTTAGGTTAAAACAAGCACGTGCCAGTAGAAACATTGTTCAAATGCCTTCACAAATTAACATGGAAGACTAATCCAGAAAGCCACAAAAACCTACACATATATGGCAGTGTTCTTCGAAAAGACTCAAGATTCCCTCCCTGGATATCGCAACATACAATATTCAACACTCCATAATGGGCATATGTTTTATCAGATTTTGTCTGGCCCCTCTCCTGGGTACTAATGGAGTTGAGTTGCAAAAAACGTCAAAGAAACCTAAGTGAGATTTTATGTCAGGAGACAGAAATAACATTCAGTCAACTGAGATTAAGAAGTAATTTTCAAGGAATTAGAAATAGACAGCAAACAACTTTCTGGACCCTCCATGCTATGTCCTGAACAAGGGTTCTCAATATTAACTAGAGGAAAAAATGGCGCTATGGTAGTTCATCAACCGTGGAGAGGCAGAGGTATGCCGGGAAGACGAGGCTTGTTATTTGACTTGGCTATTGTTGGGCATGAAATGTGGACGCAGCCATAATAATACAACTCTTCTCAAGGTAAACGTCAAAGAAATGCTGCAAAAGTTTCCATACCAGCCCAACATCCAACTTTTACTCACATTAAATTTATTGAAGAGTGAAAAAAATTCTGAGGATGATTACAGTTCTCCTCAGTACGAAATTTGAGCACAGCTCTGTCAGTGTTTTAGGCTCTGTAAGATCATTGTTTTGTTTTGCTGGATTGTCGGCACATCTGGAGACGATATTAATTCGATAGTAGTATTAGTTGAAGAAGAAGATGTACAGAGCACAGCGTGTGAGAATGTGTGTATCAGTTTGATAGCAGTATTAGTAGAAGACGACGACTATGTGTAACACATAGCACGAGAGTGCGTTGCAGTTTAACACACGGCGCGCTTGGCTGCAGCGATAGCCTAGTGCTCTCGTGCAGTGGCCAGCAACACTGATTTGTTCGTAGTGCTGCGGGTTCGAATCCCAGTCACGGCAATGTTTATTTTTATTTGCTTATTTATGGTTTGGCTCGGTTTCACTGATGGCGGTGATGTGTCTCAACCCATGAACGGGCGCTCAATAAAACGCAGTATTAACCCATTAGCACCCAGCGTACTTTTAAAAGTAAAGTTAAATTTTTTATGATTTCTGCATCAAAGATTGAATTTTTCTTTTCAAGTAGGTCACTCTTTCACCAGGGGACCATGCGACGCCCCTTAACTAAGAAGGCTCGATTCCTCTCCTCAGTATGTCATCTTTCCACGGTGAAACTTCAGGATGTTTGTTTCCCACGAAATGCAGCGGTAGTTGCTGGCTTATAAATTTCTCGCAGCCGCTTTTATGCACGTTATGCGAGTTTCAAGTACAGAGCAGCACAAAAGACTGAAGTAAACAATGGATGGTTTGAATGTCTACACCTTTGGCTTTTTTTTTTTTTGCTCTATGATGAAATGTATGTTGCTGTACTTTCTATAGTACGCCGGGTCTTCCTGTGTGCACAACAGCACCTATCTATTTCAGGTCATATATTTTATGGTTCCTTGCAATTTTTCGGAAAAAAGCCACTTTGTCTGCTCAGCGAGGCCTCAAAGACTGCCTGTACTTGTCGCAAGCTATCCTGATTATGAAGATGCTGTGATTTTAATTGGTTATAATAAACTTTTGGTTTATAAGGACTAGATGTTCTGCAGAGCAGACGGTTACTGTTGTGAATTTCACACCTACTGTGGAAAGTCCTAGAGTTCGGAAAAGAATCTTTTGGAAGCGCGTGTTGTCCTGTCATTGCCTTAGGTGATTGCAACGCTTAATGGCCCTTTAATCTTTTTTGGCATTTTTTTTTACCAGTGAAGACAATCTTGTAGCGCTCCGCCGGGAGGAATTTCGGGTTACTGGAACTGTTCGCTAAGACTGGTTTAGGAAGTGTCCACTCGGTCCAAAGAAAGCAATGGAATGGAAGCAGGCAGGAAAAATTGGTTCTTGCTTCAATATTGTAGGTGACGTGCCTTTATTGAAGTCTAGGAACAACAGTGTAGTCACTATGGCCTGCAACTCTTACAGCATTGAGCCTACATGTTTTGTAAAGCAGTGGAGCATACAAAAAGCAAGACTTCTGTAAGCCAAAACCCCTTTCCTTTTAAAACAGTGGTATGGCTGGTGTCAATTGTTCGGATCAAGCCATCAACTACTACATCGGCATGAAGAACAAAAAGGGGGGTGGATGTTGACATGAAAGCTCAACTTTGCAATTGTGAATGCCTGAACAATGTACCAAACTGCTAGACAGAACCTGCTCACTACTTCTGCTTTGGTAAGAACGTTACTCGTCATTACGTACGCCTTGACACGCTGCAACCAGTGGTTCGCACACACTGCGGCTCATCGTGTCTGATGCGTATTTGAAAGGAACTACAGTGCCAGTATAGCAAGAAAAGATTCATGAGGGCCTGCAAGAACTATTATATCATCCCGAGTAAAAATCACGGACATATTAACAAAATTCACGCCACCAGGTAGGAGTGGAGTGAAGTAGCCACATGTGCTATGCAAAGTACACCTGTGTAACATTGGAACGCTTAAAGCAATTGCGCCGAAATTTCAGTAATATGTTTTTCTTTATAAGGAGGAATTATGTGCTAAAAATGAAGACAATCCTTCCGTTAGATCTTTCTTGGTCCCTAATGGGTTAAATAATTTAATCTGTGCACAGGGGAGTGTATCGTAGCACTGCTACCGACTCCACAGCAGAATCCATGTTTTTGGCCCAACACTAGCCAAGCTGCATGCAAAACCTCAACTTACCGGCGTGCCCTTGGTGGACGAAGCACTATTTTTAAAGGGGCTGCGAAACACTGCCTGGGGGAATACCGGCTATACTTCAGGTGGGTTCTTTATGTCACACAGATGCTGACTTAAAAAGAATTACAGGAATCGATGCACAGGAACGGGAATTATTCAGTGAAGAAATTTCAAAATACAAGCAAACAAAATGCTGCCCTCAACTCGATTTTGGCGGGGCTTCCCACTCCTATTTCGCTCTCCCAATGACGGCACCTGGCGCAACCAATCAAAACAGCCAGCCAGAGCACATCGCGGAAGTTTGTACTCCATGGTTGCCTGCTCTGGCAGCGTCGTTTCCATGCCAGAGCGCCCCTGGTGGTGTATTTTTATTTTACTTGCTCTGCAGGGCTTTTATCTAAGACAAACAAATTGTTTTTGTTGATCTAATATAAAACGCAGACAGCTGACAAAATGTGTCTCTATTTATTCACCCAATTTGCAGGATATTTACTGTTTGTCCGGTCATCAAGCTCGCGCCAGGTGATGTCATATCCGCTGCTAAAAACCTGCCACTGTGTGGCGACACCATCAGAGCCATGAAGTTGTTTTTGGGAGGACATTAAAATATTAAAAAACGGAATGTACGCGGTATTACCGATGCTAATAGCACCATTATAACTCACTGTATGCAATCAACAGGCAAAACAGTTAACTAAGATTGTGTTTCTGGGCCCCTTTAAGAAACTCACATAGATGGTGGTGCCACTTTTTCCTGTAGGTAATTTTGAGAAACTTTACGGTCCTAAAGGCTGGCCAAGAGCAGCAACAAAACCTAGTGTGGCATTACACTCACTTCAGGAACTGGATGATTTCCTCACGCAGCGTGCTTGAAAGGACCTTGTGCCTTTTTGCTGACATAGAGGCACCATACAGGAGAGGCTGAAGGCACGGTGAAAGCTTTGGAAACAGGCCATTTGGAGACCAATTTCGGAGGTTCGCCTGTGCAAAGGCAAGAGACACACAAATATTAGTGAGCCTGAATGCTGGTTTTTCACACTTTCGTGGCACAAAAAAGAATCTTGAAACGGTGCTCAGGTTTTGGCTTTGTGAATATGGCGCTGAAAAATATTTTTTTATTCCAATCTCTTCCTTCTTCCATTTTGTATATAGCTGCTTTTATTGATCATTCCTTGCTGCATTGCAATGCGAATGTTTCTTGTTGTAGTTGGCTCAATCGAACTAAACACATTAGCGATTACAAATGGGCTAACCTCAACACCATTAATTGTGAACTAGCTCTTTCTTTTTTAATTATTATACTTACCCAGGTTTTCACAGCAATCTACTAACAATAAAAGGAAACTGTTTGATACCGTTGCTGTTGAATGTCTTGCTAATAATGCATTTGCACCACTAAAACCTTTCACATTTAATATGCAATCACCATGGTGAACACTATAAAGAGACAACCCATCAAGAAAAAGCGTTTATTTTGCTTGACAAAGTTGATGAATTCGCAATGATGGGAGACCTACTTTTCTACAGATGCAGAGTATAAAATAGGGGTAAAAATTTCTAGGAACTGATTCTTTTAACACGTTGCCTTCTATGTTGATTGGCAATTCTAAATAATTTTGGAATGCAGAGAAGAAGAAACAACCTTTGACAATACTACCAAAAGCATTTGTTGGGCGAGTTGGTGTTTTCGATGATCCATAACTACAGCGCAAACGACAGGACAGTGATGAAGAAGGGATACCACACAGCGCTGTGTGGTGTCCCTTCTTCATCTCTGTCCTATCGTTTGCGGTGTAGTTATGAAACAATACTACCAATATCTTCTGATAGCATTTTGTTACTATTTAATAAATATGTTGTCATCACCAGTGCTTCTGTTACGACTTTAACCAGCAATCATCATCATCATCATCATTTATTAGACCCTTAAAGGCCCCTGGGAGGGGGTATTACATAAGGGGGGGGGAGTAGTACATTCATCATGACTCACATTGGTGGGGAAAAAAAGAATTAAAAAAAAAAGAACAAACAAGAAAACACACACACACAACAAAAGCGTAAAGAGAAATAAAGTCACGAAAGGGAAATGAAACCATTTATACAGCAAGATAACACATCAGACGTTCTTTGCCTTAACTATCCTGGCTGTTCTATTTGTTATACTCTTACCATGGATCCAATTCACTTTGACAAAACTGGCATTTTGAGAATAATAAAAACCTTAAGGTTTCCTTCTCCAGTCACGTTGGTAACAGTAATTCTAAATTCTTGATTAGTGTAAAGATAAGTAGTTCCATGATCCCTACTGAACTGTTAGATTAGTCTCTCAAGGCAGGTTGTATTCACAGTAATTGGAAAGTTGGAAGGGTTATTTCATAACGCATGTCTAGCATTAAACATTGCCTTGATGACTTTCATTCTATATTGCTCACTAGTATTCAGTATAAAATCACTATACATGTCATCATTGCTTTATATAAATCCGGTCCACTCAGAATTAGAATATGCTGCTAGAGCTGGAACCCTGGTATCAAATCAGTCGTTTCCAATTTGGAAGCTGTCCAAAACTGCTTGTTCAATCAATCAATGAAGTTTATTCAACATAGAATATACAAGGGTATAGGTCATATAATACGCATAACACTCAGAGGTCCCAAAGTGAAAACTGCGGGGAGCCTTTTAGCAATAAGCACATTACAAGATGACACAAAATGCATCAAACAGTGATAACAACAGTACATTGATCAAATTTTCAAAATAGCATTAGAAAGGAAATAGCCAAATGCAGTGAAGTAAAAGCTCTCTAATTAGTTCATTAGGCATCAGCTAATTTCCTCATAAAATGCTGTTTAATGCGACTCTGAAATGAATGTAAAGTACATCAAGATTTAACTTCAAAGGGAAATACACAGACATACACATGCACAGAAGTACACAGACATTGCATTCAGTTCTACGCATGAAAACATTAGCTTAGAATCAAGCTTTGACGACTTTAAAGGACGGGAAATGGTCCAAGTATTAGTCAAGAAGGATAACTCAGATAAAGGTACTTTTTCATGCAGATGGAGTAGTGTCAAGAGAAACAAAAAAAAAGTTGTTGAAGAAAAGCTTACAGGTTGGCCTTTGTGAATAACCTCTTGAAGACTAATTTAAAAAAGTATAATGGTACCATAACAGCTCATTTTTTTAAATGCCTCGAAATGTTTCATCATGTTCAAAACTCAAAAATATCTTTGGAAACATTTTACGGCAAAGAATAATTGTTATCTGCTATAATGTGTTGCCCACTTTACTCCTGGAACTCTGACAAAAGAAGGTTAGTTTTAACATCAGTAGTGGAATCAATTGTTTTGAAATGCACAGTTCTTCCACTGATGGTGTCCAGACTACTCGAGACTACCAAGAGTGTGGTAGCGCTCAAAACACGACACTCCACACATGGCCTTCCCGCACCACCTACACCAGGTTCTTGTTTCTTTGCGAATGCTCTTCCCGTTGCTGTCTCTTTTCATGTAGCAGACAACGCAACGCCTTGTCGGTTCTTGCTTTTTCTCTGTGGGTGGGATGTGTGACGGGAAGTGTCGCTCAGTAAGCCGCTTCACATTCAGAAGACATCTAGGCCGCCTTTTCTTCTTGGAGCCGGCATTCCCTGAATACTTGATGGTGATGTCATCGGAAAGTTGCAGGCGGTGTTCCAAATGCGATGCTCTGCCTTCTTCTTTCTGTTTGTTTATTTGTTTGAAAGCATAGGAAAATCTCATGCAAACAGGGTGACCTTGGCACACAAGAAACGCCTGCTACCATCTAGTGTGAAAAATCTTACTCAATAAAATCATAACAGGATGGCCATTGCCATCTATGCTGTAAATGAAAAAATGCTCTTTGACAGCCTCTGCTCATCAAAAGCCGTTCAGAAAGTAGAGAAATACTCATGACAAGGTGAGACTAACAGAAGCTAAGAAAGATGATCGCTCGTGACAAGCTGAGGTCACCCAGAACCCTTAAAGGGACTCTGAAAGGGGCTCTACCAAAGTTGCGATATGCCTGTGATGCTAAAGGACACCGCTTCACGAATATCCTCCACCTAAAATGTTTTTGGTGCGCTTTGTAGAAGCTGAGTTATCTGTAGTCAAAATTTGAATTTCAGCATCTCTCCTTTTCCTCTCCTCCTGTCACTTTTTGCATGTTGAAGGGCTGTGCTACACCGCCGGCCCCACCGCCAGGGGGCGACACTTACCGACCTCCCAGAACTATGCTGCTTATTGGCCACAGCCATGGTAGCTTCCTGACATCTGAAGTAATCTAACCAATATCTATCTCTGAACTGGTACACACAGGAGCGGTGCGACAGAGGAGGGCGCAAGTAAGACAAGCTTGCTTGCCGGAAAGGGCTTGCCGACTTTCGAGCGTGATTGTGGGTTTCCTACTACGGGTAGAAGTGTATCATTTGGCTCAGGTGTTTATGACAACACAAAGCAGTGATTAATGCTCTCCTCAGAAGGTGTTTCGAGCCCCTTTAACAAAGGGGTTAAGGTTCCACCTTTTGCTGAGTGTAAAATGACACTGACGGCGCTTCACATTTGATTTCACTGCATGCTTGCAAAATAAACAACATGGAAGACATTAACAACATGAAATACATAGCATGGATTGCAAGCTGATAACTGTTTACAGATATGAAAACACAGTAATAATTTGGAAAGCAAAACACAAATGAGGAAAAGAAATGATCTACACCTTAACCATGATTCAAGAAAAGGCACACAACTATGCAAGTGCACCATCCTTACACCTTTAAAGGAAAGAGGCTCCATTTCTGACGGGGGAAGAAAGTGGATTAGCCTTAAGCCACATTAACAGCCAAGCCGTATTTCAGTCTTGCTTGGTCAAGCAGTCCTACACCTACAGCTGTAAAAGCTGTATACATCCTGGTACCCTATTTTTCTCTAATCTCAACGTCTACTACTTTCCATTATGGCACTGGAATAGGCTAATATACCAGTAGTACTTCAAGAAAAAAAAAGAAAAAGTAGTAGCCAGCAGTTTTGAAATAAATGCGCTGACATTCTTTGTGATAACTTAAGCCGAAAGTCTAACCAACCACAGCCAGGATAACAGAAGACTGATCTGCACCTAAAGCACCTTTGTGTTTGGCGCATGATAGCCTGAGATGCTTATGCAGCAGTAAACCCAACACAACAGATACCTAAAGCAAATACAAATACAATTAAGTGCGTGGTCTCATAAAGAGAAGAAAACACACATAATGAGCAACAATGGCATAAGCTCAAGGAGATCAGTAATGGGAAATGAGGCTCTGCTTTCCACCATAGTGGGCAAGGCCTGCAAATGCTGCGAGCATGTTGGGGTTCGATCATGCCTGCACAGACTAATGAGTGGAAAGTAAAAGTTCCTCTGCACCACTCCTGAGGCCCCTTGTAGCACTAACACAGGCACATAGTGCAAATCATGCTCTACAGTTCATTTTATTGCCACTTCATTTTCAGAACAAAGAACAGTCAGTATACCACCGTCTCCTGTCATTGCATGCACTTCCCCTGGTGGCTATTTTTTATTTGATGGTATTACATTTGCAAATGTAATCTTAATGCAGTGTCACTTCTTTTATGCCCATTAGGGCTTTTCACTGCTCACCACCCACTGCAAAAAAAAAAAAAAAGGCGCATGACTTGAAAACGTACCCTTCGCTACCATTATTCATATGCTGTTCATTACACAGACATTAAAATGAGATGGTGTAGACGCCAAACTTGTTACTGGGTTAGGTTAATAAGTGCATATTGCCTAATGTATGCAAATGCAAGGGGAGAAGTACATATGACAAGCCAAGTGCCTCGTCCCCATTGAGCATTACTTTGATGACGAATGAAAGGAAACGTTCTTACTGCATCAAGCTGTTCTCTGTACTCCTGGTCTGCCGTATCGGGTATGAACTCTGTGTCGGAACCTGAAAACATTTCAGAGAAAACATGAAGGCCACTCAGCTTCACTAAGCACTTAGCTATGGCAGGGTACTGTCACACAGTAACTTTAAGACAATTTAAAAGCGATCATAACTGTCTTAACTTAAACCAGCACATTTTGCGAGATCGAGAATACTGCGGCTCATGTTGGATTTGCATTTTCACTCATGCATTTATTTTATCTACATGCATGCTGATAATCTGTAAGTGATTTTATGCGATGCAATATTCCACTGCACTTGGAGGAATGCTCTGCTCACAGGCTGTAATGGCACAGTGATGAACCAAAGCCATTCCTTGTGACTTTCTCTAGGAATACAATGAAAAGAAAATGTTTTTGACTGTGCTTTTGCACGATACGCAGCATACTTGAAGGAGATTACAAAAACAAAATTGCCATCCGAGTCTCCCAAGTGTCACCTAATCACTTGGAATAACCTGCCATTCGAGCTCGAGGTGACACAAGTACAAAATCTGCATGCTGTTTAATTTTATTGTCTTCATCTCAGTAGGATGAGAAGAAATGGTAGCGATTACTATCAAAAGTCACGTTAAGGCCTACCTTTTAAGTCTGTATTATTAAATTCGCACTGAACAGCTCCGGCTAATACAACAGAATCTCGATGATATGCATCTGGTGGGATTGAGATAAAATTCATGTCATCATATCATATCATAACAAACTCTGTATGCAGAAGAACTGGAAATGCATTAACGCAGATCTGTTCATGGCTGATAGGATTTATTTACAGGCACGTGGCCACAGCTGGCTATCGTGGTGCGTACAGCACGACAGGCGAATGTGACCTCAGCGATGTGCGAGTCATGCTTAGTGCTCAACGAAGCAGTCGCGGCTTGCATGTTCGTATTACATGTAGTGGTGCGAAATTGTTTGGAACATCGGAAATTCTGCCCATTCAGCACAATGCACTCCAGCCAGAAAATTTCCAAATTCGTATCTAGCATGTTACTATTATTGAGATTCTACCGTAGTCTGGACTTGCAGACTTACTATTCTCGCCGCATAAACTGTATGTAGAAAGCTGGGAAAGTATGTTTAGAAATGACATTACACACAGGAAAAAGCAACAAAAAACACAACAAGCTGGAAGCAAAAGCCAGGAGCTTATGCAAAAATTTGGCGAGACAAAGGCAACAGTAATGATGCAAAATGGTACTACTGCCAGCCTGTACAATGTGTCCACATAAGCTGCTGCGGCACCTCGAAGATTCCTTTATACATGTGGCTATACATGTATTGCTATTGCATTTTGACTCAAATGGTTTAAATGCACTTTACATTTACAGTTTAAATTAAGTTTGTTTTCCTGCATAAAAATCTGCAGGTGACTGTGAGGATCCTTGACCACAATCGATGTAAAAAGTGATGATAGAAGATTAATGGAAACCAAGGGCAACCTATAAACATCTACCATTTCATCTTGCAATCAAAAGTGTAGTCATTAAAGCCAAGAAATTAACTGGTCGTGAACATATTAAAGCATGCTGACTACAGCAGAATGAGTGTCTTGAATGGAAGAAGCTAACGCATGAATTTTGGTGCCAATCAGTAAGCAGTGCGAGAAGAATAACAGCATGATCACAGGAAGGAAGATAAAATTCTTACACCCTTTTATCTGAACAGCTTACAATTCCAGAAAAATGCCCACAATGACAGTGTACACCATGTACAAACAATTAATACCTCGCTTACTTATATGAGCATACTATATATTTAAACCAGACAAAGGAATACAAGTTTCGTATGAAATGCCATTAAAAGGAATAAAAACCTTACATCCATTTTTGTGCTTTGTGAATGTTACCAAGTGGTATTATTTGATAAAGGATGCCTTATTTGCAAATCCTGCAAAAACAACACTTTGCCTGAGCAAATGTGCCACATTTTTTGGATTGCGTCAATTATATGATAAATTATTTCTAGTCAAAAAGCCGGCTTTTGGCTTCTTTCATGTGCAAAGCAGAGAGTGTTATGCTAGAAAGCTTTCCGAGTTGAAGCAAGTTATGCGGACAATAACTAGAATGTTCAAGCAAGAGGCCTTGCCAGAATTAGCCACAGGCATAATTTATGAGAACAATGTCACCAGCAGCTAACACTGAGCACACAGAGAGCACAGATAGTTCTAACAGATAGATTTAATGAGAATGCAAAGGACATCATGAGTCCTTAAGGTGAATTTCCAGTTATATTAGAATCTCTGTTATACGAATATCATGGAGTCGCGAAGCATCTTCATATCACTCAAAAATGCACAAAGTCTTTATGCTGAAGCAATACATATGCATTCACGCAGATGTGTTCACGGCTGATTTGATTTACGTATGGTCGCATGCCACCACTTGCAGATCATGGTGCATACTACATGACTGCCAATTGTGGCATTAGCGACGCCCAGACTGAGTCTTACTGTCTACTGCTCGTGGGCTGTACTGTGTGAATGGTAATCATGGCATTGGCGAGATGCAAGCAGCACTTCAAGCTCATAGGTGTGGTCATGGCTCTCACATTTGTATCATCTATAGTGGCGTGGAAGAGTGTTCAGATATCCCAAACTCCACACGTTGTGCACAGTGCACTTCGGCAAGGCCACTCTGCGAATTCACACCATCCTAAATTTTGTACCATTGAAAGGATACTTGTAAAGAAAAAGCATATGGGGCAGCAGACCTTTCACCGACATCACTTACCGTTATTGAATGAGTCATCGCCATCGGAGGCGCAACCTTCACTGGAGTCAGTGTGGGAGAGCGGCTCCTGTTTTATGGTGTGTACAAGTTCCAGAATAGGTTCTGCAAATATAACAGAGCCGTGTGGCAGTTCAAGGAAAGCATAGAGAAACTTCGGCAGAATAAGGAGCAGTTATGAGGCGGAAGTAATTATCACAGTGACCCCCATCAGGTAATAAAGAGCTGTACGAGCAGCTGCTTTTCAATATAAGCAGCAAGATCAGAGTGAAAACAACGACAAAATATAAGAATAAACTTTTCATGTGGCCATTTGGATAAATCAGTACCTATTTACTAGCTGTCTTTCGATCTAGGGCCTATTATGAAAAAGCACTGGATGCCAGGGAGGATTTATAATGACTAGCGGTTGTCACCTCCAAGCAAGACATTCTACATGGGAAAACCATGCTGAACACCATTTTTTTGAGTGGGAAAAGTCCCAGAATTATGAAGTTCAAATGAGGTTATCCCTCCAAGAGTGACATATAAATTTGCCCTGACTATATGAACACATTAATTCCAAGCTGATCAATATGGCAAATGGGCTGACCAATGATCGGTGAGGTGCGGGATCAGTAAATCTAGAATGGAAATCCTCCCATGACATACTCCTGAGAAGGCACCAAAGACAATATGTTATTCATTTTCTTTTAGAAAATGGCATTCAGAATGTGGAAAATGCACCTACATTCTTTCACGCACACTTAGTCATTTTTGTAATAAGTAACTTCAATGAAAACGCTTGCATTTTTCATGTTCTCAATGTGTGTGGTGGTGTCAACTGTAATGTCAAAGTAAAAGCCTTGGTAGACAAGTTTTAATTGTCATTTACAAAAATGGAATCTGGCCTTGTGGCTTGATTTGGTCATATTAGCTCAGCTAATGTCATAGTTTGTTGATTATCCCAACATGAACAAGGCAAAATGATGAGAACAACATGCAACCAATTATTATGTCACATGAATGGTTCATGAAAGCACTAAAGTTTCATTCATATTTTTAAGTTAAACAAAAATGCTCTGTAAGCAACACTGAATGGTCAAACAGTAACAGGCACAGTTTTTTCTGCATCATATAACTGTAATCAGAAGCCACATCTTTACCTTTTAAAAAATTCCAAAATAAACAGAGCTGTCAGCACTTGAAGCATGAATAACAGAAAAAAGATCATTCAAACTTTTCCTATAAAATTAACACGCCCTCTTGACTATAAATCAGAAACAGATGTCAGCTATAGAAACACATACCACAAGTCTTCTATAAACTGAATCAGTTGAGAAACAATAAGTTTTTGTTTCCAGCACATAATTTCAACACTTTGCCATCATCTCAAGTGGTGGATCACTAAATGCAACAAATATGTTGCACATATCACGATTTCCTAATAAACACAATGGTTTCTGGATGGTAGAGGAGAGATAACATTCCGGTCAGTGCATAGGCCCTGGTTTCAGATGACATGCAGTACACAAAAACATCAATAGAGTTTGGCATCAGCGATCACACTGTCTTGCAGTCGGACATTTCTTTGCATGAAGCTTTATCAACATGAAAGTAAAGCCAAACACAAACTTCAAGACAGCATAAAAGTGGTGTAGACCTTAACTAAAGTACCCAGGACAACAAAACATCAAACATCAGAAAGGGCAAAAAATTGAAGAGAATCTTCACAACTGCTTGCAGTCTTCTTATTCTCTTGCACCAGCATATCTTGTAATCTTTACACCACATTTCGATGACAATGACAGCAGCACGGAGCATAAAGTTGTGGCATACGTGGCGCCCTGAAATATTCAAAGCAGGAAACAAAATCAAGGTTTGTTTTTTGAAATCATGCCAATTTATGACACAAAAGAATAACTTGTATATCTTAATGATATCTGTTAATATAGCCAAGACAGTGTTATCCAATGTCCGAACAATTATTTTGAGCTTTATCATGTTTTACTTCCCAGAGGCCTCAGTTATCACAATAGTTCACGTTACAGGTTACTCTATCACTTCAATTACTCACACATGCGTCGAGGTCTGGGCACAAGAATGAGAACACTAAAAAAATGCAACTATAATTGTTGAAGCTCATGTTTCAAGCTTCGCAGTAACACCATAGGAAAGTTTTCAACACAAAGGGCTTTTTTTTTTTAAACTAGAGTTCGAACTTACATTAGAGTCTACTTAATTTTTTGACACTGTACACAAGGTCTCATTAAAAGTAACAGGTCATTACAAGCAAACGCTGTAGCTGATGAAAAAGTTACTAGTACGCAAGTAATAGGAGTAACCAATGTGTGTCAAAGACTTTATGTCTACTCCTTCTTCGTCTCGTGTTTTTCCTCTAAGATTATAAATGCAGAGTACATGCGGTGGAACTTCAGACAAAAGCACCCGCGAAAGTCTAAACGACGGACAGAAGTTCTGTAGGAAAGGAATGTGGCAACAGTAGACTCTCTACGATATCTGTCACCTATGCCGGTTGTTCATAGCAGCACAAACACAATCATGCAAGCGCTGGACCAGCTGGCTGGACACAACGTTGCATGTCAACATGGTAAAGCACACTGATCGATAACCCTCCTCAGCTTGATCTTCGGCCTAAATACATAAACACCGTATGCACAAACAGACAGCATCAACACGGGTACGCATTCTCGAACCATAACAATGTAATCGTAAACGTTTGTAAACGTATTTTAATGTCATGTATCGCGTCCACCACCACTACCACCACGCCGACCGACGTCTGCTGCCGGCTACGGCAAGGCTACGGCATGATTACGAATGGCTACGGCGTGGAACGTCACTGTTGTCATCTGTCGCAGTTGAACAAGAACTCTCCGAAAAAATAATGATTTTTCGCAAAAGTACCAAAACAAAACTTACTCTGAGTTTCAAAAGTAACAGCAGTCCATTCTTTAAAACCGGTATCGTAAATGTAGTGTTTTATTATTACACTATTTTCTTAGCCGTGATCATTCGATGAAAGCATGGATGAAAGTGAACGCATTTAACCAGCGGCCGCGAGCTGTTCCTCCCTTGAAATAAAGGCTTTATTCATTCATTCAGCCAGTCAGATCTCCAGAATGAGGCACGTTTCAATACGTTAATACCTCGCAACGCAAAGCTCGTTGCACGCACAGACAAGATAGCACAAGGCGAGCTTCATGAAAAACGCCTGAACTACAGTGTACTAGAAGCCCCTGAACGGTGTGTTCCGAGTGTCGCCTGCGCGTAGTAACTCAAACATTTCGTGATTTATTTTCTATACACGGATCACTCCGCGCTATTGGTCAACGATGGCTAAAATTTATAATGATTCTCTCATCCTTTCTCGGTTTCGGTTTTAATAAACGAATTTTGAGTGGTTAGAATCTGTTGGCAGGACTTCAAACATGACTTCAAAGCTCAGTATTGAACTCGTGAGGCATGATTAATCGCAATATAATCGCTGTTTCGTCGTTTTAGTTTATTACAACTCTTAAGCCAGCCTGTCTTAAATGGACACTGAGGAGAAATTGAAGTTGGCTTGTATCGACAGAATACCAGCTCCTGATTACAAAAACGTCACTCATACTGACAACAAAGCTCTTGTAACGTAGAAAAGAGCAAGAACCAAAATACAGGTATCGCCGCCACAGGCCAAACTCGCAAGTACAAGCGTGATGACGTCATAGGACAAAACAGTGTTGCTAGAGCCAATGGTTGTAGCAACACTAGGACACGAGAATTTATGAATCACTGAGGCGCAGCCAATGTATGCGCAAATCTCCTTAACGTCACCAGATGGCGTCACCTTAACGTCACCACGAAGTGACGGTAGCGACGGCCGCAATAGCCGAGAGATG
Organism: Amblyomma mixtum; assembly: GCF_055824585.1. NCBI lineage: Eukaryota > Metazoa > Arthropoda > Arachnida > Ixodida > Ixodidae > Amblyomma > Amblyomma mixtum. Next base: position 81,729,680 of record NC_143013.1, read on the forward strand.
CCTTCAACGTGCGGCCGGCGGTAGTTTTCTTTTCGGCTGCTGCTAGGCCGCACTACTGGCCGCCAGAAATCACGGAGTGTGCGTTACGTCATATGCACATCATGTTTCACATCACTAATTCCTGTGTCGTTATAAGAGAATCCCAAGTTTGAATCAGAGCGGCGGGAAAAACTTTTTCAATTTCGAATCCAAATTTCTTAGAAATAAATGCATCTTTCGCTGCCGGCCAAGTGGCAACAAAGCCATGAAATGCCGAACTATCGGATTTTGCTTTAAAAAAATATTAATAGAGCTCACCTCACTGTCCCTTTAAGAACCGTAATGACAACAAATCGCAGTTTTTTGCATCACCTTATCTACACTGTACTGAACTTGAACGTCACCGCCATCCAAAACAGCGTTGAGAGGCTGGTTAAGTTAGGTTATTTAACGGTCGTAGCTGAATACTACATAGTGGCCCATACATACTATTGGCTTACGCGTCAGTATGAACAAGAAAGCACATAACCGATATTTGATGTCTACTCCTGGACAGCACCGAATCCAAGCTTGAGTTACATATATCCTACTACTTTTTCAGAATTGCTGCCGTATTTTTTTATTGATATTCTATTCTTTGCTTATGACCAGGAGAGTGCTCAAATCCTAGTTAATTTGTTTCACCTCTTCGCATTTTCTTCTCGTTTACTTCCTTTTTTCCTCTCTAGTTAATTTGTAGCAAACCATAAAATGCATATTCAAGTCATCTAATTCTGCAAAATATCGCATATATTCGTGAACGCAGGAATTTTGCGGCATTATTGCGCTTTTGTTTGTGTGATTCTTTCGTTTTCTTTTCTGAATTTCTGCACATTTCAGGACCATGACAGGGTACTGGGGTTTTTCCGAGAAGTTGGTCTTGCAGTCGCTGGGCACAACACCCAGCGAGATGCGTAGCGAGCAGGGCAAGGAAAAGTGCGCAGAAGGATGTACAGCAGGATACAGCCTAAAAAACAAACAAAAAAACAGCAGGTGGTTACACTGGAACATTGTTCGCAGCGTTATAGAGTATATAGCGGCGTTCTCTATTACTCCGATGGTCAATCACAACAGTAAACGAATGACTACACCAAACAAGGCAGGCATCAAAATTCTAGTTTATAATTTTTTTTTTCTGGTAATATTCTCCTTGTTTACGTAACACGAAAATTTTTAGCAAATGGCTATTTTTTTTGTTGTGGAGGAATTCTGTGCGCGGAGGCTGACTGTGGGCGCAGCTTCACTGCAGACTTAAGTTGTATCCGACTATAGTTGAATAAATACTTTCATATAAGTTTACATTTTACCTATTTCGTCTGCATGTACATGCACATAATTTAGAAAAATGGTTCCAACCTTATTCATAGATATGAATTCACAGATATGAACAGCCTTCAGGTCTGTCCAGATATTGGGAGTTTGCATCAGGAATTATGCAGATATAATCAGATATAGCGAGATACTTCATATTTTCTCAAAGCCTGATATATTCAGATCTTTTTTTGCATTGAAAATTACGAAGGGTGTATGCTATTTTACGACTCTAAGAAAAGGGTCTGTTACTGGGTGCAAAGCTGCTCAAAATATTTCGAGTTAAAAGATAGGCTGATAAGCATCATTGCTCTTACGAAAAGGTAGTCGATTACAGTTAGATACAACTCAAGAATTAAGCGCGTGAATTGCTGTGCGAGTTGTTTCATATTTCAAAAAGAAAAAAAATAAGCGAAAACGCGACGCAGGATCAGAAGGCGCGCACACGCACGCACGCACGCACGCACGCGAGTTTGTTTTTATAGTAGCCGAACTTAGTGTTTTTATAACAGCCGATCGCCATATATCCGCCTAGCTACTATGCATGCAGCGTGGACGATACTCGAAGGTCGCAAACACCTTCAAATTTCGAAGGGGGGCACGAGCTTATTGCCAGTTCGAACCGTTCGATAAAGCTGAAGATATGCCGATAGGTAGCTCACACTGCTGAAAGACAAAAGAAAAAAACTAACAGCATGGTTATCACCACTGCTTAACACCAGATTCACCTACAGCTATTTGCGATGGTGAATATGGTGTCGTTTTTTCGCCATCGTCTGCATTATTGATATCCTTTATAATATCGTCGTCTTCTATGACAAAGAGGGCGTGAAGTCACTATGATGTCACTCGTGGCGTCACTGCATTCGGACCACTGCGCGTTAAAATGGCATGTTGCAGTGACATCATGCGTGACGCCACTATACATGCTGACCAATCAGTGTGGCGCGCCACCCTACGCCACTCTCGTCCATAGTGGCGGACGTTCCACGCCACACTTGCGGTAATACAGGAAGTACGACGTCCGCCACTATGGACGAGAGTGGCGGACGTTCCACGCACCACTGGCGGTAATACAGGACGTACTACGTCCGCCACTACGGACGACAGTGGCGCTGGTGAACACTCTCAAGGTTAGGTTACGGGCGTCATAAATACCCTCCAAAGCAAAAGATTGGACTGCCATAACCGTAGTTTAATTGGTAGAGCACCAGGCGCGAAATTCGGAGGTTTAGGATTTGGATCCCACCGGTGGCATGTGGTTCTTTTTTCTGCTTTCTAATCAATCATCTTTAGGCGATAAAATAATTGCACTCTTAATCTCCCATTGATCAACACCCAAATTTAATAAAAACATTCCCCTATTCTCCTTGGATTCAGTTGACTTACCGGCAAGTTGGCACACAGCATTAGCGCAAATATATATATATATATATATATATATATATATATATATATATATATATATATATATATATATATATATATATATATATATATATATATATAAACAAGGGAAGGGGAATGAGGGGCTCGTTATAAATATGAGAGAAGCCAACAGCCACAGAAACCAAGGGGCACAGGGGATTTTTTTTAAATTTATTTGTTTATTTGGTGGTGTTGATCAATTTAGAATATTACTGAACATGTGATCGCTTAAAGCTAATTGATTAGAAAAGCAGAAGAAAAAACAACCACTGCCGCCGGTGGGATCCGAACCCATGACCTCCGAATTACGCGTCCGGTGCTCTACCTCTGAGCTACGGCGACGGCTGTAAGATCTTCTGCTTTCGGGGGTATTTATGTTTTTACAAGTAACCTAACCTTGAGAGTGTTCATCAGCGCCACCCACGTTCATAAGCGGCGGACGTAGAACGTCCTGAGTTACCGCAGGTGTGACGTAGAACGTCATCGAACGGAGAGGGTGGAAGCTGCGTGAGAACCCACTTATGCTTCCTATGGCGTCAAGGCTGCCAGAACCGAGGCCCTCGCTAAGCAATTAAGCAAACAAGGGAAGGGGAATGAGGGGCTCGTTATAAATATGAGAGAAGCCAACAGCCACAGAAACCAAGGGGCACAGGGGATTTTTTTTAAAATTTATTTGTTTATTTGGTGGTGTTGATCAATTTAGAATATTACTGAACATGTGATCGCTTAAAGCTAATTGATTAGAAAAGCAGAAGAAAAAACAACCACTGCCGCCGGTGGGATCCGAACCCACGACCTCCGAATTGCGCGTCCGGTGCTCTACCTCTGAGCTACGGCGACGGCTGTAAGATCTTCTGCTTTCGGGGGTATTTATGTTTTTACAAGTAACCTAACCTTGAGAGTGTTCATCAGCGCCACCCACGTTCATAAGCGGCGGACGTAGAACGTCCTGAGTTACCGCAGGTGTGACGTAGAACGTCATCGAACGGAGAGGGTGGAAGCTGCGTGAGAACCCTCTTATGCTTCCTATGGCGTCAAGGCTGCCAGAACCGAGGCCCTCGCTAAGCAATTAAGCAAACAAGGGAAGGGGAATGAGGGGCTCGTTATAAATATGAGAGAAGCCAACAGCCACAGAAACCAAGGGGCACAGGGGATTTTTTTTTAAATTTATTTGTTTATTTGGTGGTGTTGATCAATTTAGAATATTACTGAACATGTGATCGCTTAAAGCTAATTGATTAGCTTTTCTAATCAATTAGCTTTAAGCGATCACATGTTCAGTAATATTCTAAATTGATCAACACCACCAAATAAACAAATAAATTTAAAAAAAAATCCCCTGTGCCCCTTGGTTTCTGTGGCTGTTGGCTTCTCTCATATATATATATATATATATATATATATATATATTAAATATATACGCATTAAATGACGCATTAAATATGCTTTGAAACCACTTTGTTATGTTGTGTATGATGGTGCATTCTTCATGTCTTTAAAAGATTTGAACCATGTCGGAACTCCAGTAACTATCGTCTTTTTTTTCAGGCCGGCGGTTTTGATTTCAACACGACTATCATGGCCTTGTGGTTGCAGAAGTAAGTGCTTATGTATTGAACCTCTTCCATGGCTCTTTCAACACGGAATGCAAGGTCTCTGCAGGTATTCCGCTGAGATGACACGGACCCTCGAGGGGAGGCGACACGAAGACCAGCCTTCTCATCAAGCGTGTCGAGATCTTGATTAAAGACCCTGACAAGTAAGTTTGAGACTTTCATTACGCGGAATGGAAGTTCCCAGTACATGATTGATGTGGCTTAATTGTTCGCTTTGACTTCAGGCGAAATGTAGGCACCGACGATACAGTGACATCTGAGGGTGGATGCATGGCACAAGCTTCGCCGAGGTAACGGACTTATTCCATTAATTCTACCGCGATTGATTCGAGATCCTGGCACATGCAAATGACGACTACAACTGCTCTATTTCTAGTGCGTTCAGCTTCGCAGCACAACTTGTACCCGAGCAATTCAATTGGCTCTGTAGGCTTCATTCAAGTCTCTGACAAACGCAACACCTGCCAATCGTGGCAGGTGGTAGAGAGAAATGCCCCTAAACATCACCTTCCACCTGCCACGATTGGTAGGTGGATTGGCATGTGGAAGCTTCCCAGACGCACCGCCGCCAAACAGTTTTATCGCATTAAAACAGCATATCTGATGGCCAGAAACAGGAAGGGACACAACGATCATCTATGAACAGGCTACGTAGAAAGCGGCCGCCGCGGTGGCTCAGTGGTTACGGCGCTCCGCTGCTGACCCGAAAGACACGGGTTCGATCCCGGCCGCGGCGGCTGAATTTCGATGGAGGCGAAATTCTGGAGGCCCGTGTACTGTGCGATGTCAGTGCACGTTAAAGAACCCCAGGTGGTCGAAATTTCCGGAGCCCTCCACTACGGCGTCCCTTGTAGCCCGAGTCGCTTTGGGATGTTAAACTCCTGTAAACCAAACCAAACCAAACCAAACCAAGCTACTCAGAAAGAGACACTAGACAGCACCCTATGGTTACTATAGTCACATACAACTCAAGAATGAAGCGGATTTTCCCCGTTCGAATTGACAGCTCGTACTTCTAAAGGAAAGACGCAAACACATTGTTAAGAAACAGCAGCACAAAACGCTGGCATACTGACTTTATAAAATGTAAAAATGAAAAAGAAAAATGTTTCATGATGTCACTCTAGACTCAGCAAAAGATCTTTTCTTTATCAAACGGAACAATGGACGGGAAATTGACAGCGTTAATTGCAACCGCAACAATTCTTATGGGCATGCAGTTTCTGTCACCACGCAGTACACTCGAAAACTCTCTAGTTTTCGAGCGAACTCCCCGACTCCGCAGTGGGTCCCTGCATGTACCAACCTAGTCCGGCTCCTCTTAAAAAAAAAAAAAAAAAATCGAGTTCTCTTCAAAAGCCCTCCTGACCGTAGTAATCTCTTCCAAGGGACATCGGAATTCATTGCAGGACTCCTTCAGCACGTGGAGTTTTGTGTCGTTCGTTGAGGAGCCACTTTTTTCTCCTTGTAGGCAGCCCGGATTCGTTTGCTCGTCCAGATCCGACGCTTCTTGGTAGCCGAAAGGACAATGTTGAAGGAACTGTCGATCCTAATGCAAAAAACAGTCAAGTGTGGAGGACTATTTTCAAGGATAATCGTGAGTAGGGAACTTGAGAGGCTCGCCAAGGTATGTTTTAGAAAGAATCCATCAGTCTTTTATGCCATAGAAGACGTAGAAAAATGTTACTTTCTAAATTAAATTATGATAGCCTTGAGTGATGCAAGAAAATTAACTTGGAAATTCCTTTACGCACGAGATAATTTAGAAGAATGTGGAAGAGAAAACTACATTCACCGGTGGGATCCTCGCGTACTGTGCTCTACCAACTGAGCTACAGCAACGGTTTTCCCGCCCTCTGCTTTCGAAGATATTTGTGTTATGAGCTGGCTAACATTTAGAGTGTTCACCTGCGCCACACTCAGCCATAGCGGCGGACGCGGGACGTTCTGTTATCCTGCAAGGATGTCAACGCGCACCGCGCATGTCGCAGAACACAGATGCACAGGCGAATAAGTTCACGGTTTGTTGCACATTCCTTTGTGTTCCCCAGCCTGACATGACGCTACTCTAGTGAGCCGACGTTCAAGCGCGAGTGCCTGCTATCTCCGCCGTTCTGTTGTAACTCTTCAAATGGGACAGAAGGGGCGAGTAATTCTTGGCACTTTTTATGTCATTAATGGTACCTTTTTTTTTGGACGCCACCGGCTACACGCGATGGTGCACTTAAACATGGAGCGCCAAGATACGAGAGACGAAGGAAGAGTGGACACCGGAAACGCTGGACTTTTAATTTTATTCCGCGAACAAAACACTTCTGCAGACCAGGCGTGGCCATACGCACCATGCGCAGGAAACGAACCGGGGGACTGGAATGTGACAATGGTCCAAAGAAAGGTCAACAACAACCCAACAATAAAAAATTCTCAGTATCAAATTCATGACAGCGTCTGTTTACTGATAAAGCGATTGCAGAAAGCCGCTTTTCCAAGGTAAATTGTGGTGTCAGTGGTGGAAAGCCAGATTCGTGATGTAAAATCCAGTAGGCGTAACAAGCAGACAGGAAACGCACGTTCGTGGCAGCGACCGGTAAAGGTGCCTTGTTGGCATCAGCTGCCACATCCCCCTCGAGAAGGTGGTCGGAAAGCGAGGTGCTCCTGTGGCATTTTCAGCCCGGACAAGTTGACGCAATGCCGTCGTCATCATTATCATCATCCTAACTACGCCCATGCCGCAGGGCAAAGGCCTCTTCATATACCTCCAATTAACCCATTCCTGTGCCAGCTGAGGCCACCTTTATCCCGCTTTCTAATCTTGCATTCCCACTTCACTACCTTATGCCCCCTGCCGCTCCTGCCCTATCTTGAAATCCACTCCGTTACCTTAAGGGACTAGCACTTACTTTGCCTTCGCATTACGTGCCCTGCTCATACACATTTCCTGTTTATTTCGAGTAGGATGTTATTAACTCGCGTTTGTTCCCTGATCTATTCTTCTCTCTTCCTGTCTCTTGATGTTACACCTATCATTTTTCTTTTCACAGCTCGCTGTGCTGCGTTAAATTTAAGTTAAACCCTTTTCGCTAGTCTCCACGTTTCTGTCCCGTAGATCAGCACCGATACAATTTGTTATATACTTTCTTCTTGAGGGTTATTAGTAGGGGTGTGCGAATATTCGAAATTTTCGAATATAATTCGAATAACATTTTTTTAGTATTCGTGTTCGATTCGAAAACCAAGTATTCGTGTTGTGTCGAATATTCGACCGGACGCGAATATTCCTATTTGGACGAATATTCGATTGTGAGCACAGGCGTTCATTTCAGTCCGCAAGTCCTATCGACATAGACATAGCAACATGGCGGCGCCCAGAGCGTTGCGTAACGTTAGGCCATGCCGTAGCTGACTGTGCTGGTGAGCTCCTTTGTGGCTATACCTGCCAATGCGCGTCCGACTATGATTCGTGCCATGGCGAACCAAGGCTGTGGAAAGCCATCCGCGAAGCTGCTGCATCACAGCAACGCGCTTTTGTGCTTATGGCATGCTAGCCTTAATCAATGCTGGGTACCAGTCATTTTCTGTGATATTTCCTCTCCTCTAAGAATAATGTTCTAGACTTTGATACTTTTTGTGCAGCCACACACACCTTTTGTGTAGTTTTACTCATTGATAGTTGAACTGTGATGTTCTTGGATGCTCAAAAAGATGTTTTATAGTGGTTAAATGCGTCTGTCCTTCATTATTCGATATTGGATTCGATATTCGGAGCTAAGTATTCGTATTCGATTCGTATTCGAAAATTTTGATATTCGCACACCCCTAGTTATTAGCTAACTACTGTTCAATATCTGAGAGTGCTAGCCAAATGCACTTCACCCCATACTTATTCTCCTAGTTATGTCATTCTCATGGTCCGGATCTGCCTGCAAGTGATGTACGCCCTTATCACCTACACTGCTTCGCTGCATATATCGTAAACTTTTGTTCTCTTCTGATACTGTTAACATTGCTTTAGATTTCTTCGCGACATATTGAGACCAATCATCCTGCTTTACCTGTCTAGGTCCTTGATCATGCTTTGCAGTTTGACTCCTGAGTTACTTAGCAACGCAGTGACATCAGCTAATCAAGGATTGCTAAGGTATTTTACATTACCTTCTATCCCCAACCCTTCCCAATTCAGTTCTCTGAATTCCTCCAGCGAACCCGCGATGAACAGTACTGGAGAGATGTGTCTCCTTTGCCTCACAGCCTTCCTGACTGGCGTTTTATCACTTTCTCTGTGAAGGGCTATGGTAGCTGTGCAACTGCCGGGGATATTTTTCTGCACATTTTAGAAATTCCTCTCTGCACTATGGTAACTGCAGTATGTGTTCTGAGGTTTCGACTGATTTAAATGCCTTCTCGTAATCTGTGAAGGCTATACATATAAATCTTGGTTATATTCTGCGCATTCCTCTGCCCCCTTGATGTGACAGTGTGAATTTGGTCTGTTGTCAGAGTAGCCATTACGAAAGCCAGCCTGGTCCTTTGGTGTCTGAAGTCTAAGGTTGCTGCTTTTCTGCTAGCGATTACCTTAGTAAATACCTTGTAAACGACGGTCGGTAATCTGATCGGTCTATAATTTTCAAATCCTTGACGTCCTCTTTGTTACCGGTTAACACGTTGTTAGCGTTCTTCCAAGAGTCCGGCACTCCCGGGGTCGTGAGGCACTGCGTATACAGGGCGGCAAGGTTTTATTTATATCACTACGTCCCCACCATCCTTAGACAAATATGCGTTACCTGATCTTCACCTGCCTCATCTTACCGTTCGCATTGGTTGTAAAGCATTACTTCTTTTTTGTTGCCTTTGGGATGTTCATTTGTCCACAGCACTGGCTTAATCCTTAGCATCCCGATTGTTTCAGCTGCTGTAGAGATCTGAACAGAATTCTTCGGCTACTTTAACTGCCTATACGTATTGTCTCTTACGGCTTACATCTAATTTTTGTGAATGAATAATTTCCTCTTGTCCGCCTTTGTGCAACCTCCCTCCTCTAGAGCCTGCTCGATCTACTCCATATTATACTTCCTTATGACATTTACCTTAGGTTTATTGATTACCTTTCAGAGTTCTGCCAGTTCTATCCTATCTATGTTGATAGACGCTTTCATATTTTGGAGTTACTTAATCAGTTCCTTCGCCTCCTGAGATATCTTGCCAGTATCCTTTCTAGTTACCATGTTTCCGTCTTTTATCGCACAATTCATGATATTTGTGTGATTATCATTCATCTCCTGAACACTAAAGTCGTAGTCGTCCGTTGAAGTGGAGTAGCTGTTCACCGGAGAGATCCTGAATTCATCTGCCTTCTCTTTTACTGCTAACCCACTGACGTGCTTCTTTCTTATCAGTTTCCTTCGTTCCGCGTTCAAATCTAGGCTAACTAGAGACCTCATCGTCCCACGGTCCCTACATCTCATCATTCCGACTACCTCCACTTCCTGCACGATGCCAAGATGCCCGCGCAGTGTGAGCTCTATTTCATTTTCAGTCTCGCCGTTCGGGCTCTTCCACGTCCTCTTCCGGTTATCCCGTTTGCAGAAGAAGGTATTTATGATCAGTAAGCTATCTTGTTCTGCGATGGCGTTTTAACATTACAACAGCTCGCAGCTATAGAGCGAAGTGCATGCAGAGAAAGCGAAAGGAACACTTTAAAACTGTTAGTTCTCAACTGCCTGGCGCAGAAACCCGTCTAGAAGCTACGGAGGATGCAGCGCGAACGTCCCCGGCGTCATACCGTTCTCCGCACATCGACGTCGCTTTTCTCTATTTACATTCCTCGTTGTGTTCCAAGAGCTTTACGACACAGCCGTATGTCGGGAGCTGTCGGAACCCATGACGCATCACAGGGGGGTTGTTGGAGGCTGTGCCATTTGAATTTTGGGCGGTGCCCGGTAGCCTGTGGGGCGGTCTCCAGCGTCTATAACGGTGCGCGCAGCTCCAACCGCTCTTTGCTGAAGGGAGAGAGGGAAAGAAATAGCGGACCAGGAAGACGCGACGCTGGAGCCTGGCACGAGCACCGGTGGGAGAGGATCGAAAAAGAGGGCTGGGTGATGGGAGAGGGCGTAATCGAGGTGATGGAAGAAGAGGTTTAGAGGGGGGGTTCCCGCTCCCGCCTCCCCTCTCTGTTTTCTCCCTCTCAAGGTATACTTTTATTTAATTCTACGCGGCGGGGCTTTGATAGCGTTACCAATACGCGAGGCCGAAGGCGGGAAGCACAGTGGAATCCGCTTTCCACATCCATTTCCCCTTCTTTCGCCCCGCGGGTTGATTCGTTTTTACAAACTCCTCCACTATAGATTGGGGGAAATTGGGGGCCTTGTCCAATTGGATGGGGGCTAGACGAACCTGTCAGATTCGGCAGGCAGGATATCACGGCTCTGAGTCATCCATGCTCAGAGCGTCAGTACAATTTTGCTGGTAGTTAGTTCTCTTCTGTGTTCATATTTTAGCTCTTGGTAAAGAATTTTCACAAGAACTAGCGGGTACATCTTTCTCTGGTTAAAGGTTTAGTCATCGGGAAGAAGGCGTTGTATTGAATAAACTGTACACTGGGCATTGCACACTAGCGGGCTCAGTGTCTTGGGTAATGTGTAAATATTTCTCGTGCAGTATTTATCCCGTTAAGCTACTGACTCACTGAAGCTGAAGCATTACACAGGCAGCGTCTTGTGCGCGATTTACGCTTTTCGACTGCAGCAGGTAAGAAAAGTTTGCCATTTAGCCCCAGCCACCTGACGGATTATTCGGTAGTGGGCCCCAAAACTACACATGGCATGTCTAAAAATCACAGTGGAAGCAGAAGTTTTCGTGCTCAACCATTGTGTATTCATAGCATCTTCGTGCCACCGAAAAGTCATCAAATCTACGTCGTCTTTCAACTTGCGCCATCGGCTCTCGAGCAGCGTTAGTTGCTGAGAACATGCTATGGTGCGCTGTGTCTTTTTAAGTACGGGCACGCGTGGTAGATATGGTTGAACAACTCTTGGGTGACAGACCAATTGTCAATAAAACAGTTAGTTGACGTTTCGGAACTCCTGCGGGTTCCTTGTTCACAAACCCGTAGGGGTTCGGAAGCGTCAACTAGCTGTTTTATTGACAATTGGTCAGTGACCCAAGACTTGTTCGGCCATGCTACTACCTGACCAGACGGCGTTCCGTCAAACCTTGGATTACGTGGTGGATATGGTCCAAGGGTCCATGCGTTGAACATCTTGTGCAAGTAACGTTTTCTCTGTTTCGAAAGCATTGGTAAGAAGACTGTCAATTCGGAGAGAGATAAAATGTTTGCGTGCGTGGTGTGTGTGTTCCGAGTTAAACGTGTGAAGCCCCAGCAGCCACCAAGATGGCTTTGGACAAATGCTTCGTGAGGACGGCATCATACATCTGCTTCCACAAGCGGCATATTATTTCGTTATATTGACGAACGCAAGGCTTAAGATGTTCCCCCTGCAGTGAATCAGCCACTGACAACTGTGCTCAGAGACGCTTGAAGTCAGCAGCAAGCAACCTCGGCGCAGTAGCTTCGGAAAATCGAGCAAGCACCGCATATCGATTTTCCGTGTTCTCTGTGAGCTGAAAAAAAAAAAATGTTTATTTTACTGTTTGTACCGCTGTGTACGTTTTAGGGCTCAAAGTCGGATCTTGATGAATTCCCCGTCCAGAGAAGGGGTGACTTCAACAAATGCAAGCATGTAGTTGAATAAGTGTAAGCTGTGAGAGTGAGATGACAGGTTCCGTAACTGTGTGGCTAGCTCTCGAACACGAGATGATAGCACACTTTTAAAAGCTATCGCCTGTTCTCATAGCTTACGGTCCACTGCAGGTTGTGAGATGGAGTTATGGATTACAGATTGTGCAGGATATGCACCTGCATATCTTTCTTCTTCTCTCCCTTTCATCTCCTGTTTCTACCCTCTATGCCAAGGTTCTGGCTTCCACCCCTAGTGAGAAAGTGTCGGAAAATGTATTTCAAAACATCGATGCAAAATGCGACAGATATTGCAAAGCATAAAAGTTGAGGAGAGTTGATAATAAGACAAAAGGCACAAGCATCGCTTCTCCTTTTTCCCAGGGGAGTAAATATTATGGGCAACTTTTTTCTTGTTGAGGGGAAGGGGAGGGAAGCGGACGCATTTGCGCGATGCATTTCTTATATGACCTTTCTTCTACAAAGAAACTTGACCCAATGCCGTTTTCGCTAAGAAATTTCTCGCACTTGAATCTACCGCTGCTTCTTTGCCCGTTGCCTCGTAGAATAGTGAAGAGTCTAAGGAGTTTCTTGTTGCTGCCGGGAATGGCAATAGATCAAGCCGTACTTCTGTTTATTTGGTGGTACGCAGGCAAATACCGCGCCTTAAAACTAATAATGAACAAAAGCCGCTACGGAACGCCACACCACCTGCGAGCGCGAACGAGTATGTATTTTTTCGAGAGAGGCACTGACACCTCTTTTTCTGAGCGACGGTGAATAAGGATGAGCAGTTGTAGAGCCTGCGGCAAGACCGACTCAGATTTGTAGCGCGGCGTCATTGGTAGAACGAGTGGTACTGGAGCGCACAGAAGTGTTTTGGCGAGTTCACATAGTTTTAGAGGAACGCCCTCGGGGCCAAATCCGGCGACATTTGGTTAAGCATGTCCAACGTTCTTGGACAAAAATTTTGAATATTGGAAAATTTTAAGGTACTCTTATGGAAATACTGAAGGTAATGGTCCATTCTTCCGATGTCTAGCAAAAACTTTTTAAAAAGTTTGTTCCATCGCTCGCATCGAGCAGCTAAGACTGCCTGAGAGCAAACAAATGGGGAACGCTTTTGACGATTGGAAAAACGTTAATAACAAAAAAATGCAACCTTGTTGACGGAAGATCTGCGGATATACTGCTCATCAGAGTGAAATCTTACAGTACCTATATGAAAAAAATTGCGTTCATAAAGTCTTTCCCGCTCAAAAATTCTTTTGTCTAGAATTGTTGGATGTGAAGAAGGCTATAATTAGTTCAATTTTTTGGAAGGACTGTGCGGTCGGCTTGTACAGCTCGACGTACACTACCAACCTCGGCGTCATGCAGAGAACTTAGCATGCTATAGCCGCCGCTGTCCTACAGATTTGCTGGGCATGGCAAAGCCTCGGACTATTCGAAGAGGCTCGTCACTTCGGAATTCTGTATTCCTTCTGGTCTATGGTAGTCGGCATTATCCCAGGTTTGGGCAAGTTCTTACTGACAGCATCCTTTCCGTATTCACAGCGATAAACCACGAATTCTACCTTATATAGTGCGGCATGGGAACTACCGTGTTTTTTTAAACATCCAGTCGAAGTTGTTCGCTGTCGATGAGAGAGATTTCGATGACCTGGTCGTCATGTTGCAAGAGGCCACAATAAAGTACAGCTAAGCTCGTAATGGGAGAAATCTTCGTGGTTGTTTCTACGTTTGCGAAACGTCAAGCAATCATGAAATGCGTTCTTATGACAATCAGGTTTCCATATTGTGGGAATCTGGCTTTCCGCCGTCGCCTTTGCGCGGCTGTGCCGGCCGCCCGCGTTGTTTCTCCTCTTTCCCTTGCTCCCGCCTCAGGCGGTGGAGAGGCGGCTGGGTGACTAATCACTGTCATTTAGCCACAGCTCCGCCCCGGCTCCCCAAGGGCCTTTGCCATTGGGGCCTTTTGGCGGGAATCCAGGACCCGTTTTGGCGGCCGCGCATCCCGCGACCGTCCGAGCGGGGCCCAGAGAGAGGGATCCCTCCGAGACAGCGAAAGGTGCGTACGTTACTGTTTGTCCCTGCCGGCCTTTGCCGCTCGGACCAGTGCTTACTCGAGCTCGCCCGCACGTGTCCTCTGACCTGCAGCGGCTCGAGCCTGTCCAGCGGGGTCCAGCGACCTCTGACAGGCGTACCTTGCGTTGAATGCCCACTCTCTCTCGCAACCGGCCCAACGGTCGACACGAGAGAGAGATCACAGCACTGCCGCGGGGACATTCTCCTGCAGCGGCGTGCTAGCGGTGCGCATTACTCGAGTCGCTTCGTGCGCGCAGCGGAGCCTTGCTCCTCGCGCGCCCCCGGGACGGGGTGACTATTGAGTGCGTGTGTACCTGCTGGAGGACGATGTGAATAAACGTCTCCTTTGTGAACTTGGAGGCCTATTTCTTTGCGGCGAATCGTTCTCCTCCCAGCGGAGGCTGAGTGCACTGCATCGGTGTCCCAGTGTGTGTGTGGTGACGGCTGATCGGGGCCCTTGGCTCGCGCGAAGCTCGAACCCGCGGTGGGTGGTGGCCTGTGTCCACTTAGAAACCCACAACTGGCGCCCAACGTGCTAAGTCATTGGCGCTTACGCCTTTGATGGCACATTAGCCGAGCAGGTCGCCTTGACGATCACGCTTGCGCACCGTGTCTACCACCCCCAGCGCGGCACTCGGCAGCTACATGTCGGCTCCCTACGGAGTTGTAGCGTCGTTTGATCCGCTGGCTGCTGTTCCTTCGAATAGCTAGACACCGTGGTTGGCCGCGGCCCCCATTGGGGTTTACGGTGACACAACCCAAAATGTTGACCACGTGATTCCCATTGGAGCTGTATCGGAAGCACCCTGCGGTGCATCCGCTGGTCACATGCCTCAGCTGTGCACGCTTTCCGCCCAGTGCGAAAGGAGTTCGTGTCACGCTGCCGCAACCGGCAGTTTCGAACAGCAGCAGCCGTGCCCCGCGAGCAGTCAATTCTGCTCTGGGAACGGCGAGGCGCTGGCCGGTTCCCTGTGGAAACCGCGCCGCTCATCGAACTAGGAGCCTTGCCTCCCTCGTTCGTGCAGCCCGCCCAAGCCTCCACTGAGGCAGGGGTGCAGTGCGCTCAGTTGGCTGATGCGGCTCCGCGAGCCTGCGGGTCGGCTGGCGCGCTGGGCTCTCCTGATACAGCATTACGACTTTTCCGTGCAGTGTCGAAAGGGGAGCACAAACGTGGTAGCTGACGCGCTATCCCGTGCCCCACTCGCCAGCGGCGCCTTGACGCCTGTAGGCGGAGGGGGCGAAACAGCGGACGAGCCGCCGGGCGGCAAGGAGGGGGAACCCGCAAACGGGTTAACCCATTCCGCTAACCAGGCGAGCAGCGCTTCGCAAAGCGGACGAGAGGCAAAGCTCTTCGTGAGCGCCTCGGAGGTGCCGACGCGAACGGAAATTTTGGCTGCAAACCTGAGTGGGGACGAGACCAGGCTCCCCTCTGGGAGGACTGGAATCGTTTTCAGCCGTAAGAGCTACTGAAAGCCCAGCAAAATGACCCCTTTTGTCGCGAGGTGAGCGACGGTCTCAGGGAGACGGAGCGCCGTGACGCTACTTGTATTGTAGCGGGCGCAGGGGGGCAGAAGCCAGCGTGTGTCGCGGCGAACCCCGGGGAGTCATATTTGCTGGACCATGACGGGCTCGTGCTGAAGTACATAGCCACCGATGACGAGTCCATCGACCCGTTCTAGGTGATTATCCCCAAAAGTCTAAGAGGCGCACTTTTGCGATTCTCTCATGACGAACCACTGGCCGGTCATCTGAGTGACTCCAGAGTTTTTGCAAAACTGAGTCAATCGGTGACGTGGCCCGGCATGAAGCGTGACATTATCCGCTATTGCCGTTCCTGCCATGTCTGTCAAGCGGTGAAGTCACGGGGTGGCAAGCCGCCTGGAATGATGAAACCGATTGACAGTGTGCGTCCGTGGCAGATGGCCACCTGTGATTTGATGGGGCCTTTCCCCAGGAGCAAGCAGGGGTTCGCAGACCTGAAGGCCTACGCGTCACGGTCTGACGAGCTTGCGCCGGTACCCATTGGTATCAAAGGCAAGCGCAAAGGCACAACTGGTGCTGCGGAACGCAAGCGTACGGAGCACCGGTACAATCTGAGGCGACGGTCACCGGTGTGATTGATGCCAGACGGCGGACTTTTCCGCAACCGAAGGCACGCAGCCTCAGCTAGCTGGCGAGCTTTCTCGTCAGGCCCTACCCAGGCGAAGCACGGTGTGTTATTTTTTTTTTTGTTTTTGCAGCATGGTCAGTTCCAGCCTTGCGTGTTTATCTATTTATTTATTTGTTTTGTTTGAGTCAGTTTCTAGCCACTTTCGTTTCCCCGCTCGCTCGTCTGTTTTCGTTCTAACGTACCGAGATGTACATAGGCAAACTTCAGCCCGCTCGTGCTTGCTCTTATCTTCTAGAAGGAATAGATTGGATTAGGTGTCGTTTGTACAGCGAGCCTTTTCTCATTTCCGGCCCGACTGTGGGTGGTGGGCTCGTTAAGGAGCCGTGTGTCGCGGTGCGAGTTTTGTGCGGCCCGTATGGAGGGGAAGTTGGCGGGGCGTTTGGGGCGATGGGGGGGCGGAAAGTGCAACCTTTGACCCTCGCCGCGGCGCCTCTGGACGCTTCTGATGGGGGGGTCGTTGTCGCCGACCAGCGTCCGCGCACGTGCCGGTGTATGCGTGTTTGTGGCTGTGGCTGTGTGCGCGCGTAACCATGAGCCAAGGCGACGCCTGTGAGTTGTGTCCTTCTGCGTGAGCGCGAGGATGAGAAGGACCCCTCGCTGTGGACAAGGTTACACATCTGGACGCCGCCGAACGTCCTCGCCCGTTTCAGCCGGCGTGAAGGGGGTGCACTAACTGTCTTGTGCCCGAACGTGATGTCGTGTCCAAGGGCGCGAGGTCAGTGCTCTGCCGCGGACCCGTCGTCATCAACGCACCCTACATCAACGGAAAGAAGACCGCCATCAGTCGTCGGCCCTCCCTACCCGTTCAACTTGAAGCCTGCGAGCGGTGAGTCGCCGACCGGCCCACTGGGCCGCGCCATCGAACTTTGAGGCTGGCATCCACCTGTAACATAGCTGTACAGTTGTATTCACATCGCATTGTATATAATCTGCAAGCTGTTTTGATTTACTGAAGCGTATGCAAGTGTTGTTTGCCTTGTTTTCCTTTGTTTGTGTGTTGTTGTTTTTTTTACGTTGTTGTGGCTGGAACTGAAGGGTAGCTAGTTTTGTTTTGTGTATTCCTTTCTTTATTTTGGAACTGAAGTGTAGCTTATTTTTTTTTGTGTATTGATTTCTTTATTTTGGCCGCGTGCTTTGCCGATGGGTAGGAGGGCATTTAAGGAGAGGGGGATGTGGGAATCTGGCTTTCCGCCGTCGCCTTTGCGCGGCTGTGCCGGCCGCCCGCGTTGTTTCTCCTCTTTCCCTTGCTCCCGCCTCAGGCGGTGGAGAGGCGGCTGGGTGACTAATCACTGTCATTTAGCCACAGCTCCGCCCCGGCTCCCCAAGGGCCTTTGCCATTGGGGCCTTTTGGCGGGAATCCAGGACCCGTTTTGGCGGCCGCGCATCCCGCGACCGTCCGAGCGGGGCCCAGAGAGAGGGATCCCTCCGAGACAGCGAAAGGTGCGTACGTTACTGTTTGTCCCTGCCGGCCTTTGCCGCTCGGACCAGTGCTTACTCGAGCTCGCCCGCACGTGTCCTCTGACCTGCAGCGGCTCGAGCCTGTCCAGCGGGGTCCAGCGACCTCTGACAGGCGTACCTTGCGTTGAATGCCCACTCTCTCTCGCAACCGGCCCAACGGTCGACACGAGAGAGAGATCACAGCACTGCCGCGGGGACATTCTCCTGCAGCGGCGTGCTAGCGGTGCGCATTACTCGAGTCGCTTCGTGCGCGCAGCGGAGCCTTGCTCCTCGCGCGCCCCCGGGACGGGGTGACTATTGAGTGCGTGTGTACCTGCTGGAGGACGATGTGAATAAACGTCTCCTTTGTGAACTTGGAGGCCTATTTCTTTGCGGCGAATCGTTCTCCTCCCAGCGGAGGCTGAGTGCACTGCATCGGTGTCCCAGTGTGTGTGTGGTGACGGCTGATCGGGGCCCTTGGCTCGCGCGAAGCTCGAACCCGCGGTGGGTGGTGGCCTGTGTCCACTTAGAAACCCACAATATGAATGTTCTGCAGTCGTTGGTCGCGGAGACTTTATATGGAGTTGGAAGACCGCATCATTGGAATAAACTTTTATTGGTAAATTTGTTTAATGCCAATCACTTTTTAAGATAAAAAAATTCGCACACATGCAACAGTGATCTCTTGTTATGTTTCTGTCACGAGTGAACACAATTCCTAACTGAAAATGAAACGGAACTAAAGTGCGAAAGCTTTAAATAATATTAGTACTTTTCTAGAATAAACAAAATGCCCTAAATATACTTAAGAGTGCACGTTGTTGGGCGACTCGGTCGTACATACTTAAGCAAGGGAAGTGCGCAAAAAAAGACACGGACGCTCTTCTCGTCCGTGTCTTTTTTTGCACAATTCCGTCGCTTAAGCCTGAACATACTTTCTGCTTGCAGCTGAATGTTACTTTAAGTATTAGCAAACTACTTTACTTACCTTGCAAGAGTAATTTTGTTGACTCTTCGCAGACTTTAATAAAAAATTTGTGTCTGATCAATGCTTCAAGATCACTAATAGCATACGGACCTAATCAAGGACTTGCTTTTTCGCTGAATTCGTTCGGCTTCAGTAACATTGTAACATTTTATTGTAATGGCTTCAGTAACGTTCAGCAAATATATCGATGTTTAAATATATGTTCTGCTGTGTGGAACGAGAACACTAAACCATAAAATTAGGCCGGGTATTTTTAGCCACTTCAGGTCTCTGTCTGCTAAGAATGATCACTTCTGTTAACTGGAACCGAAAAGAAGAAAAAAGAACGTAAACAAAAGCTACTCGTTTCTGTGAGCTAACTGTACCGCATTAATTTGATGATCGTGCAATACCGCTTAACGGTAGGTGAAGTGAATATTTCTGAATGCAATTTAGTGACGCTGACGCTGTCTCTCGCTTCCGCTTCCGGTTTCGCACAGTCCCTCCTTCACGCAGCTTTATTCATATCCTCTTCTGAATGTGTCTTGGACGTTGCGCCACGTCTTGCTGTAGCCAGCTCAAATCATGCCTTACATCAAGTGTTCAAATTAAAAACGGTCGCATCAAAACACCGTAATGCCCTAAAATCAGTATTTGGGGTATTACGTATGTTGGTGGTTAGTTGGTTTATGGGGTTTAACGTCCCAAAGCGACTAAGGCTATGAGAGACGCCGTAGTGGAGGGCTCCGGAAATTTCGACCACCTGGGGTTCTTTAACGTGCACTGACATCGCACAGTACACGGGCCTCTAGAATTTCTCCTCCAAAGAAATTCAACCGCCGCGGCCGGGATCGAACCCGCGTCTTTCGGGTCAGCAGCCGAGCACCATAACCACTGAGCCACCGCGGCGGCTCGGTATTATGTATGTGCATAAGTGTTGGATTGCATAGAATTAAATTAGCGCGGTTCATATGCCTTCGCAGCTAAGGACGGCTCGCTATTTAAAAGCTATTTCTATCTGGAGATGGTTGACTTTATTTCCTCCTCAGCAAAATTGACCTTTTGAACTCTCCACAATCATTCTAAATTGATTGAGCCTTGAAAATAGTTCATTGCATTGTCCACCAGTTTCTCTTGTGTGCATACCCAGAAATTCTGGACAAGCATCTTTTTCAACGAGAAATCGTTTATGAAAGCAATTTTTTTTCGTATATCGCAAGATTTCACTACAACAATCAATATATCTGCAAATCCTCCCTCGGAAAGCTTGCATTTATTGGACATTAACATTCTCGCTATCCTCAAAAACGTTCCCCATTTGTTTACTATGGAAGTCTTAGATATTCAATGCGAGCGATGGACATAAAAGAAAGATCCTGCTACAGATCGCAAGAATTAACCATTAGCTTCAAAATTTCCATAACAGTACCTCACAGTATTGCATAGTTGCCTCACAATTAAAACTGACGTCCAAAAGCCCTGGACTTGTGAAGCTTCGTTTGGCAATGCTGTAAATATATTGACGATCACGGCTGTTATTCTTCCAGTAAATAAATATGCTGTTTACGGAGTTGTGTGCAATGACACTTACAGCTAGTTGGAACTATCCTGAGTACTGGTTTTTCGGACGCAGATGGTGTCCGAGCAAATAGCATATTTTTAGGCATGAAGGAGCTAGACACCGTAGCGGACACGGGACAGAGAAAGAAGACGACACAGGGCGGTACTTTCAACTTAAATTTTATTTGAAACTTCATGGCTTTATAAAGACAGAGGCACGTAGAGGCCATTGCCATCTTGCGCTCGCAACCGGATGAATGCGTTAGTTCGCCTTCGGTTTCCATCCTCCAAAAAGAACTGGGTTTCCTTGACAGGTAACAGGTTGGGTGGCTTCGTTTTGACGTTCTTTTTCTTCCTTTGTCTTGTGGTTTTCATGCTTCCACATGCGGTCGACGGTTTTTAACACTTCTGGTATTTGTAGATTGTGACTCGCATGATGAGCATTGCATAACGTTTTAAAGTCTGATTTCTGTACATTGTGACTCGCATATCTTTCCTGTGCATTGTTGTCAGTTAGGTGTTGTTATCTGTTGTTTTTCATTCATCCTTTTTTACCCGATTGCAAGATCACACGTGCCTCTGTATTTATAAAGCCATGAAGTTTCAAATAAAATTTTAGTTGCAAGTACCGCCCTGTGTCGTCTTCTTTCTCTGTCCCGTGTCCGCTGCGGTGTCTAGCTCCTTCATGTCTCACCAACTGGCCTACACATCTACCCTCCTAACATATTTTTAGGCTTCTGCAGCACTTTGCCTGTGGCAGTCGTTCCTACCACATTTATATTGCTGCAAACTAAGTCGAACACGTTGGAAGAAACAACACGGTAAAGTTAGTAAGATTTTTATCATAAGAAGGCAAAACAGGGTCCTGCTGTAGGAAAAATGTGGCCAAAAATCTGCCTAAGACTGTTTTTCTCTCGCAGCAGGCCCACACTTTTTTGTGTTTTTACATGCTACGCTTCCTAGAGTTGATACTGCACGCGCTTTTGTTTCATGCTCACGTACTCGATAAGTCTGAGGTAGACAGTACAGCTGTTAATAGCAACAAGGCCAGCAACTTCTTCGGCCATGTTTTTTAATCCCATAACTCAAGTTGACCTCCCAGCACATGCTGCTAGCTCTCATTTCACTCAACATTCGAAATATTCTACTATTAGCTTAACTTCTTAACAAGGAATGCACAGAGTTTTACCTAAAACCTGAAAAATATGGCGCCGGCGACTTGACTTATTTAAGTCAGTCGCCAGCTTGTGTTTCAAGCAAATATACAATAGCTTCCAGGATATGGGAGTTATTCCGGTGGTTCTACATTAAAGAGAACCGCAGCGGCGCTTTGTCGTAAGGTTGTTCTCCTCAGTAGTGCTCTTTTGTACAACGGCAAAGAATCGTTATCGTAAACCGGTGGTTTTGAAGCAAACGGTGCATGTAGCAAAAATATTTCTTTTGCGAGGCAAAATAAGGAAGTGTGCATGTCGAAAAGTAATGCATCGGAAATCCAGTGTACCATTATCGTTAAGAGGTAATTCTGAAACGGTGCTGAATTAAGTATACCGTTTTAAATATTGGTAAGCAAGGTGACAAGACAACAAAGAAAGAAGGCAACGCCTTCCGTTATGTCAACGTTATGTCCCTTCCTTGTTCGGATTCGAGTCGTTGCGCTGGTTTACGAGAACCATGTCTGACCAACTCGCCCATCAGTTGATCTTGTAACGCGGTCTCGTTTCAAGCGCACTAGTGTGTATATTACGTCATTATAAAAGTCGCACATAGCAGTTTAGATACCCGAGAAAAGTCTTGCAGAAATTACTGACCACCACACCTTGGAAGTGCCTCATCAATGGGAAACAGTAGAGGCTAAGCTTAAATAAGAGTGTCCGCTCCAGTAGACTCGGGTAGGAAGAAAAACATCCCAGAAGACCTGCGAAGCGGACAAATAACGTATCTTCGCGCATCTTCGTTGAAATAACTAAATCGTTTTTACGGTGCATAAACAACGTCAAAATTCTTTCGCGAGGTTTGAGTGGCAATATTGTGTATGGGAACAGTTGGTTCGCGGCGAGCACTCGAAGGGATACATTTATACTATATTCATTATCTTGCCTCTGGCCAATCATGGTAAAAAATTACGAAGGGCACTTAAGACTTCTTACATGCTTTGAATACCAAAGCGTTGTTTTTATACTTTTATTTCCTTTTTTAGATTTTAATTTTTTTATCTCCCTTTCTAATGACACCTTTTCATTAGCATACAGTCGTAAGGCAGCGCGTATACAAGGTCCACCTTTGTTCGCCAAGACGCAATGCGGTTTTGTGGCCCATGGGCTACATGCTCGCCTCGCAGTCTGAAGGTCCTGGGTTCAATTCCCTACACGGTGACGTCATCTGGGATTTTGCGTGACCACTTTGGTGGTCAACAACGACAACGCTTAGTTTTGTTGCCGATTAGCAATATCATGCTTTCTGCATTAAAAAGAACTCGATTATAATTACTACAGCAATAAGAAAAACTGGGCTCTTTTGATACCAGCGCCGCCTATAAGGCGGCCCAAACTGTAAACTCGAAACGTTGTAGTCGCCGGTGTTTAAGCAGACCTTCGCAGTGTTGAACGGCAAAATACTCTTTCTCTTACGAACTCTGTGAGCATGCTCCTCCGTCATTGTTTCCAGTATTTCAATCCAAAGAAAACCAAATAAGGCGCGCCGAGTTTTAGCATCCGTAATACATCGCCTTAACATGAGCATTGACATTTAAGCTCCAAGATTGCTCAGAAAAGGACGCTGGAAATAAATTGCGTGATTTTTCCTGTGAAGTTCTACCACGCGAAGTGTTCTGTGAGTACAAATCTGGCAGTAATTTCTTGTATCATTATAGACATTAAATGGGAAGGGGGAGGCGATAAAGTTTAATTCGTTTACGGAGTTGCGTTGATAGAAGGGACGAACGCTTCCATCGAAGGGGATGATAATTAAAGATTGTGACTGACGTTCATAGCTGGCATCCTAGTATATGTTTAAAGGCCGCACTGAAGCAATGTCAGTATAAATTTCCGCGTTTAACTGCTACCTCCTGTGCCGAAGAAGTCAGTTTCTTCCTGAACTTCCAAATTCTTATCATCATAAAACGTCGTGTTCGAGCTTTCCGTAAGGAATTCCAACGTCCGTTGGCTTATGGCCTTTTTTGGCTCATGTAAATCCTACACCACTTTTTTTCGCGTTCATAAAGCAACTTGATGTTAGTTGCAAGTCATAATTAAAAGTATTGTTTTGTCCCTATTAGCGAAAAATCTCTCCTTGCTTATTAAAAAAAAACGAAAAAAAAACATTCAGTTGTTGCAGCCTATCTTTCTTTTGGAAATCAACTGTATTTCCTAAATTCTGGTGCCAAAAATGAAAGATGCGATTCTATGAGCGCGTTACTCAACTGTTGGCGGGATAGTTAATGTCAATTAGAATTTCTAGCGTCTGAAATTTCTTGTATTGCAGCCGCTAAGACAATTTACAATAGCAATTTACCTCAACTTGCGAACTTCATGCGCAAGACGTTATGAATGAGGCGCCTATTTCACCAACGATCGTAAGTTATAATCACGTCCCCTCATGCATTATAAATTAAGTTACGCAGCAGGCATATGAACCATTTGCTTGTGGTGTTAATGATGTGCTGTTTTCGACGGGCTTTTTTGGAAGTGTTCAGCTTTTGTCACAGGTAAATAGCTCAAGAAGTTTCCATGTTTTGTGGCTTGATACGCATCAAGAGCGTTCCAAATCTTTAGAATTTGAGAGTAAGTCTTAGGACCTTCAGTGATGCTTGAAGGGCGCCACTGTAGGGCTTAGAGACAAGCCGCTTGGTCTCTTTACTTTTGACAAAGACTGTAGATTTCTTCTACGAACCCTTCAGGGTGGGCTAGATGTAGAATTTTCGTGAGTGTTGCGGTGACACAGATGTGGTGCTCTCCAAGATCCCCCCCCCCCCCCCCCTTTCCTCTTCTTATCTGTATTGTGGACTAGCGAGCACGACGGTTGCACTTCTAAATACGATGGTGAAGTGCTTGATAAACTTTTCAGTAAGGCTTAACCAAGTGGCGAGGACAAATTTTTGAGGCCGCTCATAACAACGCATCTTTAGTTTTTCTCGCGGCTGATTTAGAAAGTTGTGTGGTTCGTACCCAATAGATTCGTGCCTACTACTATCTTATTTTTAATCGCTGACACTGTGAATTTTTCAAGCACATTTACACAACAAGATTGAGCGGCCACGCTGTGGTTCCTAAATTTAGTGTCATGGTTGCTGGTATTGAACAAAATCACTTCTAACAAGCTCTGCGCAAGTTTATTAGTGCGCTTTTAAAGACGGAGGATGAGCGGCACGCGGTTGAGTTCCTCAAAATCGTATTTCCCACCATTCCCACCAGAAGAAAGTGTTTGTTGAGGTTATTGAAAAACTTTTTTTTTTCTGTTTCTATGCCATCGGGGGACTTCGAAAGAAAAACATGCTTAATAATTGAGTTATTTTTCTTAGTTTCGGCGCTGTGCAACGAGTAGAACTGCACTGATATTAGCGCAATAACCTATAAATGTGAGGACTGAATTAGCAGTCCAGGAACTAGAACATGAATCGAACGATGCTTCACTGACAGTCTTGCGGCCGTTTGTTCATCTCTGCTGCACATTAATATACACACCTGTATGTATGTGAACGGGGAAAAAATAGAGTGGGGGGGGGGGGGGGGGGGGGTATGCTAGAGAGTGATCCCTGTATAAAACAAGCATTCACGACAACGGAGAGAACGAAAAATTCCAGCCAATAATCTTGTGCAACGCTGCATGGTAATTCTTCCATCTTATGTCTTGCAAAAGAACACTGGTGTCTCTTCTTTATTATTACGTAATACACTACCTTTTCTGGTTAATTTTTTAATAAGGTAATAATGTTAACGGACGCATACAGGACATATAGGACTCAAATATGACAAACTATTCACCGTCATTTCGACTATAAAGAGTCGAACTTTTAACATTAGTAAGATTTGGATGCAGCTCTGAATAAGAGCAGTAAACATAAAAAAAATCTTCTGCACGTTTCGTGTTTACGAAAAGCATGCTAAGTATGTTTCACTACACGAAGCTGAAAGCGCGAGAATTACGACCGGTACATTTTTTTTTTAAATTCTCTCTTTCGCCATGTTTCTGATTAAAACATCTGCCAGTTCTCCTGTAATTATTGAGCGAAACTCTTTGATATTTTGGAAGTCAGAATGAAGACGTCCACACTCCGTTCTCAACACTCAAGGTTTTCAAGAGGACGTCAACCATGTTCCTAAACCTCTTCCAAAGACCAAAGGTCACACATCACTTGGCTGTACACTTAGCAGTACATTGTATGCAGAAAACAACGCTCGAAAGAAATTACCACGCTGCCAAAATGGGGGCTAACCGTGAGTGCCTTCAAACCCTTCGTCCAGTTTGTAGGAGCAGCAGCGGGTGAGAATTCCTTCATTTCCTTATTGTGATTCGCAGCAGGAGATGCTTTTCCACACTACTTTTAGCGCACATTATCTCGTGAAAAGTTAGCAGGAAATTGCTTTCTTAACCGAACATGGTGTTAAAAAAAGAAAACAGAATAAACAATTGTAATAAAATAAACGCGTCTTCGGTTTAAATGCGAATCGCCCCCACGGATTCGACAAGCTGTTCCAGTCTGTGCAGAGCACCGGGCAAACAGCGGGAGTCTCGAAGAAGCCAGTGAAGAACTCGGGCACGCGCCGGCTTTGCGCACGCCGACCCGCGCGTGCGGCAAACACACCTGTCGGCCCTCGAACAGCGCACGTCGGCACTCACGTTTCCAGACCGGTGGTTCTCCACGCTTTCCCCCTCTTCCTTTCTTCCCTTTTTTTGTATTCTTTTCATCGCCTTCCCTTGGTCCGCGTTCTCTAAGCGCCCTCGTAATGGAGCCCGCGGATTGAGGCCACCGGGAAAAAAAAGCACGCTTTCTACCCTCCTCCCCTTTTTCCTTTTCTGCCCTTTTTTGTATTCCCCGGCTAGGGTCGCTCGTGGTTCGGCGCATAATCAGAGAGACGCGAGCCACGCCGTGGTCGTCCGGCAATGCTGCTGGGGTCGGACGAAGGCGGAGGCACCTTTTAGCCGGAGAGTGCGTAGGCTAGGCACGCGTGTTATGAAGGTATACGTTTCCTCCTTTTTAGCTTCTTGCAAGGCGAAGGAAAACGCGCAGATGCCGCCTCTTGACCGACATGTGCCCCGCCACCCCTGATCTTTCCCGCAACCTTTTCAGAGCGCCTGACCACTTCTTCCGCCTTATAAGTTGTTTGCGCACTATGCGTAACCTTGGCCACATTGGAGTGGTGGTGACGGTAGTGTTATCGTCGGTGTTTGCAGCAGGCTTTCAAATGACCAACAGAGAAAATAAATACAAAATAAAAGCAGGAAGAAAATGGTACAGGGAGAAACGAGTAACAGAGATCAAGATAGTAGAAAAAATTGGCACCCAGTCGTCTTGGAAATCGCACCTCAGCAAAACCTTGGGGAACGCATTCCTTTTCCTTCCCCTTCTTTCCCTAAAAGAAGAGAGTGTCAAGAAGTGAGAATGCAACACTTGTTTGTTGTTCAGTCGCTACCTATCCTTTTGTAACTCTCTATACATTTTTCGCGACTCCATAGACAATCCTAAGCGCATGTCGGCTAGTGTCTGAAGCAGGGAAGACGGTGTGATAGACGCAAATCAAAAACAGGCGCGACGCTACGAGCGCGCGTCGCTGCCATTTTTGTTTTCTTTTCTTTTCTCGCTCCGAGCGTGGCTAAGTGAAAGTGCAGCTGCTGGTTTTTCGCCTCGTCCCAGCCTCTCTTCCCTCTGCTCTCCATTTGACCGTCCCCGAGCGGCGGCTCACGCAGCCTCGGCGTCGTCATTGTTGTTGTTTTCTTTCGCCAACTGTTGCCTATTTGTCCGGCACCTTCGGCGGCCCCCTTCTTTCCATGTCCGGCTGCTGCGCAGGGGAGCCGTGATGGGGGAGGGCGGGAGTACACGAGATGAGCGTGGAGAATTGTTAAGAACAGCAAAAACGGGAAAAAAGGAACGAAGCGTGGACAGCGGGGTCCAGCGGGAGCAGTGAACACAACAGCAAATGGACGCAGCGGCTGCCGACAGGCCAGCTTTTTGTTGAGAGCGCCGTCTGTGTTGAGGCCGGAGAAGTAAACAAAAGCTAGAACCCCGGCTGACCCCTGACCTCATTTCGACCGGGCGATATGCAAGCAACGTGAGTGTAGAAAATGAGAGCCGACAGTCTGTCTGTAAGAGAGGAGAGGGGGGGGGGGGGGGTCGAGGAGCAAAAAGAAAGCGGCAGAGATAAACAGGGTGTGTAGGAAGTTGGGTTTTTTGACGTGGGTTGACAGGAGCCGCTGGCGTCGCCGCCGCGGGTACCACTACGCCGTTGTTGAGCGCTGCTTGACCGTGAGGGCCGGCTGCAGTATCAAGGCTGTACAGGCGGCCATGTTACGCACGCCCGGCGTGTGCTATGTTCTGGGCCGATCGTATACGGCTCTCCAGCAACGCGAGCTGTGATGGATGACGGTGTCCCGAGATGAGTAATATGAGCCCTGATCTTGACAGATGCATCGCGTTCGAGTGGTTGTGTGCTGCTCTTGGAGGCTGGACTGCGTAGCGATGAAGATTACTGACCTACTGGAAGCAGCATTTGTATGAGCAGTTGAAGTTCATCTACCTGATCCACCGAAGCTGATCCACCGAGGCTAATCTACCGGGGCTGATCCGCCGAGGCTGATCCACCAAGGCAGTGTTTTCGTCCACTATCACGAAGAAAGTGGTCTTTGTGAACATTGGCCGTAGAACTTGTACCTATGGAGGCTTACAGGCGTGGGAAAAGCAGTGTTTTTTCTTGGTAATGATGACTTGTTGAGTTAGTGTTTGCGAGGTGGTGTCCTTGCTTGGCGTTCTCGTGCAGCTGCATTGTTTTATGTGACTGAGATATGAGAATTCTGCTTCTGCCTGAGTCACATTGTGCGAGTATTGCGTGGGGTGACATACGTTAAAGTTGTGTGTGACCAAGGCTCTTACGAGGCAGAACCGCCTCATCAACGCTTCAGAACCAGTATAGTTTCAGTGCTCCCGCAGAACTTGTCAGACTGTATGCTAATATGACGTCATATCAACGCCTCCGAATTTCTAGGTCTATAATAAGCCCATAATAAGGTTTCCTTGGAAAGCTTTCATTTTCTGAGCTTCGTTTTAAGTGCGAATCGTTCTCGGAGAGTTATTTCAATTTCTTTTAGCAATTCTACGGTTCTGATTCTAAGAGCAGCGGAGTCAGTTGCGCTTCACAGTGAGCGAAGCTGATTATAATTGATTGTAAAGGAAACAGAGCGCAATGTACAGTTTTACTGTAAAATTTATTTGTATAAGTTTATGAAAAGAAAGAAGACAGCTCAATTAAAAAACAAAGTTTAAGGTTTATAAAACACAAATTAAAAGAAAAACAATTAAACCCTAGGCCGTCAGTACTTCACTAGGGTTAGTGCTAGTTGGTGATACATGACTATAGTATTGCAGCGCAATGCGCTGTAACAGTGTAGCGAATACTTGCACACGTCGTATGGAAAGGCAGCACAAATGGCTATGCTTCTTGAAAACCAGAGTGCAGTCGATAACTCGTCCCGAATTTCGGCTTCAAGCAGCCTGTTCTGCACGCCCAACAGTATCGACTTGTTAAAGCTACAAACAGCCCAATGGCTACCTTACAAGCTTAGCTGCCATAATATAGTGTGACGAGTACCCCTGTTCTTGAAAGTCAGATAGTCTGACTTTCGTGCTGCTGTAGGCTCTGCATGCATTAAAATTTTTATCATGTTGTGAAATAAGGAAAGCAGAACAGCGTGCCTTGGCCGTTGGAGACCGGGAAAGACGTGTTTCGGGCTTGAAATCTGTTCGCTTAATAATGCACACCTTTAATACAGGTTCGCTTATTAGACCACTGCTCGCCTACGCTATCCGGCTTTGTAAGCAATGTTTCGCTCTTTTCTTCCCTTTTTGCTATTGGACTCTGATGTTTACTTCACGCGCTTCTCAGGTACTGTCTTGGCAGAATAAAGATGAAAGACACTTTTTGTTTTTTTCGCCATTTCATGCTAACTGAAGAAAATCTGTTGCTTTGGTAATATATAGGCGAACGTTTCACGAACAGCACGAGGAATTTTCTTATAGTCCAACCGTATTTGAGTTCTACGAGTACCCCATCACTGTACATCGTCTGCTCCAATTGCGAATGAAATATGGCGCTTACAGTGTGAGACATTTGCTCAGCGTAAATTGGTACTTGTCAATTCTTTCCACGACGTTCCTCGTTCTTCTGCTGTGCTAAGCGTTGACATGCCGCACATATAAGCCTGCAACCTTTGGTCGCAATCCGAAATTATTTAAAGCGCATAGTACGCGGTCCTCAGGATCATCTGCAAATCCACTCGGTCGAATCGCCGACTGAGCCTTCGTCAACGCTCCTTACGGCTGTTTCACATGCAAGCGAACCAGCCTATATGCGGTATATAGGAACACCAACCATCCCCAGCCTGTCCACATCACTCGATCGGCCCGCACCTCGGAAGGATCGCTTCACTCGGCACTCTCCGAGAACGCCTCAGCTCGAAGTGCCGCAGGGTGGAAAATATCCGCCCACGGACGAATCACCGCGTGTGTCAAAGCGGCGGGCGGCGGCGCCACGCGTGTGAGTGAGGGATCAATCATGCACCGTTACATCGACGGACATAACTAGGCCAGAGAAACGGAGCGGGGAGGGTGACACGGCAGCACAAAGCGGCTTGCATGGGGACAGCGTATACTTAGGAAGAAGCCCCGTCAGGGCAAGCAGGGAGGAGATAGAGAGAGAGAGAGAGAGAAGAAAGAAAGGAACGCCAGGTAGGTCACAACGTCTATGATAAGAAGGAAAGAAAAGAAAGAAGAAAAAAAAAGATGAAATGCACGGAGTGAGGCGGCGTAGGTGTTGAATGAACAGGAAATCGGGGAGAGAGCCCCAAGAATCGCCGGGTGGCCCATTATGCGAGCCGTTGTTGGCCGGCCCGTGTAAGCTTAGGAAAACACTTCAAAATGAGGCGTGAGGCAATAGCGGCTCTAAAGCGGGGGCGTCAAAGCCTCTCTCTCTCTCAATGCTTTACGACTGTCGCCGCCGCCGCCACTGCTAAAGCCCCGCTGGATGGCTGCGTGGCTGTTCGCGGGGCGGCTGGAATCTTGCGATATCGCCAGCACGCGCCAGCAGCGGCCCCCTGCGGCGACCTCGACAGGGAGATTTCGCCTTGCAGCACCTGAAAGAGCAAACAAGAAAAAAAGAAAACGAGAGGTTTGTGAAACTGATGTATCTGAATGCTCAAATCAAAACAGGGACGTTCGTACTGGAAGAATGATTGAGAATGTGCAGAGGTTTCTGCCTTCGGTGACTAACACAGCCCTCGTACTGTTCGTGGTGGTCAGTTATTCTTCTCTTGGCGTTTATGGCTGAGGACGCTAAACGTGCCAAAGCATGCATGGCCGCTAAAAAACAGTCAGGGGTGCCGTGTTCGCTTAAGGATGACGAGTTGTAACATGTAACGACTTCAGTGGGTCCCTGGACTACTGCTTCCCTCTCACAACGGTGTTTCGGAGCGAACTCGCCGAGGATTGTGATTTCAAGCTCACATAGGACAGTTCCACGTCTGCGGAGGAGCACATATTCCTAGCTCGAGTGGTCGTCCAGACACGCCTAATTCGATTTCTACGCCAGGAATAAGGGTAAGAAAAGTTTCCCTCTTACAAAAGCGATGACGACGACGACGATGATGATGATTATGATGATGATGTATATGGCGCAAGGGCACCTGTGGCCAAAGGGCGCCATGGCACAAGGTATTTTAGTCGACTCAAGGTGGGGTCAAACTCCCGTTTCCCGAGCATTTCACCCTAAAGAAGCCGATCACCAGGCCAGGTGAACGTCTCACAAAATCATTTAATGTTTATGCAGACAGTGCTCAGCAAACCCCCATTAGCATTTCATCCAGAAATGGCATATTTTCATGAAATAGTTGACTGCGCGTGCCTGGACGCGTATACCTCGTCTACAGAGCTCGAAGAGCTGCGTACTATATGGTGCACTGTCGAGACATTTGGCGGCGCCTACTCATAAGGAGTGTAAACTAATATGGCGCTGTAGTGGAGAGCTGCGTATTAATTTTTATCTCCTGGAGTGCAAGTTAAAGACCACTCAAGAGGAGTTCTTAAAATTAATGGTAATCATTGCCCTACGGCGCCCTTTTCTTTTTACTCCCAGCACGGTTCATAGAGCTTGGAAATTACTGCGTCTTTCCTTTGCTACTAAAACATTTTTATTTTTTGTCTACCCATAACTTGTTGGCGGTAGAGTAGAGGTGGCCGCTTCTAAACCTGAGCGGTCAGCTCGCGAGCACTCGATTACTCATATGTGAGTGTCATCGTTTCGTTCTCTTAGCCTGACCTCCACCAAGTCGGGATGCTCTAGATCGGTTTCGGAACCGCGGGGAAAGTAAAAGGGTTGATATTGTTGCACGTGCTTAGTGGAAAGCTGGTCCCAGTTCAGAACTACGTGCAATCGCTATACTCCGAGGCATATACCGTTCAGGCGCTCTACACAAATGTGTGGATGTGTTCATGCTTTGAATCCTTTGGAAAGTATGGTGCTTCGTTCTTATCCACGGAAACTTTAGAGCAAAGGGCGCAGAAACAAGGCTTGTCATATAGGCGGACCAGACGCTCCCTCCACCTGTATCATGCGTTTATGTATTTATACATATAGCGTTTGAGCTGGTACGCATAAGGATTTGTGCTTCAGGCCTAATTAAACTGCACATATTTTGCGTTATGTACATTACAGTTGATGTTCTTTTAGTACTCAATACAGCTAAGCGCCAAGTTACCGAACGGCTCTTGTGAAATACTTCTTATGCGGGCGAGATAATAATATGCATCAGACACATAGAAAGTCAACTAATACGACATTGCTTGCATCGCGCTACTTGGTATTTGTAGCAAGACTCAACCTATGGCGGGCAGGCCAGTTATTTCAACATGCGAAGGGTAATAAGGCTCACTGACATCCACCCGAGCGCTGCCATACGGCTACAAAGGAAAGGAAAGGGTGCATTAAAAGTATCTGATCTGCGACGCAAAGATTTCATGGTGAACTTTTTGACATTAAGCATGACCTGTGTAAGGGTGCATTTGGACATGCTTGTGTGGAGGAGCCGGCGCATTCAAATGGAGCTGGGCGCTTCTTGCCGCATGAGGGCACTACAGACACAGCGTTTGCAGTGATGCGCACAGTAGATTTGCATAAGTAACAGCGGGCACGGTGAAACTTGTGGTAGATACAAAAGATTATGAGATATTCGGAGAAGGTAAAAGAGTGTTATAGGTCGTCACAAAACAACGCCGCGTCCTCCGTACGGCAAGTAACTGTCTTTTTGAACACTTATATTTTACGTTGTGCATGTTCCAGTGTTCCAACGAGCCCGAAGGACCAAGGGCCAACTGGGTTTGGCCGAGCGGGTGCGAGGGACAGCCTTTCGGTTCGCTAAGATATATTGACGTTTTCTACAGTTCCATAAGAATCCCGTCCTGTGCCGCTAGTACAGTTCGTCTTATAAATGAACTTTTTATTTCCTATCAGTCGCACTCATCTTCACATATATCTTCGCAACATTTAACAGAGCAGCGTTGGACCACACAGCGTACCTCTCCCATAGCATCGAAAGCTCGCTTTAATGAGAACAGCCATTACGATGTGTGAGTGCCACTGAGAGCTTTCGAAATAGCCCCGACGCTATTGTTGTGGGTCGCGCGTCGCAGAGACATTATTTATCTGTGTGTCACGAAGAACTTACCCTCACTCGCAGCCTCTCTTGAAGCGCACATGCTTGTGGCCCCCTCTCTCGGAGAAAACAACAAACAAATACAATGTACGAGGTCGTTCTCTGTGCAGAGACCCTCAAGAGTGACTCCCCAAACTTTGAGATGCGATCACAAAGCTGGGACGGATGTCGAAAGCGCCCAGACAAAAGCGAGCCCTGGTTACCATTTTGGGAACTAGGAGTGCCCGGGGTTTCTGATTTTAACTCCAGATAGCAACTCGATGCGTAGAGAAGCGAGAAGGATCGGCATCTGCAAAGACGCGCGGCGCTTCGACAGGTGACACCCATAAGACCAGAACGCTGTTAATGATCGTATCACTGCCTGAGACGCTGAGTCAGGGCGAGAGAATTTTTACGCTTCGAAGATCGATGAGCCAGCAGAGATGTGGTCGTGCGCGCGAAGCTGCGCCTCTGTTCTTTTTGTGACAGAAATAAAACCTATCCGCGAATCCCACCAGTGAATTAAGAGATATCCTTCGACATTGTTTCTCTTGTAGTTTTTAAGGAAGAGTACTGAATAAAGGCAGGATTTAAAAAAAATCTTGATGCTGTAACCGAAACTTGATGTTAGCAACGGAGTAGGTTTATATGTGCCGTCAGAGATGAAAAGTGAAGGCTACGATGCTACTCCTTGAAACAGATTCGTTCGCACTAACGACGTTATTACGGAAACCGTGCAAAAAATAATGAAAGTCTGTTTAGCTACACTCGTAAAAAATTCAGATATATCTAAAAACACGTGAGCATACGTATAACTAGGGATTGGACTTTTTGGATTTTATTTTTCGCGGGTTTCGTTTTTTTTTCTTCGACGATTATTTCGGACGAATGAATTACTGACTTTTTCTGGTGCTTTAATGTGGCAATCATGTGTGGTTAAAACTAACTCGAGTCTATCTCGGTGCTGTTGTCAGCATGCAGAGTTTATTTGCGACGTACAAGTGGTAATACTTCCAGCTGTGCTTATAGAATGAATTGCTATCGTCATTATAGAATGCAAGTTAGTGAGACAGCCCGCAGACAAAAGCACAAGTGGCAGTTTACACCACAGAACTAGATTGAAATGTTGTCGTTGGGTTGAGCAAGATGACGGGGCATCACGTGGTCTGCGTGTCGGTGGCAGCGATGGAACTGCGGCTCAATCGTCATGGTAACCAGAACATAGTACTTTTTCGTGACGTCATGCAGTTGATTAGCCTACTTGAAAAGTTGCTCTCAGCAGGTGATGACGGTGAGCAAACAATGCTCATCTAGCAGGTGGCGAGGAGGTGGCGCTTGCCGATCTGCAGTGCCGTGTAAACTAGCCGGACTGTATATACCTCAAATCGCACGAATGAGCTACTTGTCCGACAATACCACCGTCGCGTTACGCCCCTGACTTCCCTACTTAGCTAATTTTCATCTTTGACTGAGTGCAACTCGTACTGAACCGCCAGCTAGCTATAACTCTCATGCCAAGAGTACTGACCAAAACCGAACTGGAAGAACAGACGTCGGCGTACTTTTATCGGTTCCTTTCAGCTGAAATCGAAAAGTACAACCCCTACGTATAGCTAAATGTGATGACACCGAGGTGTTGAGCATGTAGGCTAAAAGTGCAGTGGCAACTCTCATCCGGTGCACGCTGCTTTGCAAGCAAGCCCGTTAGTAGTAGTAGTAGTACAATACCTTTATTCGGCCATAATTTACAGGCCCCGCATGTCGACCGCCTTGGCGACCAGAATTCGCCATTCTTCCTCCCCTACAGCGCCAAGCCAGTCGAGCCAGGTGGTGATGGATAAAGAAGGTGGTTATAATTGTCTTTCGAGGACACAAGGGTCCATGACGCTCGTGTTAAAAATGCTAACATTTGCCGCTAGTACTAAGAAAGAATAGAAAAGAAAAACTGGCTTACTGCAACTCTTGGTCATGTTCTGGGCCAAAGAAACAGTGTGTGGCATGTCCATTTCCACCTTACGGAGGAGGTGGCGACGCAGTTCTTCCTCATAAAGGGACCTCCTGTCCCGTAGTCCCCACAGCCCAGAGCCCTTACACAATCAATGCGAAGGCAGACAGAGAAGAAGGCAGAATGAAAGCCTGCCGTGAACGTCGCATCTCCATTAGCGCAAGGCACAGCGTCCGCCCGCGTCGTCTGCGTCCGTCGAAGACAGGGAGACAGTAATCCTCTCAAGCAGCCGGTCCTCTGCCCCGTGCCAGGGCCTGCGACACAACATCGAATTAGCGCGGGCTGCCCACGCTGGACGCACGCTTCAAGAGCTCGCCCAAGCTCGGCTTTGCGGGAAGCATGGACGGACGGACGGCTGCAGCAGCTGCCGTCGCAGTATACTGCTGCTATAGCAAACGCTGGCACTCAGCCGCTGGGCAGTTGGAGTAAGTTGGAGTGGAGAGCTCTCTCTCGCATTGCTCTCCTTCTTTGCTATTACCTGCTCCCTTTTGCCCCCGCTTTCTTTCCCTTTTTTCTTCTTCTCCCTAATGCAGCGCGGCCTGTTTAGCAGCGTGAGTATAACGCCCAAGGCTTATTTATTTTGCCGAGCGGGGGAGGACGTGAACGGACGCTGGTCAGTCGTGATGCAGCTCACCCCCCCCCCCCCCCCCCCCTTTCTCCGTTGGAGGAGTTTGGGGAAAACGGCTGCCACGTCGGCCACAGCGGTGGTGTGGTGCGTTGCACACCTGGAACTTTTGGGCGAAAACGGGATAGGAATGGTGACGTGTTTATACGCAGAAGCTGAAACGTGGGTAACTAAAATCGGTCGTTCTGCCCGGACTTGTTGTAACGTGCCCGCGGTGTGCATGGCCCGGACAGAAGGTCGGGCCGTTAAGATAGAGGCAGCGTGTGGGCAGGTTTCACGAGCGCCTATATGAGCATGCCTTTTCCAAAAGTTTATGGATGGAACGAAGTGCACTGTACACCGCTTTGCGGTTCACTAACGGGGGTCGGAGAGTGAGATCTCGGCGAAAATACGGCGCGAACTTTGCAGTCAATCGTATACTTCGTACACAGTTTCTTTATTGCACATACGCCTCAGTCAGGGCTTTTTTATTCCGGCTGTCGTGCAGGAAATGTAGACGCGATAGAAGTGCGCGAGGAGATGGTTGCGTGGACGTCAAGGTGCGGCTGTCGGTTCAACGTCAGAAAGGACAACAGGCCTTCACGCCGCTGACGGTTACTGATGCAGAAATGCAGAGTGGTAGCATGATCAGAAACATCAGAACACTCAGGATTAATTTCCAAGCTATATAATTTACGTATGAGAGCCTGAAAACTCGATGACGAGATGGAGAATACGCCCTAGGCTTATTTATTTTGCCGAGCGAAGGAGGACGTGAGCGGGTTTGGTTTGGTTTTATGGGGTTTAACGTCCCAAAGCGACTAAGGCTATGAGGGACGCCGTAGTGGAGGGCTCCGGAAATTTCGACCACCTGGGGTTCTTTAACGTGCACTGACATCGCACAGTACACGGGCCTCTAGAATTTCTCCTCCAAAGAAATTCAACCGCCGCGGCCGGGATCGAACCCGTGTCTTTCGGGTCAGCAGCCGAGCACCATAACCACTGAGCCATCGCGGCGGATTGATTTCACAAATTAAAAATGAGAGAGAGAGAAGAGAGAGAGAGAGAGTGCTACCTACTGCCTATGCTATGCATGTATGATAGTCGACAGAGCAAACGAGACAGGCACGTAGAAATTATAATCAATGCGTCCATGCTTGCTATGACGTCCTTAACCTCAGCATGTACCAAGGAGCACGTGTACTTTAATGAGCCGACATTAGAAGTGTGCGAATCTTTAACCCCGCGAACACTTTGAGCTGCCAACTACTCGCACTGTCGCGAGCTCTTCTAGAACCTCCAAACTGGCTAGCTTTGCCGTCACGCAGTTACGCTTGTCAACGATAAACGATGCAGGGCGTCGTCAGGGCAGCGAGAACGGCAAGCATGGCCCCTTGACGAAGGCTTGGCGCCCGACAGGTACGTCGCTTAACGAGGCTAAGCTGTTGGTCGAGGAATATATCTTTAGCATCAAGCAATCAAGCTGAGTCCCCCGCCGACATCGGTGTGGCATACTTGTCACTTTCCTAGCTGGCGCCAGCCTAGTCTGAGAGGCAAGGTAATTAAGAGCAGCGAACGCGGTGTTTAAATTTATCGCGCTGCGGTAACGGGCGCGACAGAACGGCGCGGCGGGCAGAATAAATGGACGGGAGGTCTTAGTTGAAATCGCGAGAAGGGTTCCACAGCTCTGTGGGAAAGGACACCGATGTATGCTTGGCGTTCAAATGTGAGCTACGGAGATTTGTTGATGCGCGCACCATATGTCGTCTTGGGGAAGGTGGCAGCAGAAATTTTGGGAACACGTTAACAACAAAAAAGCTAAATTTTTACGTTGGCTCGTGGTGTGGCCAGAAAGTTTAGAAGTTGTGCAAGGCTGCATGAATAGACTGGCAAGAAAACAATCTCTTTCGTGGTTTTCGAATCCTCAAAAATTGTTTGAGTACTTGTACAATAACTTTTATCCGACATGGCAGCAGCACTGCCAGGCTGGAGTCCTCCGCACGGGAGGATCAGTCGCCAAGGATCCCACCTCCTCGACGCTTCATTTTGCACCCAAATAAAGTTAATACACGTTCGAACCTCGTTATAAATAAACTGTCTATAACGAAATAGTGGATATAACGAACTACTACTACTTCTTGCTTGTCAGTGAAGTAATGTTACATTTTACGTGTTTATCAATTGGCGCTCCAAACTTAGGCTAATATACAAATACTTAGAAAAGAAAAGGCAACGGACAAAAAAACTAAGTATAACACACTGCTATAGCATAGCATGTTAGTAGCCTAGTACTGTTACTTATCCTACTTGTTACCCAGCCGTCAAACCACACATTCGAATCCGCGCTTATGAGCGAACTTTCTCCAGAACGAATTTATGCCTTTGAACGTGTGTTCCCCGTTCGCTCTACTCGAGTCGATTCCCTATATACCGGGAGTTGAGGGTGACAAGGGTAGACGTGGTCTGAAAATGAATCAGTAATCCCTGGACGCAATCGCAAGCGTATGTATGCGATCTAAAAATCTTTCCGGGGCTGTCGCGTTAACTCTCGTTCATTTGTTACCCGATGTGCCAAAACAAAAGAAAAAATGTAGAAAAAAAGGGGGACAGAATGAATGTGAGCGGAACCTTACTGCGCCGCTCGCAGCGACCCCTTCTCTATTACGAAGCGACTCTGCATATGACTGATTCCGGATTTCCCACGCAACCGCATAAAACCAAAAGGGCGAGTGTTGTGGAGGAGCCCATCCCTGTTCGGTGCATACGTGAGCCGATGCCGCAATCTATCTCCCCGTGGTTTAATAGTATACTTGCCGCAGAGTTCCGAGAAAAAGCTGGTCCGGTGCATATCTGCTGCTGACTGCTTTGGAGATTACGGCTCACGGCGCGTGTCTGCCTGCGTCTCTGAGTTCCTGGTAAGCGCGCTGAGAAACAGAGAGTGTGAGCTTGCTCGCCCGGTGGGAGCGATATCCCTTTTTCTTTGTAACACTTTGGCGGCTGGGGACAACTCCATGAGATTTTCGTTCTTAGTAAAACTCGACTCTTTACACTCAGAACTATTTACACTCAGAAGTACAGTCAGAACTAACTACGGGAAACAATGCCTTCATTTTTCATCCATATCATTTTGAAACTCTTTGAACTTAGACATCAAACAAACTAATACGCTTTCTTTGTTCAAGGTCAATCAAAACCTTTTCCTTCTTAATGTGTGATTTTTTTTTGTTATTGATCCTATGTATCGCGGCATCCATGAGTGTTTTATTGTACATTCTCCTGCATTACATTGTTTGTATTTAATTATTTAAATTACTCATATTACACTATGTACCTATATTTATTCTGTACGTCGCTAATTAATGTGTTGTGTATTTTGTATTTTGTTGCATACTGAAATTTATTTTCATGGGAGGTCCCGCCCGCGGTCTTGTACCATGGGACTTCTCGCTGTATACAGTTGTAACTTTGATTGAATTCCTCAATAAACTTTCAACTTCAACTTCAACTCTAAACACGCCTATATGTAAATAAAAAGCTCTTTCTGGATATGTTGTTGCTTGCCCGTCAGGAAAAGGCGCATATACTGTTCAGAAAAT
Organism: Amblyomma mixtum; assembly: GCF_055824585.1. Classification (NCBI taxonomy): domain Eukaryota; kingdom Metazoa; phylum Arthropoda; class Arachnida; order Ixodida; family Ixodidae; genus Amblyomma; species Amblyomma mixtum. Next base: position 81,769,100 of record NC_143013.1, read on the forward strand.
TTCACTGAAAATTTTTCACGCCCCTCTCAATTAAAACTCGTGACGCCTACACCGAAAATTACTTCGTAGTCACCTTCTGAAATGAATGGCGGTGAAACCTACACTCTGGGATCTACGTACCCAAATGTTGTGTGGACGCACCGCAGTTTACTCTAGCGAAATCGCCCAGTGGCGGTGATACTCGTGGTTCATTTCTTATCCTTTCGTAACTTATAAAAGCCCGGCTTTGAACTAAAGCACCCTATTTGCCGTTTGTTCTGCAGTGTCCTTTTCATGGCCGAAAGTATCATCATTCACATCATCACCAGCCTGACTACATCTACTGCAGGGCGGAGGGCTCTCCCATGTCTCTCCAATTAAGCCTGTCTTTTGCCATCTGCGGCCACCTACCCGCGAACCTGACCTCATCCGCCCACCTAACTTTCTTCCGCCCCTGCTACGCTTTCCTTCCCTTGGAATCCACTCCGTTACCCTCAAGGACCAGCGGTTATCTTGCCTTCGCATTACATGCCCAGCCCACGCTCATTTCTTCCTCTTGATTTCGACTACGATGCCATTAACCCGCGTTTGTTCCCTCACCCACTCCGCCCGCGTCCGGACTCTTAACGTTACACCTATCATTTTTATTGAACCCTTTTCTGCCCCATAGGTGAGCACCGGTGAGATACAGCTGTTGTATACTTTTCTTTTGAGGGATAATGGAGAACTGCATGGCTGGAAGCGCTGTTCGATAAAACTGCACACAGCAGGGTCAGGAAGACGGCGCAGAACGAGTGAAACGACTTTCTCCAAATTGCGTATTGTGTAATGCTGAGGTGACTGTCTGCTGTTATTTACTGTCGTACGTATACGCGGTCTTGGATACACTATACGAGGTCTGTTAGAAAAGTATCCGACTTTATTTTTTTTTGCGAACACCTGATGGATATGAGACAAGCGCGCTTGCATCAGGCGACCTTGAACCTTCATGCGCATGCATGAATTTTTTCCCGCCTGCCGATAGCGTCAGTCGTTGGGAAGCAGCGTTTGAGTGAGGCAGTGTGCAGTGCTCTCGTCGGTTTTTTATTGCAAGGAAAATGGCGGAGTGAAAGGAGCAGCGCTACTGCAACACATTTTGCCATAAACTTGGCGACAGCGGAGTGGAAACCATTCGAAATATTCAGACGGCTTTCGGTGAAGATGCTATGAGCAGCACACAGTTTAAGCAGTGTTACAATTGTTTTAAAGATGGCCGCACATCGGTGGAGAACGAGCCACGCTCCAATCGGCCATCAACATGCCGAAATGACCAGGTCATTGCCGAACTGAACGCTATGGTGATGCGGGACTGTCGCGTGACTATCCGAGAAATTGAGGAAGAGGTGACTATGAGCAATATCTCCGCACATTCAATTATCACCGAAGATTTGGCCATGGAGAGAGTTGAGGCGAAATTCGTGCCGAAGCTGCTCACGGTGGAGCAAAAGCAGCTTCGTGTTGAAGTCTCACAGGACATGCTGGATTCCGCAAACAGTGACCCCGACTTCATCAACATCATAATCACTAGTGACGAGTCTTGGGTGTACAGGTACGACCCGGAAACCAGATCCCAGTCGTCAGAGTGGAAGCATTCCACGTCACCAAGACTTAAGAAGGCCCGCCAATTGCGCAGCAATGTGAAAGTGATGCTGACTGCTTTCTTTGACACCCTCTGTGTGGCAGACCACGAGTACGCACTCTACAGGGTCAAGCAATGACCAAAGAGTACTACAGGGATGTCCTCCGTTGCCTACGTAATGCTGTGCGGCGCAAGAACCCGGAGCTGAGGTCAACAGGAAATTGGCGCACCCATCGCGCCAATGCTCCTGCACATTCCTCGCACTCGAATCAGATTTTGTGGTGAAAAACCAGACTCCTGTAGTTCAACAGACTCCTTACTGTCCTGATATGGCCCCTGCGATTTCTGGCTGGTTCCCAAAATCAAAAAAGGAGCGCGATTTCAGACAAGGAAGAACATTATGGCTGCAACGACAGCTGAGCTAAACTTCATTCCGAAAAGGGCCTTTTCGGAATACTTCCCACAATGGCAGCACCGCTGGGAGAAGTGTGTGGAGTCCCAAGTAGACTACTTTAAAGATGACTAGGTTTGCAACGCTCCAGTTATGCAAGTTTTTTTTCAACGGCCAAAGGTCGGATACTTTTCTAACAGACCTCGTATATGATGACGTGCACCGCTGATGTAGACGTAACGTGTGAGCTAGTACCCGTGTTTCATGCCAAGGGATGGAAAGCTGATCATTGGAAAGGGGAGTATTTTACGCGTTACCACACGTTCTGTTTCGCGTTTCTCTCCTGTCTTGTGTACGGCGTGATTGTAACTACCGATGCAGCGCTGTCCGCTGACCTTGCCGTTCGTGCACAGTTCTGCTGAACATTCATGAAAAAGACTGGTTAGGTTTATCTGTCACCAATTAAGCATATACCGCAACTCTATTCCAGCGATTGGGATAAGAACGAAAACAACGACGCGTGTGAAAACAAAAGTACAGGGAGGTTCACATGCAACTACTAGCGATGCTAACCATACATTTGTTCCTTTGTTGACAAATTTTGCTGCGAGCGAAGGGGGCGTGGATTAGAAGGAGTGTTTGATGCCGAAATACGGTGTCCGTCCCCGGATGTCCCACAACATACAGCTGCGGAACATGAAATAAAAAACGGACCTGGCCTTCCTTGCTTATAGATGACAGCGAGGAAACACGAGATTGGGGATTCAGCGGCTGCCCATAGAAGCCGCACCGCTCTTTTAGGAAGTGATAGTCGCAACGTGCCAGCATGTGACCACATTCTTAATATACTTTCACCTGCTACACACGTGGAGTGACTAAAGCTTCAGGCGATCAATAGAGGACGCAGGTCGTCTTTAAAGCTTCGATATATAAACGCGGAAGTTTTGTACAAAACATCACTTGCCAGTACAGACCCATTCCCATCTTTTTGTCTCTTCTTTGTCGTCGTCTCCATCACTGCAACACCTTCCGTGGTGGTTCAGTGGTTATGACGCTCAGCTACTGAGCCGGAGGACCCAGTTTTAATCCCGCCCGTGGCGGTCGAAACTCAAAAGGCGTCCACGCGCTGTGCGATATCAGCGCAAGTTGATGAACCCCAGGTGGTCTAAATTAATCTGGAGCCCTCCACTGCAGTGTCCCTCATAGCCCATGTGTCGCTTCTGGACGTCAGACCCCACATTTTTTTTTTTTTTTACTGCTGCAGTATTCTGAAGAATGCATTAAGTAGCTCAACACTCCACCTTATTGACACTGGGTGTATCTTTCACTCCTTCCACTGGACATCGCTTGAGTGAACTTAAAAACGCCGAAACCTAGCGTTGTTCCGTTTATATCTGTACTACGCGTACGCGTGGACGGTCTCATTCACAACACATGCGGTGTAAATGCACCCAGAGTCCATGCAATGCAGTGCAATTCTTCACCCTTGCCTCAAGCTAAGAACCAACTGGCAGACACGTGCTGTGTCGGCGGGCAGTTCTAACCGAGTCGCATGCGACATGAGTGTTTAAGAGAGGGTGGCTGGTGGTGAGGAGGTGTTCGCAACCGCCAGGGGGCCACCGCCTGGGGCGTCGTGGCTGCGTCTCCGTGCATCGCGGCACGCGCGTGCAACGGGGCACTGCGTCGTCCCGCGACTTTGCCTCCCACGACGCCTTCCCGCGCCGAGCAAAGACCGCGCTCGTGTTCATTTATCTCCGCGTTTACTCCCCATATTGTCCTTCGCCATACACCGCCTCCGTATAGGAAGTGCGCTGTGTGCTCGTGTGCTGGCGTAAGCCCCCCAGGCGTGCGGTGCGTGGCGTTAGGTCATTACCACTGGCGAACACGCACCACCGTTCACTTTGGGCCCGAAAGCGTGACTCGGAGGCGGCGGCGCCGAGTCACGCTTTCGGGGTCCACCCGCAGCCGCCATATCTCGCACCCTCGGAGCCCCCCCCCCCCCCCCCCCCCCGTTCTTTTTTTTTCTTTATAGCAACGCGTCGCATTACTTGCGGTTTGGGTCGCGCTAATTTATTTTCGTGTTTACACGCGGGAAAAGCGGTGCGCGAGCCTCGTTTCGAAGAACATTCCGCTGATGTGGTGGCTTGGCGCCCTGCTTCTCGCCTCTGTGGCTGCCTCTTCCGTACTATACTACGCACGCCAATGCACACATGTGTATTCTATGCTCTCTCCGTATGTCTTTTTTTTTTTCTCTCTGCCGCTGATTTTTTTTTTTTCGTTCCCTGGATTCGTCTGAATTGCAGTTGTAGCTCATGCAGGCGTGCGATGCGTGCGCGACGTGAAGTAACGAGGAGTTGCAGAACTGCAGGCATGATTCCTGAAGCCAGACAAGAAAAAAAGAACCGGAAACGAAAAGAACGTGGTTCAGCGGATTCATGTCCGAGTTATGATGACGTCAGCTAACAACGCAGCGTTTCTATATTGAGTTGAGAGAGTCAGCATTCTGCGCTATGTAGTGCCGTGAGAAAATGCGCTTTGCTGAGCCAGTTAGCAAGCTTAATTCAAGCAAGAAGATGGCAGAAGTCATCGTGCCTTGATTTCCGGTAGCGGACCGGGTATACAGAGAGGAGGCGTGCACGTTCTGTCACTTATCTCCTCGATTTCACTGCGGTTGCCTGTGCTGCACAGCACTCGGAGCCGAAACGTCACGGCCCGCTCTTTCCCGCATATACCTCCGAGGTGTGTGCAGTAGACTCTGCCTTCTTCCTGAGGTGCTCCTTTTTTTATTGAGTGGTGGAATTTATTGGTAGTAAATTCAGATCAAAGCCTACATAATGTCCGATTTTCTAGGAGCGAACCAGTTCTGGCTACAGTGCAGTGCGGTCGGCGGAACTGCTGCTAGGAAAGAAAGCATTGTGAACTTTGGTTTCGAAGAAGCATGTTTAGATGCTATCATTTAAAAATAAATAAATAAATATTGCAGTGAAGGAGGCATAGCTCAATGAGCGCCTCTCGTATTTGAGGTTGGTGACGACAACGCTGATGCCTTTGTCGTCCTCATATTTCTTGAATTCTTCCTGTTTACATCGCTAGCCCGTTGGGCAATATGTGATACCTGTCAGGGCATTATTTTACTTCTTTACTTCCCTTGCCCACCCAAATGAATGTCTCTCCGGCCACCGGTATACTTTATACAAGGCCAAGTGACCCTGTATGCTCGTCACGTATTCGTATACCAATGCCTTCCTGCTCACGAAATTGTCCCCCCCCCCCTCCCCCCGCACCCCCGCACACTTTTTTTTTCCATTGAAGACATCAGTTAGCCTGCACGGAGAAGCTGGTGGGAGGCAAAACACGTCCGAAGTAGTGATGTTAAAGGTATGCATAATGACTAAAAGAAAAGCTCAATGTGCAGTCCTTTAAGAACTGCACTCAATATTGCTTCTATTGCTAACACACTTCATGATATAATCATCTTTACTATTTCCCGCTTCTTAGCTCAATTTTCTGAAGATGCTCAGTGAGCCGTGTTGCAGGTGTCATTAGCAACTCTCACTAACAAAAAAGGAGCATTTTGCTCGACAACACGTTGCCGTCGTTGTGTTACGTAAGTACCACTTGTGCAACATTCTTCAACAAAAAATTTTGAATATTGGAAAACTCCATAAGGCATTGATGCGGAAATATTGAAGCTAATGGCCCATTGTTCCGATATGTAGCAAAATCTTTCTTTTATAGTGTTTGCATCGCTTGCAGCGATCAGGTAAGACTGCCATAGAAAACCAATTAGGAATGCTTTTTATGGTCGCAAAATCGTTAGTAGCAAAAAAGTGCCGTCTTGTCGAAAGGAGATCTGCGGATATATTGATTGTTACAGTGAAATTTTACAATATGTGAAAAAAAAAATGCGTTTATAAACTCTTTTCCTTCGGAAAATGCTTTTGTCCAGAATTTTTGGGTATGAACAATGAACTATATATGGACGAAGTGTATTTATCAAATTCTGGTGAAGTTTTTCTATGTCACAGAGTGCAGAAATACAGGAGAGGTAAACTCCGGAATAAAAGCTCAGAATGAAGACTCTTCACGAAAGAAGAAACCAACGAAAGGAATTCCACTGCTCTGTATGTAAAATTAATTCTGTCAGTGCCATCTAAGATTCTCACAAATCTGCACAAAGAAAAAGGTTTAGTAACAAGATACCCGTGAAAAAACGGTTCAGAAATTCTGACCGTTCCGTGCTCCAACAGTAGATATAATTGAAAGCATTAGGCTAATTCCTGTTTCTCTGTTGCCATAGTAAATGCAAGGTAGAGGACATCCGCCGCTTTTTTGGTTTAATAATCGCAGAATTTGTCGCACGTTGCTTCACTGGGTGCGCGTGCTTTAGGGCTAAGCAGATGATTCGATATCGTACTAAGTGAACCTTCCTGTAATGAATTCGGGTACAGCGAACTGCGAATCGTTGTGTCCTACATGCCACATGCAACGCGCGTCAGAGCGCATTCTGCCCTCTTCGAAAGATGGTTGGCTGGTTTATTGTGGTTTAACGTCCCAAAGCGACTCAGGCTATGAGGGACGCCGTAGTGGAGGGCTCCGGAAATTTCGACCACCTGGGAACGACTTCTTTCGCTTCACCGGACCCCTTACTGCTTCGTGTGCAGTTTTATGCAACTATTCTGTGTATGAAACAAATGCTTGTGCTACCTCTAATTTGTTCGTTACAAATAAATTCCGCCACCTCAAGCTGTACAGCGGGCTATGTGGGACATCGAACAAACGCTCCCCGGATTGCTTTAGACCACACCGTATCGTTCTGCGGAAACAGTGAAATTTTAGCGCATTATGGTTTCTGCACTTCTCGCCCGTCGGTATGTGGATGCACCTTGAACATGTATCGAACTTGCAACACTATTCTCAGTAGAACAACGCCGTGGCCTCGATATCAAAGCGATGGGCGCGGACATCTTCTAGACAGCTAGAGAAAGGCTGTCGACAGCTATCGTGATCACTCCGTCGTTTTTTGGCAAGTTTTGGTACGCCGTATTTACTCTCGGAGAAGAAAGAGGTAAAGCCATTTTATTGAAAAGCCGAGATTTAAGCCAGCATTATTTTTTACCCTCCGACATGCGACTCTGCGTCATTGGTGGGGATAAGACGGGAAAGCGTGGAAGAAGATTGCACACAGTAGTGGAAGAAAAGAAGAATAAACAAAAAAATAACTGTGGTCCTGAAAGATTTGTGTATAATTCAAGTGGTGATCATACGAAAAGAGTTCAATGTTTTTCGACCGGCGAAATCTTGCAGATAGATCAACAGAAATTTCAATGCATGGCGCTACTGCAAAGGACTAGGGAAGGATATATAATATGCAGTCCACTATCTAAGTCCAGGATTCTTGGACGTTAGCTTTAATTATCAGGCAACTGTAGAATATTGTAAGTTACTGATATAAAAACATTGAAGGTAATCTCTTATGTACTCGTAAGTGTGTCGCTCTACGTTGAGTTTTGAGAGGTTGGCGAGTATTGCCTCGTGCGAGGCGTTATCAAGCGCTTTCTTCAAATTCAAACCCAGGGTGGCCCGCGCACCGTGGCCGTTCCCTGGGTGTACGATTTCCCGAGGGAGCCGTAGCATTACGTCCTGCGCCGACAGGTGCGGCCTAATTAAATTCGATCATCGTGTGCGGCATGAGGCGATGGATCTCTACATAGTTCTGCAAACGCGTGAGAAACACGTGCTCCATGAGCTTACCCAGGCATGACGTGAGGGAGATAGGTCGAAGGTTCTCGATGTTCAGCTTATTTCCAGAATTCGGTATGAAAGTGACTTTTGCGTGTTTCCATGCCGGCGGGAGGCTCCCTCCTTTCCAGCACTCGTTCATGTATTCTGTTAGAGCCTGGACCGAGTCGTCACTCAGAATTCGGAGGATTTTGTTTGTTACTCCGTCCAGGACGTCCGAAGTCTCCCCATCGCAGCCATCACAACCGTGGCCATTATGTCCGCGTCTAGAGCCTCATTCTCCGCCCCAGTATACACCGCAGTTGTATTACCACCTCGTGTCGTGTTGAGGTATTTATCCTTTAAGTCACTCAGTAGGTCTTCGTCCGTGCCACTGTACTGGTGTACTACCGAAGAACTTGAAGAACTACGAAGAACTTCCTCCGCTGTGGTAATGAGTGCTCGACAAGATCACGTAGTAATGTAGATGCCGGCCACGTCTAGTCTTTCTCAGGAGTCTGCGGCAAAGCAGCTACCATAACGTTAATTGAAGACCTCTGAAGCATTGTCCTGAAGAATGGCAGTACGTAGCGCTTAGAACGCGCGATTACTGCGAATACCAAGAAACACGACATTCTCCCTTGCAGTTTCCTCGAACAGACGCTATCACTCTCGTTCCCTTTGGGAACAAGCGCCTCCGTCCCGCATCACGTCATTTCGCGTAAAGTTCGGCCATCTCCATCTGGCTCTCAGTCCAGCTCACGCATATATCTCTCCATTCTTCTCTCGCCGCGTCGCGAGCCGGGCATTATTTACGCTCTGGGCGCCTAATTGCGCGTTCTCGTTCCGCGCTCGACTCGTAGGTGGGCCTGTCACTCTTCCGCGTCGCCCATTTGCGCCCGTGCTGTGGCGCAGCACCAGCAGCACGTCGCGCGTGTCTGGCTCGTATATATCTCCGCTCGAAATCGGCGCCCATCTCTCGCCACCGCTCGCCTCTGTGCACCAGGCCGTGGATCGCCGTTGTTGCCAGTTGGGGGCCGGCTCCGTTTGTTCCCCATTTGGCACCGAACGACGACCGTCCTGTGCGGTCCTCGCGTCAACCGTTGCCTCTGACTTCGTTCTTCCTGGAGGGTGGAGGGTCGGAAGGGGGTGTGAGGAGGCGGGCAGCAGTTGTATAGCGCAGTAGAGCGTGGATGCCTAGCGGAGTGCGTTGCCGATCCGAATGCGCGCGCCATACGCCATGGTCTGACGTCTTGCGGCGAGAGCCAGCCGTATACTCGGCGACGTCGTCGTCTATGAATAGGCGCGCAGGCGTCCCCATCCTCGTCGGGCGACGCGTATCTGACTAATCATTCGAAAGAGCGGGCTGTGCACGGAAACAAAAGGAAGGCGACCCCAAAACAGACTCGGGGTGACGCCTCGCCGCCGCCACCAAGAGAGACCAGCAAAGCCAGGAGGTCTTGCAACCGCCCCCCTCTTCTCGCCATCGCACCCTGAATCCCGTAACAACCTCCCCCCCTCCTTCCACCGCTTTCCTGTTTCCTTATACCTCGTGTGTTGCCCAAGCGTGCATATGGTCTCGCCCCGCATGGGACGCGTGCCACGTATTCGCTGGGGCGAAGTGAGAAACGATACGAGACAAGGAGGGGAGAGACGCGCGCATCATTGCCGGGGGTTGCTGCGTGGTCGCCTCTGAAGAAGGCGATACGGCGTCGTGGCCTTCTTCGTAGTCGTCGATGTGATCTGCGCAGTTACCATGCTGCCTTCTGGCTTTCAGAGAAAGGAGGGAGCGCATAGCACTGCTGGCATAGCACTTTTCTCGTTCTGACCACAGTTGCATGCAGGGACACTACAGACGACGCGCAGATTTCTTAGGTCAGATGAGAGGCCGCCTGGCTGACATGCATGCGAACAGTGGGTTTCTTTTCGCGTGGTTATCGCCTTCTATTATCACTGCGCAGACCCAGCCCCCTGGGATTGTTTTTTTCTTGCAAGCCTTAGAGGTTCAAAATGGCATTGTCTTCGCCTGCTTCCTTTGTATCCGTGTGCCTGCTCATGTGTTTCTGTGTGTGTGTGTGCGCGCGCGCGCGTGTGTGCGTGTGTGCGTGCGTGCGTGCGTGCGCGTGTGCGTGTGCGTGTGCGCGCGTGCGTGCGTGCGTGCGTGCGTGCGCGCTGTCGTAGTGATGTGAGACATCTGGAGTGAGGGACGAGGAAAGAAATGCGAATACAGAAGCACAAGCAGCAAATAAAAAGGAGTCAGAAGAAATAGCGCTACGGAAGGGAATTTCAAGGAAACAGTACGCACGTGAACACTTTCCAGCTTTGAAACTTCAGATTAAGCAGCATTCAGGACGACCTTGAGTGATTAAAAAAATAATGCACGCAGCGCTTCGGACCAAAATCAGAACTATAGATCTTTTTTTTTTCTTCTTGAGGAGTTTCTTGTTTTGAAAATAACTGTACCTGGAGAGAATTAACTCACGGGGGTCGAAAACAGTCATTCTCCCGTACCAGAGTACGCACACACGCGTTAACATTTTCTCTTTCCTTTATTTCTTCACGTCCTGCACGAATTGTCTTGACGCGCTTACGGTGCTTAGTAAAACGCCCGCTGCCTTCTCTCTTGCACGCCGAATAACGTCTCCCAAAGGGCGACAGAAAAGAGTCATATAATACCGATCACTCTTCTCCGAAGCGTGCACCCTTCCTCGCACTAATTTCACGGCCCCCTCAGGTTATGGCACCGCCGCTGCTGCTGCTTCTGACGCTTCCAGCGACTCCGAGACCTGCATGCCCCGAAATTCCGGACGTGACAGCTTTCGGAAGATCACGCTAGCGGGGAGCAGCAAGGGCACAGTGAACGAACGGGTTGACGCCAAGCTGTCAAGGACGGGGTAGGCCGCTGAAAAACGGAGACGAACGAGCGTTTTCCTTTCTACGGCGTCGTTGCGTGAGCACACTGCCCCTCGTGTCAGCGACGGGACCGCAGCCGCTGATGGGACAGAGCACGCAGCCGGGACGTCGCTTTGCAATATGCCATTGCGCGCGGCTTCACCCCTTCGCTTGTGGCGGGGCGAAGCGTGATGAGCCGCGACAGGCGAGTCGGCGGGGTGAGGGCCGAACGGGTGCGCCCACGCGGCTATTTCCGTCGGTCTTGGAGGGACGCGGCTTATGGAGCGCTTTTGGTGATTTCGTAGCCAGCTCCGCAGGGAGCGTCGACACTGTTCTCGTCGTTTAATAACGTTTAGCCGTCGGCTGAGCGAGTGCCGCGTGGACGTGGACAGATCGTGGATTATGAACGAGGCGTAATTTGTCCGCGCCTTCTCAGAAGGGCGAGACTCGAGCGCTTAGCATGTAGCACCGAAAATCGTTAACCATTTGGGAGAAGCTATAGAAGTGGAGTTGGCTGATGCCGTGACGAATTCGCGCTACTGGTCGCGCTTAGAAACTGTTGGTGACTAAGAGGCTCCCGCACCCTGCTTTATAGTGTAGAAGAGGATAAGAGAGCAAAGGAGGATTTGGCCACCTTGCGAAACAGTCTTTTTACTCCGCTGAAGCAGATCCGTGGGTTGAAGCCGCAGATAGCTGACACAAGGTATGGCATTCGCAACACTGCCCACATGTGATGAGGACCTGGGACTTCCTCTTGTGTACACCTCCGGCTACCGATAACCTGCAGGAATCGTTCAATTCGTAGATTCAGCACCTACCACTTGCCAGTATCTTTACATTATCATGAGCGAAGATCCACCGCCGCCAAAACAAACGACAAAAGGAAGACGATGTTAGGTGGTGTGCGCATTGACGCACTTTCTATGCTGAATCGTTGGGGCTCATTAAAACCATTGAATTGTTCGCCACAAGGCCTGCTTTTCTTTTGCTGTGGTTAAATACTTTTTTTTTTTGAAGTTCACTAGAGTAATTCCACAGAATGGTAGCCGCAACGACTTGGAACTTTACTCAGAGCGACTTTCGTGCATCTGTGGAGTTCACACACCCATACCAAAAACCGACGACTTCACTATGGGAGAGCGTGTAGATTCCGAGCATTTTCAACGCCACCGAGAAAATTCCGCACTTTTTCCACAACTTTACCGCCATTGACTTTTGTATATTTATTTCCTCCCGACAAGACCACGGGAATAGCGCCCACGCGTAACCTCTAACGGCGCAACTCGTCCCTAAATATAAACTCCTTTCGTAAAACTTGAAACTCGTAGGGGTGCGAATAAAAAGTAATAAATAAGAAGCGCGCATCAATAAACAAGCGTTTCTTTGTAGCCCTCCGTATACTGCGTGCTTTGCGGATGGTCGCGTGACTCCGCACGGAGCCGTGTCTTTTGAAATTTACGGTCAAGGACGGTCGTAAAACACGGGCTATATTCCCCTTCCCCACGTCACCCTCCTTCACTATTCCGCCTCCGCTGCCTAGTCTTCAGCCTACTCGTACGGTCCTCCGTTACAGCTTCCCGCTTTCCGAAGCGCATTTTCCGGCGCGCCAGGCGGTGACGCATGCTAAGACTCGCGCGAAACAAGAGGAGCGGAGTTGCGGCGAGCGAAATCGGAAAACAAGTATATATATATATATATAAACAATCGGGTCGCAACAGCGGCGCCGAGCTGAAGAAAATACGCGTCGCATGTTCACGCGCTCGAGCGCTCCGTTCCCGGACGAGAATGGAAACTTTGCCGTCGCAAACCATAGGGTGCGCGTGTTTGACGCACTCGGCGTTGAAAGCCGAGCTCTCCTGCGGACAAGAGACTGCTGCAAAGGGAGACCCCGGGCGTAGCTAGCGCGTCGGAACAATGATACGGCCGCATATATCAATCCGGTGAGTTGACTCAGATAGTACTTACGGGACGAATATAGCGCTGTAATAGCGAAAAAAAAAAATATAAACGGGAGTGGCTCTGCTGCGTCAGAGGCGCCTTTGTCTGCGAAAGTTGACGGTTTACCCCTGGAGCATTTGTCGTCAGTGCTTTACACAAGCGGGCAATAATGTGCGGAAAACAAGCAACGACCAGTTCACGACGCAGTAAACAACGTTACAGACGTAAGCATTTGCCCTTGTCGAAACGTGTTCTCATACAGATCAGAGAACGAATAGCTTTAAAAAGAGGCACTGAGGTTTCTTCCGGCTTCAGGGCGGCTGCAAGAATTTTCTGTTTCTCTCGCTAGCCAGAATGACGCCCAGGTCTACATATATGCATATTCGATCCCGGCCGTGGTGGTCGAATTTCGATGGAGGCAAAATTTTAGAGCCCCATCTACTGTGCGATGTCAGTGCACGTTAAAGAACCCCAGGTGGTCGAAATTTCCGGAGCCCTTCACTACGGCGTCCCTCATAGCTTGAGTCGCTTTGGGACGTGAAACCACAATAAACCAACCTAAACCAACATATATGCGTATTCTTCATATTCTACGTATTCTTCAAATTCGGCGCCGGAGTATGCAAAGTTACACTGAAATTGGTTACCTGAATGGGCTCTTTGGAGTTTTGCGAGAGCAGTCTGTGCAAGTTCCACTAAAAGATATAACGAACATCGAGGTGTTGCAAGTTGATGCACACTCATGAGGGTGTGTTAAAGTGAGCCGCCACTTCATACCGCGCACAGAGGCGACACCGCCGTAAGAATCTAATTCACATAACACGTGGTTAGATGTTTACAAGTTGGACTATTTTACATTGTACGGCGGCGCAGCAACGCGCGCGCATTCGTGCGCGACAACAGCGCGAAACTCGGACGAAGAAAGCGCGCGAAACACCCAGAGAAAAGTGCGCGTAGGAGAAAGTGCAGCAACCAACAGCTCATCAATGGAAACGCGCATCAAAGGATGCGGGGTGCTGCGCGCGCGATGCCGGAACGTCATCGTTTCCGTCGTCCGCAGCGGCGCGCTCCTGTTTTTCGACGTATACTCAGTCAGCGTTTCCTCGTTTTAGCCACCATGAGCGGCGACGGTGGCGCCGCTCTATCAAGCCGACTGGCACGCCGCAGCCGCCGCTATCAACTGCGCCTCACTTTTGCCGGTGCCGATTTTTGTGTGCGCCGCTGCACTGTGTATAAGTGAAGACCCAGCGAATGAGCGCTTTCTTAGTTGGGCTTAGTTGGATCGTATATATATATATACAGCATCGCGAGATCTGAAAATTCACCCTCGCGGGCGGCTCACAGTTCGCCTGGCGCGGCAATATTTTGAGCGTCGCTGGCGAAATTCTAGCCGCCGTCAGTCCGTACCGCACTGTCGCTCACGCAGGACTAGCCTGCTTCGCCTCCTCCGGCAACCTCCTCTCCAATTCTACCCCTCCTTCTCGGTCCCTATACCTAGCCGCTCGAGCATTGTATACGGGACGAAAATGTACTTTCTTCGCTTTCTGTCTCGGGAAATGTGTCACCGTCCTTCTCGTCTTTTTTATTTGCTTTCATTTTCGATTCCCCTCGATGAAGACGTATCCGAGTGTCTTGCACTTATTCTTTTGTTTCCCCGATAGCAGCTCCTCCTCTGTACACGCCGGCAGCTATTCTGGTTTCCCCTGGTGAGGAAGAACGCGACGTGTTTTTGCCGGAACAAGGATGCATGCGCGCGCCCCCTCGTGAGGAGCGCGGCGTTTCTTGAGTGTGGGGCTCACTCGGGTGCGGGCGTATATAGAGCTAACGAAGCAACTGTCACGAAGAGTAATGAGGCGCCCGAGGAACAAAGAGGAGAACGCGAGCGAAGGTAGGTAATTAGCCACGAAAGAAGGAGACGGCATATACGAGTGCACAATGATGCGACCGTTATAATGCGAGCGAGCGAGCTATATAGGAGGAGGGGCCGCACGTTTCCTTTGTCTTCAACGCTACCGCGCCCTTTTTGAAAATGCCGCTATCAAGCTTGAGTTCAGCCGTTCTTCGTACCCTCTTAATTGTAGCCTTATTTGGCGACGGTCTCCGCAAAAAGAGGTAGGCGTAATGAGTTTAAAATAGAGCAGTTATCTCTTGCTTAAAGAAGGTGCGGCGTACAAGAACGAGTAGGTATTCCTAAACAACATTGCGCCATCATCATAAAGTGCAATTCAGGACCAATGCTTATCACATAGATTCGCGATTATCGACGGCTTGCACACCAGCCGCGGGTTTTGATGGCAGATAGCTATCTGCGACCAAAAGTGCAACTTATCACTCCAATTGAGTAGGTAGGGAACGAAGCAGGTGATGCCGGCTATCTGTTCTGCTTGCTCAAAGTCCATCTCCGTTTCCTGTAATAAAGCCAGACTGTTTTCAGACGCCAGGTTCTGCCTCAAAAAGTGAGACGATAAAATGACTACGTAACAATGGTTTCGGTTTCGGTTTATTGGGGTTAAACGTCCCAAAGCGCTATGAGGGACGCCGTAGTGAAGGGCTCCGGAAATTTCGACCACTTGGGGTTCTTTAACGTGCACTGACATCGCACAGAACACGGGCCTGTAGAATTTCGCCTTCATCGAAATTCGGCCGCCGCGGCCGGGAACTACGTAACAACGATAACTACAATAACTACATAAATACATATTACAATTTAAGGAATATTCTAAATATATACCAAATATGTGTATTGTACGGCGTATTTGCACATTGAAAGCGTAAAAGAAGAAGGTTGTAATTGAAACGTGCAGGTAACTTTCCCAGACCTAAAGGAGAAGCTGTCATAACAGGAACGTTTCCAGCTGCTTAGTATACTTGTATCTGTGGCAGTAACTCTTCACTGGGACCAAGAAAGTACCGATGAAGTTACGTGGACCATTTTGGGAATGTCTTGCAACCATACCTTATGTATGTTTGCAGAAGTAATGGACGGGTTACATTGTCTGGTCATCCTCGCAGAGGAACTGAGAGATGGCACTGAGTTGCAAGCTCGCAAAAGTGCAAGCCCCATAGGTATCACGATTAAATACGCACACTCATTCAAGCTCACAGGCTCACAGACTTGCCGGCTCACTTTGGAGCGAACGAAATTACGCGGGTACGCACACATGATCAAGAAAAGAAATAACGAATCGATTGGTTTCGTTTTGTTGAGGGAGGTGTTAGTGCGAAAACACTACTTCACGAGGTCTAAGAGGCTCACCGAGTTTCTGTGAAGCTTGACCTTGAGGGCGACCTTGGACAAATCATAAATACTGTCGCGACGGATTCGAACCCGCGGCGGCGCGAACAGATCATCTTTGCTGGCCATTGCACGAGAGCACTATGCTGTTGCCGCAGCCGATCACGCCTTGTGTTGCTGTTGTTGTTGTTGCCTTGGCGGCATGGCACATACCCACGACGGGGCATTGGCAGGGTTCAGTGAGGAGAGCCCAGGGAAGGCAAATTGGTGCCAAGCTAATGGATTACCTTTTGGTGCCAAGCTAATGATTTAACTTTGGGTACGTTTTCCGAGGAATTAAAGATGGAATTATAGATTTAAAAAATTATGGAAAAAAACTGTGACACCCTCTCGCGCTATGCACTGCACATCGTCGTCTCCATCAACTAATACTGCTATGAAATTATTGTACACAATCTCCGGTGAAGCGGTGAAGCTCCGGTGAAGCGGTGGTCCCGGGTTCGAACCCCGGACCAGGACGATTTTTTTTTTTTTAAACTGCGAAGTTTCTGAGAAAGCAGTACAGCTTTCCTTTGTAGCCGTATGACTGCGCTTGGGTGGATGTCAATAAGTAATTACTCCCTTATTACAAATCTACTCCACATTGGGGGATTCCCCTAAACATTTGACCAACACTGTTCCGAGTTATTGATCAATTCGCTCCTACTATAAGCTTGCCGTCGCGGTTAGCTCAACTGGTAGAGCGACTGCTCCGGTGAAGCGGTGGTCCCGGGATCGAACCCCGGACCAGGACGAATTTTTCTTTAACTGCGAAGTTTCTGAGAAACCTGTACAGCTTTCCTTTGTAGCCGTATGGCTGCGCTTGGGTGGATGTCAATGAGTAATTACTCCCTTATTACAAATCTACTCCACATTGGGGGATTCCCCTAAACATTTGACCAACACTGTTCCGAGTTATTGATCAATTCGCTCCTACCATAAGCTTGCCGTCGTGGTTAGCTCAATTGGTAGAGCGACTGCTCCGGTGAAGCGGTGGTCCCGGGATCGAACCCCGGACCAGGACGAATTTTTCTTTAACTGCGAAGTTTCTGAGAAACCTGTACAGCTTTCCTTTGTAGCCGTATGACTGCGCTTGGGTGGATGTCAATAAGTAATTACTCCCTTATTACAAATCTACTCCACATTAGGGGATTCCCCTAAACATTTGACCAACACTGTTCCGAGTTATTGATCAATTCGCTCCTACCATAAGCTTGCCGTCGCGGTTAGCTCAATTGGTAGAGCGACTGCTCCGGTGAAGCGGTGGTCCCGGGATCGAACCCCGGACCAGGACGAATTTTTCTTTAACTGCGAAGTTTCTGAGAAACCTGTACAGCTTTCCTTTGTAGCCGTATGGCTGCGCTTGGGTGGATGTCAATGAGTAATTACTCCCTTATTACAAATCTACTCCACCTTGGGGGATTCCCCTAAACATTTGACCAATCTGGCGCTGTATACATTGCACTTCGTCTTCTTCATCAACTAACACTACCGGAATGAAGAAGATGATCATGGCCGACGCCAATGACGTTTGTTTTCTACAAATTCTAGCTCTGCGTCCCAAAATTTTAAATTTAAATATACTCCATTCCCTGTACATGAGTGCGTTTGTATCCGCTATGCACCATGGCCAATCCCCCGCCGTGGGTATGTGCCATTCAACCTGAGGACATCATCATCATCATCAATCTCTTGAGGCGCGCGGCTGACGCTGAAATACTGAAGAACTGCTCCTTGTGGTCTTTTCTGTCGCCCTGCTGCTTCATCGATTGCCTGTGCAAGAGTCTTCGTCGCCGGCGCTTCCCACATACCATTAAACCACCCTTCACTACTATCGAACTAATATTGTCCCCAGATGTGCTTACGAACGAGCAGATCAAATCCGTAAGCCAAAAGTCATAAGCCAACCAAGTAAAGCACATGCTTTCGCTCGTCTAGTCGGTCTAACTGTTGAAACCTTACCACATTTTTTCTTTGTTGTTGTTGTTTCCTGGTACTGAATTTCGAGCTATTGGGGTCTAATAAAGCTTGTCAATGCGTGAGAATGCAAGTCTTGGTGAACCAAGTTAAGGCGGAAACATACTGCAACCACGCCAATGGGAGCCTTAGAATCCGAGCGAGCTATATGCCTTACACACCAAGCCTCAAACACGAATGCTTCCTGCACCAGCTTCCATCTTGGTCTATGCTGCAGGTTTTCCCGTGAAGTACTCGTGCCCTGATTTCCCCCTGCCAATTTCCACCTCCCTCAGAACAATACTGGAGGACGGCTACAAGGGAGGAAGGTTTCTTCCTGTGGCTGACGTACAACACTAAGAGCCGGAGCCTGCTTAAGTTTGTGGATGCGAGTAGCTTCCACGATCTTCTAAGCATATCAACAACCCCATATTATGCTGCATGACAATCCCTTGAGATAAAACAAAATTATATGTCTCAGTCCAGGTGAGCTCAATGGCTTAATGAGTTGCAGCGAGGGCACCTAAAACAGGACGATGCAGTGAGTCTGTGTGAGCGCGAATGATTCATACTTAGCCAACCTGGGTGATTGTGAGTCCAGCTAAGTCCGGGTCCAAGTGGTCTGGCAAGAGGGTCAGTAAAAACAGACAGGTCAAAAAGAATTGTCAGACGATCTAATCTTCTCGTTAGTAGTCACCCTATTGTCGCGCGCATTTTAAATTCTTTTGTTGATTGTTTTTACCCGTTGTCATTCACGTCTGAAATGCCTGAGCATGACAGCATTAGGTTCTTAGACCTGCGGCTGCGGTTTCGAAAGGTCCATGCCTGTTGGATATACGAGCCCAGAGCTAACAAGCCCCCTTTGCCATACAGTTCAGTGCATTCTAAACTTGTTAAAAGAAATATCGTTCTTTCGTTCCTGTCCAATGCTCTTGACAAGTCATGCAGGCATACGTTCGAGGAGGGTTTAAACATGCAAGTTGCACGTTTGCAGGGCGCGGGCTATGCGACCCACGTGATAGCTTCGGTTGCTGAATGCTTGCATCGCAAAAGGAAGGAATCTTCTCGCCTGAGTCATGAACAAAGAGCAGAGGACAGGAAAAAGAAAAAGGATAGAGGAGACAAAGAAAAGTTGGCGGTGATACCTTACATGCATAAGGTATCACACAACCTCAAGAAGGTGGGTCAGCGGTCTCATGTTAAAGTCGTGTTCACGGCCCCTGAGAGGCTGGTGAGATTGTGCAGAATGAGTTGCCCGGTCAAAATGCGTAGACCCGACTGTACTATCAGACATAGGCAGACCTACGTCCATTGTCGGCTGGGGGTAGTCTACAAGATCCCCTTGTCCTGCGGTAGATTCTACATCGGGCAAACGGGCAGATGCCTCAACGTTTGCCTAAAAGAGCATGCGAAGAAAGTCAAAGGTGGTGTCGACGGGCATCTGGCTGTGCATTGTAAGACATGTGACTGTGACCCTCCTTGCCGTCCAATTTTTGAAGATACTGTAATCTTGTACCATCACCGGGACCAACTTACCAGGGAGATTGTTGAAGCGTCGAACATCGTGCGTTTTGGACCGGATTGTGTCAGTGAACCTTCCGTTAATTTGTCGAAAAAAGGGCTTGCATATCTGGCACGATAAGCAGATGGCTGTCGAGGGGGTGTGTGTTATCTTCGATCCTGTTCTTTGTTGCCTTTCTGGACATGTGTATATATGCTCCCGATTTTGCAATAAACCCTCTGTTGAAAGTTAGCGCTTGTCTGTGTCTCCTCGCTTGTCCCGTCTTCTCTTGTGCGCTATTTATTTCCCTTAAGTATGTCATACCAACATGCCCAAGCCTCATCTCTTCTGAAATTATTCCTAGCAACGCCCAATATCCACATGCAACCCTTAGGTGGCAGTTCATCGCTCTCATTAATTTATGTCGCGGCGATTCGTGAAAAAAATGTTGTGCCTCATGCTTTCTGTCTTCTTTTTGGGGATTCCTTTTTACGTTACAAAAATCACACTTCAGTACCTTGCGGGAACTTGCACTGGACCACGCTGTTACCAGCTTGAAGGTAGACGCTGCTTTGTGGTGCGCTAGGGATTAACATGGCTCTTCCGATTTAGATGAAGCGCAGAAGTTAGTGAGCGCGGTTAGGTGTTTGCATACCAAAGAGCGATCGTCAGGCGCATTTCTTTTGGTTCATCAGGACCATCGTGTCAGAGTGGTTCGACTGTTACACAGGGGCCACGGACAATAAATATTCAGTCCGATTTTTAAATACTCATACAGGCGGTGTAAATCGAGCTTCAGCGAAGCAGCCATAAAAATTTCGCATTTTCTCGCAGAGTCTTGCCCAAACGCTTCGCTTGGGCGAGCTTCAGTGAAGTACAGGAGTGCAGAACAAAGGCATGGACATGGGACGGTACGAGCTCCTATACTTTTCTCAATTAAAATCAAGATCCGCAGCAGCCGGTACCAGGTGGCCTTGTGTGTGGATAGTTTTCTATAGCCTAGATTTTAAAAATATTTCTTCCAAGGTTGACAGGTGCCGCCCTGACTCAAAAAAGCAACTGAAAGCAACAAGGTCGACAGCCGTATAAGGTTTTTAGGCCCTGACGGGACGGTGACGCCCCTTATAAAGTTGCTCTATAGACTGTCTATAGATTTTTATAGATTTTATTGCTTTCCTATAGATGTTTTCTTTTGTCTATCCATAGTCAGTAGAGAGTCTGAACGAAAATCTACTAAAAGTGTATGGCCATAAATTTATAGATTGCCTACACACTGTCTATAGGATTAGTATTGCCTATAGACTAGTCTATAAGATTCCTATTAGATTGCCTATAAGATTCGTCCGTAGAGAGTCTATAGACTTTGCAGACAAAGGGCTATGGACGGTCTATAGAGTGTCTAAAGTAATTTTTGTAAAGGGCGTACGCAGATATTGTCCTTCGAGGCGTTATATACACGCAAGACGCACGAAGAAAAATTCTGGCCGATTGGTCGACTGCCCGAAGCCGACATGCGGAGAAGGGCAAACATATCAGCGCGTCCAAAGCGACCTCGTCGGTCCGCCCATAAGCCCAGATGGTTAATCCGACCACGCGTCCCGAACATTTGGTAGCGCGCTTTCTCCCAAATCGCGCCAGGCAATCGGTTCAGGGATGAATCACCCCCCATAACGGACTCTCGTGTCCACGGCGCTGACAAAAGGGTGTCTCAGTCCGTTGCCCAGCAGCAGAGCTGTCGCCACTGCGTCCGCTCGGAACCAACAATGCCGCCGCCGTCCCTGTGTACTAAATAAGGCAGACGGGTCCCGAGGTACACACAGTGGACAGTCTCTCTCCCGCACGCAGCTTCCCACAGGGGGCGCCGTCGGCACAAACAAACAAAACGGGTTGGAGGCTGGGAAAAAAAGGGAGCGGGATGGATCTGGGGGTCGGTGCGAGCAAGCTATGCAGTGTGGATGCAGCGGCCGACGTGACTCAGTACGACGAACTTGTGACGCTCGACGCCTTGCATTGTGCGCTTAAGAGAAGGATAAGGGGGCAGGGGTGGCGTGGTTCCAGCGCATGAACACTCCAACATCTGCGCACTATACGTGTGCTTGTGTCTCATGACTTCTTGGTCACTGAACTGCTTATGGTGCAATGCGTAGTATAGAGAATCAAGTGGAAGATGTCATATTCTCTTAATTCCAGAGTCATAGGCATCTGTGTGAGGCAGATGCAGAGATGCTTCCAGCGAGTGCGCTTCGTCTTACTTAACACCGTTTAGTCCTGAAGCATAAGAGGGCAGCGCAAAGTCGACACGGGGCACAGAAGTAACGCTGAAGACAGGACGGGCGCTGTTTCTTCGTTTTGTTTTTACCGTTAAAAGGAACCAACGGTGAACCCTTATGGAAGACATCAGGAATGCCAGTAAAGCACCTGGCACAATGAGGACAAAGACAAGCACATAAAAAATGTGCCCGTAAGGTCTGAGCAGGCGCGTGTGGATGAAACCAGTGGCGTAGCCAGAAATTTTGTTCGGAGGGGGGGGGGGGGGGGGGGGGGGGGGGGCTCATGTTGCAGCTCGGTCTCCTCATAGAATTTGTGGAGGGATCAAACGCAAGAATAATAACTGCATTGCCATATTGACAATGCCATTGTGTATTAGATAACGGTACGCACTGTCTAGACAAGTAAAATATGTATTTTTAAAATAAAAGAATGCATTCGTTTGTCTTAAAGACCGTGGCATACATGACTGATACCAATGCTTCCATGCCTTTCCGTATTTAATAAGTAAAGAATATATCACACGAAGTCTAGAACTATATCAGTCCGCAAAGCTGGTTTTGGACTGATATAGTGCCTGCATGAAACGTACGAAGATGACAGAAAAAGAAGCACGTGATAGTCGTGCGCCTCGATGGAAGAGAAACGGCATCGACGTAAGCGTATGCAAGATCCAAGAAACAGATTTTTTTTTTCATGCACGATCCAAGAAACACATTTCTTTTTCGTGCAATGAAACTGGCGGTGTACTCGCACACGAGTCATCTGCCTTCGCAATGCCATAAGCCTCAGTCATTTCCCTTTCAATTTTGTTCTTTGCCGTCGCCAGCAACCTTGTACTCGCGAATAAAGGGTGATAGATGTGGCTAGGCTGATTGCAGTGTCCTGAAAGATGTCCTCGGATCTGTTTTTTTACATTGGGGAAACGCTCCCGAGCCCTCACATTAAAGCATCGTCTCGTCTGGCTTGTGTTCACTTTGCTACAAGTTAGAGGGATCTCGTATAACACTCCGATTCGGCAGTTTGTATACCGGCTCGCATGTCTCTGAGTGTAAGCCGGATGTCTTTGTCTGTTAACTATCGCACATATTTTTGCCAGCTTGCGCGGAGTGCAGAAGACGACCCGGACATTATATATTCCTGCACTTTTTTATGTTGTGCGACATCTTGACAATTTAGGGGATGGCTACCACACTGTTCTTCTCTTTTTGGTTCCTTGCTTTGCGCGCTTTTCAGCCCTTTGAAACATAGCCTCGCACAGATTGCAAACAGATTAGAGAATCGGTAATTGTCCACGTATTTGTAGACCTTAACGACATGTTTATCATGAACCCGCTCTTATATCTTTCTATCCATCAAGGCCAGGTAGCTATCACATAAAGCCCGGGCCACGGACGAGTCGATACAAAATCTGGATTTTGTACGTGCAGCTGTCATGTGCCTTTCTCAGGATACTGTGGCTCTGAGCGGACATTCAGGTTTGTGAGTCTTTCCTGTGAAAAATATTTCCAGGCACCCAGCTTTTTCCCCTCGTCACACTCGTCACTAAACGATCAAATGGGCACTGCTTTGAGAAGACCACCGATTTCTTTTTAGCTGCGCGAAATTGCACGGGTTTTAAATTATTGTTAATGACAGCCATTGCCTTTTCATTACAGTTGCCTCGCGACATTACAACAAACCCCCCTTCTCTGTCCGACTGCGTAACGGCTAGAGTGTTCAGTTCTAAACACTTGGCAATTTTTACGAGTTATGGATCTGCTTTACGTTCGCGACTCGCGTTCCGAATGACGCACTCCACACCATCCCCGATGAGCCGGTCCTACGGGATCTGTTTGTTACTTCCCTAATCATGGCCATCATCTGTAGTCTGTATATTTCTAACAGTTCGTGGAAAAATTCGTCCTGGTCCGGGGTTCATACCCGGGACCACCGCTTCACCGGAGCAGTCGCTCTACCAACTGAGCTAACAGGAACGGCTAGCTTATGGTAGGTCTAGAGCGAATCGATCAATAACTCGAAGTGTGAATAGTGTTGATTCAATGTTTAGGGGAATCCCCTAAGATGGAGTAAATTTGCAATAAGAGAGCAAATATTCATTGGCATCCACCAAAGCGCCGCCATACGGCTACAAAGTGAAATAGTGACTAAGAAGTTTATCGTGAATCATAACGATAATGATCAACAATGCAAGTTGTCAAAAAGGTTGAAGTATGCGGTAGGCTTCATATGTTTGAGGAGCAATTTATTGTTCCGTGTGTTTGACACAACTTCATGAAGCACTAGCAAACCATCTGCAGCAACTTTGTAACAATCTCAGAATGTAAGTTTACATGACCACAGAGTATACACGTGCAGCTGAGAGTGGCAAAACATCGAAATGCGTTTCTCCACTGAAACTGTATAGCTGTGCAATTTCAAAAGCGTTCTTTACGCCTTTCCTTCGATAATACAGTTACATAGTCATATGAGTTGTGTTTTGACTGCCTGGGCCCACTGATCCGAGCCTGCGATGCGAGCTTCGATCTTGTGGGGCGAGGAGGCCTAACTGGCCAGTGAGGGCGTGTTGCGGAAGTTGTCATTGAATAGCAATAACTTGACGCCTCACTCGCAAGGGGTCACCAGTTCCCAATTGTTAACGAGGTGCTGGAAGTTGCAAGGGAATATTCTACTTAGGGCAGGTAGTGTGACCGCTGCTCCGGATCATGAGAGGGAAGTAACTAGAAGAATAAGAATGGGGAGGAGCGCATATGGCAGTCTCTCTCAGATCAAGAATGGCAGTTTACCAATATCCCTCAAGAGAAAAGTATACAACAGGTGTATCCTACCGGTACTCACAGAGGGCAGAACCATGGAGGCTAACAAAAAGTGTTTAGCTTAAGTTAAGGAAAACGCAGCGAGCTATGGAAAGGGAAAATGATAGGCGTAACGTTAACAGATCGGAAGAGGGCGGAGTGGGTGAGGGAACAAACGCGGGTTAATGACATCCTAGTCGAAATCAAGAGGAAGAAATGGGCTTCGGTAGGACATGTAAAGCGAAGGAAAGATAACCGCCGGTCCTTATGGGTAACGGAGTGAATTCCAAGAGAAGGCAAGCGTAGCAGTGGCGGTAGAAAGTTAGGTGGGCGGATGAGATTAAGAAGTTTGCGGTGATACGGTGGCCGCAACTTGCAAAGGACAGGGTTAAATGGAGAGACATGTTAGAGTCCTTTTCCCTGCAGTGGGTGTAGTCAGGCTGATAACGATGGTGATGACACCCCACTCACAACACACACGCGCACTCGCTCGCACGTACGCACTTGCCCGCTGGAGATAGAGGATAAGTTTTTTGTCAGAAAACGCGTTACCTTAAAAGAGTATATAGCCTACACCTAATTTTGATGGCATGTTTTCTTCTCTGTGTTTATCGTTTATGATGGTTTAAGGTCCCAAACTGACTCAGGCTATGAGGGACGCCGTAGTGGAGGGCCCCGGAAATTTCGACCCCCTGGAGTTCTTTAACGTGCACTGACATCACACAGTACACGGGCACCTAGAATTTCGCCGCAATCGGAATTCGAACTCCGTGGTCGGGATCGAACCCGCATCTTTCGGGTAAGCAGCCGAGCGCCATAACCACTGAGCCGTTGCGGCGGCTTAACTACAATGATGCGGTAGACACCGCTATGCATAAATCTTCTTGTGGTTTTCGCCTCCGACCGCTAAATTATAATCGAATTTTTCTCTCATGATGTTTTGGTTTCAATAGCAGAACGATGGCTGTGACGTCAAAGTGGTTATATGTCACGTGAGGCACGGAAAAACGTCCATATAATCGCTGCTTCATCGTTTCAATTCACTACAGTGCTGAAGCCAGCCTTTCTCAAGATCCGGAATGACAACGAATATGGGAGCAGCGATTATATCGCAGATTTTCATGACTCGCGTGACCTATAACAACACTTTGACTCTAAATTATGTAGCGGTCGTAGGAGAATATCACGTGGTAATTCATGTATAATAATGACTTACGCATCACTAAATAGATGCAAACACGCACCCAAAAGTTAGGTGTCTACTCCTTTAATGCACGTACAAATGCATGAGAAAATTGCCGTCAAACTCTGTCATCGATGCGTTTCTAAAACTCTGATTTATGATTTCTGCAAACAGTGGAATGCATTTAGAACAAATTTCCAAAGTGGAACAGATTTGCAAAAGAAGGAGTTATCACTCACTGATATCGAGCTGCTCCTCTGAGCCTGAACAATTTTCTCTGAAGTTATGAAGATTTGAGAATGCTTCCTTTGTAGCTTTATGGTTGCTCTCGGCTGGAGTTTAATAACCAAAGAGAGCCTCGATTAATGCGCACTTACTTTACGGAAAAAAAAAAGATAAACTGTGCGTTGTGTCGTTTATGAAGTTTTTGAAGGATTAAAGAAGGTTAAGTGACTCAAAAATGCAGACTTACGCATATTTGAGGTGTTCAAAAGAAGTTCGTGCATCCTACAGCAAGCGCTCTGTGACGGCGCATCATGATCACGAACGACACGTTCCTTGTCGATACAGCATCCTTGGTCCCCGCTGAAGCCGCCAGCAAACTCGACGCGACAGGAGTGATGCGGCCTGCCACGTCGCTTGTCGAGGCAGATCACGTTCGACAGGAAGCCACCCGGCATTACCGAAGGAGGCACACTTTCAGACAGGGCTTCCCATCTCTTTTCCTCCATTCACAACACGAGTTGAGTGACAAGTTGGGGTACTGGTCAGAATTGACAGGCTAGCGGACGAAACATCGGACGCCTTCGGCATAGATGAGGCGTTTTGTCGTATATATTTTCTGATTAAATGAATGCGATGGGGAAGGTGGAAGAAAGATCCTTGAGATGTAAGCATGGCACTCTTTTTCTTCTCTCTCTCTCTCTTTTTACCGTTGCTTCACAACAACACTTCATGAAAGAAGCGACAGACAGGACTCCTATAAGGGGGTATGGAAGTTGGCTTCCGTGGTCCGCACTGCAATGTCCAACTGGCGCCGAATTACGTAACGATCAAAGCACAAACTAATCAGAAACGGATCAATTAGCCCCGCTACTATTGGTCGATATGTTCGCTAGTCCGTTCCGACCAATAGGAGCGGGGCTTTTTGACCGTCTTATGACTGTTTGGAGATTGTGACCTTTCTGTAATCCGGGCCCTGGTCTTCTTTCCACCGTCCGCATCATCCATGTATAGCGAATATTACTTATCCGCAAACATTTCGTACGCATGTCTCTTTTTGCCTCTTTCTTAGCATTACTGGCGCAGGTGGTGACTGGCAGGGTTAAATGTACATGGTGTTCTTAAACATGCCAAAGCACATTACAGTAGGAGATAAATTACTAGCCAGATAATTTAAAGTCACGCCTTTACCTGGGAATTACGAGAAGGGCACGCAAGGAGCCTCTGAATCGTCATGCGCTCACCTGCTTGCTATTACTGCTTTGTAATCATTGCTTGTGTGACCTTTTATGCTACACTGTCATACGGGAGTTTTTCAGTGCGTTGTTAACATTTGCGAGGTGAGGAATAAGGATAATGAGTTTCACATGTGTGAATTATGCGACGGTGAGTTACAGGAGTGCAGCAACTTGTTATGTACCAACCACAAAAATGCATCGTGTTACTTGAATTTTCTCTGATCTATATGCACCGCAATCAAACCACTGTACAGCTCTGCGATGACGAATGGTAAACCTGCTTACTGTACCGAGATAACAAAGGACTATTGAAGTGACGCATCCGGGAGATGCCCAAGTCACTGTGTTTCTACTTGTTATATTCAATACGCCTGTATGGCGGCGTATTGTTGAAAGGAGTAACAAAGGGGGTAAGTTTCCCTCTAGCGTACTCCCTTTCATAAAAGGGAGTACGCTAGAGGACATTTTACTCTCTTTTCACTCCTTTCTGTGTAGACTGTACTACGCAATATGGGATTCGAGTACTGTGCGCGTATACCATCCGAGACCGACTACTCAACAATGATACATGAAACAGTGCAAAAGGCTGGGACGCAGAATGAAGAGGCACACTCAACAAATACTCAACAATATCGCACAGAGCCCGACGTATCCCGGTGCTTTCATAGACAAGCGTTCACTACGCAAGCACTCAGATGTCTAAACACTTACGTCGTTGTGTGTGCTCAAACCAGGCTCTCTTCAATTTCTTCTTTTCAGCATGTTTTGTGGGCATCGGAAACTTCCGAAGGTTTTTCGTTTTGAACTTTTCGGCACGCGCCGCGCATACTTTGCGGCGAAAGGAAAAAAAAAGAGCGTGAAACAAAAGGAAAAAAAATGGCCGCATATCGTTCGGGAGGACGTTCCAAAAACTGCAGGGGCCGCCTTTGCGGCCGTCCTGTGAAATATTGATTGGCCGCCGCGCGCTCCGCTGCCAATGTGCAGGCGTCCCGCTTGAAGAGGGGAGGTGGGGATGCCTCCCTCTTACATATCGCGCTCCTTCTCCCCTTTCTCTCTTCTTCCTTTTCTCCCGAATCCACGCCACGCTCGTCGTGCGTGCTTTATATATCTGAAGGGCCACGCGGGTATCGATCGATGAACACGGGAGCGGACTTCGGCAGCAGCTAGACGAGACAGCGGCGAGAGATGGCTGAATTCTCTCCCCCTCACCATCGTCTTTCCCACGTCGCGTCCTTGCGCTTTCTCTTCGCGCTCTTTTTTGGAGATGGGTTGCGACCGGCGAGCTGGGCGCCACGGCTGCCCTGTCAGTCGATATTACATCGCGCCTCTTTTCCCTTTCCTCCCCCGTTCCCTTTCCTCCCAAACTACGCGCCGCGTCTCGCCCGAGCTGTCTGTTCCCCCGAATCCCTCCGGTTCGACGTAGCGGGAGCGTCCTTTCAGTCATCCTGCGCCTTTGTTCCCCATCGGATTCCCCATTTTCTTGGTTGTTTTCTTTTTTTTTGCTCGGTCTCCTTGTAAGCCTGCTGCCTCTTCCGCGCATCAAGCCTGCCCAAGCCGAACCGACAGGGATCTGAAGCGCTCCACCGTGAGGAGAACAAAGTGCGCTTTCGTTTGTTATTTGCTTCGGGACACCGCTCGAGGTTGGCATCAAGAGCGCAGGACGACCGAAAGCCGCTGCTGTATATATGCGTATTTTTCGCGTTGTATTCCCCGGCGCTGTATTTCTCTTCCGTCTCTGTACGCCGGCCTCTTCGATTTCCTAGCCTGTTCCCGTTTCGAAGATGAAAACAGGTTCGCTTCGACGTTATGGACGACTGGGAAAGAGAAACTGGCCACCCTTTCTCAGAAATCTATTCACTCACGCGCGCCTTCTTTATCGATTTTTTTCTCCTCTGTTCTCGTTTCAAGGATTTCAACGCGTTCTCTTCATAGACGAGAGGGAAAGGGAGACTACGCTCTCTCCCACTGTGTCATTACTGCGGCGGCGCTTACTTGTGGAGAGCGAAGGGGAATCCGTTATACGCTCTTTCTTTTCCCATCTCTCTTTCGTAAGCGCCGCGCAGCGCTCGGGCGAGCGGCGGCGTATTTTAAACAGGAAGAGAGGGGCTGGCGCGGCGTCGCTCGCGCTGTGTTCATTGCGCCGTCGGATTGGACGTCGGCGACGTAATGTATGCGCGCTCCCGGTACGGACGGTGGCGCGCGCCGCCCGTTAGCGGAAGGGCTTCTGAGCCGCAAGAAGACAAATAAAGGAATCTCGAACGGCGCCGCCAACGCGGACGCGTCTGGAACGTGGCTCGCTGCCAACAGCACACCCTTAATTCCCCGCTCCGTTTGCTTTGCACGTCACCCGCCCACTTTTTATTAGTTTTCATTATTTTGTATCTTATTCTATCTTTTACGCTCCAGCGCCGAAGGGAGGCGCCTTCGTTTAACGTCTCGTTGCCAGAAACGAAGCAGGTTTCCCACTGAATGTTGGCCTGTAGTTTTTACTACTTCACTTTTTAGTTTCTTCGTTTCTTTGGAGAACAGCGCACGCAGTTGTCCTCGGTAGGAGGCTCAGAAAAGCGCACGCCTCGGGTGCCTGTTAACGCGTGCCTTTTGTACTCTACTCTATGGTACGATACCAAGCTTCGTTCCTTTGGCTTAATTGGCATCAGCTTATTACGACCTGTTTTCGTTGGCTTTCATAGAATCGTTGGAGAATAGTCCCTTCGGGAGAATACAATTTAGGCTCAGAAGATCAGCGCTATATTTCAGAACATGCAACGGTTTCGTCTCAGTGGCAGCGAGCCTTTAAACTGGTAGCATCTTCTTGACATTCCAGTCTGCAAAAAAAAAAAAAAAAGGGCAGCACCTCATTGGGTCATCATCGTACCCTATGAGAGCCTGGTTCCCTCGAGAGGTACTGGGGTTCGAATCCTGGCCATGTCTGATACGAAGAGCATGTTCGAACAATAGGAAAATGCTGCATAAGCGACGGCGTCAGCTGCGGAATCATCATGTATGCCGCGTCAGGAAATAATCAAGATTTAAAGTATTGCCAACCTAAAATTCCTCCACCCATGCCCTTACAAGCAAGAAACGAAGAGTGAAGTCTTCATAAGCGGAGAACTATGTTCGACGCCTTTCCAAGCTCTTCACGACTCCATCGTCAGGAAGGCTGTAACCCAGAAATTTCCGTTAATTGCTTAATTTATTCTGAAAATTAGTGTCATTATTTGTGCATCGGTAATTCCTCAATTTAGCCAGAAATTAGCATCACTATTTGCGTACGTTTGCCCTTATTAGTATATGGATTGAAGGAACGGCAAACGTACAAAAGCAGTGCAGTTCCTATTTTGGTGTCGCGGCATTCCAGGATGTGAAAAACAGAAGGCCATGAAGAAAAAAAAAAGGAAGGAAACCAGAGAAGAAAACATTTTCGCTTTTTTGTATAATTATTGATTCCGTTGTCCGCGGGCATGCCCGGTCTGAACTATAACTCTCAAAGGGCGTAGTTAATCCGCAAGGATGCGATTACCTACTCGCCTTCCAAGAATATCCGCATCAATAAAAGGAGGAGGAGGAGGTAGAAGAGGAAAGGCAGGGAGATTAACATGAATAATAATCGGTTTGCTACCCTACACGGGGGGAAGGGGGTGAGGGGATAAAAAAAAATGAAAGAGAAAAGGGAGTAACAGAAAATTGAAGACACTCTAAAAAGTCAGCGTTCGTTGAAGTCACAGTCTATCGTGCAGGCCAGAAGTCCGCAAGAAGCAGAGCAGTGCCTTGGAGGCCTTCACCGCCGACGATCGCCGCGGCCAGTGGCCGAGAATCTTCATTTCAGTCAGTGGGCGTGGATCTAGGCGGTCCAGCGCACGGCTGAGGGATTGCCTTTCGGTGCTGTAGGCAGGGAAGTCACAAATAATGTGGGTTATAGTTTCATCATACCCGCAGATGGCACATGCAGGGCTATCAGCCATACCAATTAAGAAAGAGTAATGGTTGGTGAAAGCTACACCAAGCCAGAGGCGACACAGCAAAGTTTCTTCACGTCGTGGTAGGCCTGATGGAAGCCGGAGTTTCGATCTGGGTCCAAGGATTTTAGACGTGAATTGTAGAATTGGCCGGAATTCCACGCGGCAAGCGTGATGTCCCGCGCAAGTGCGCGAAGCCTGCCCACTGCGTCTGATCTCGAAAGGGGGATCGACACAAAATCGCCATCGTGGTGAGCAGTTCGTGCGACCTCATCCGCGCGGTGATTGCCTGCTATACCGCTGTGCCCTGGTAGCCATTGGTAGATAATGTCATGTCCTTTGTTGGTGGCAGAGTGATGTAGTTGTCCAATTTCTGCGACCAGTTGTTCATGGGCTCCACGGCGAAGAGCAGCTTGTAAGCCTTGGAGGGCAGGTTTGGAGTCGGTGAAAATAGACCACCGCTGAGGGGGCTGCTGACTGATGTGTTCAATGGCGGCACGAAGAGCGGTGAGTTCTGCACCCGTCGAAGAAGTGTGGTGAGCTGTCCTAACTCTAATTTCTATAGTTCTTGCGGGGATGACCACGGAGCCAGAAGAACTGATAGGGTTCACTGAGCCGTCGGTGTAAACGTGCACCCGGTTTGCGTGAAAATGTTCGAGAGTGACTTGTTTCAAACGAGTTCTGTCGGCGATAAGTCGATCTTCTTTCTGATTCCAGGTATTGAAAGAAGCACACAGGGATTGTGCAGGCGCCTAAGTGGCGAGGACGATCTAGAGGCGGCCGGGTGTAAACTGGGACGGCAGAATGGCGCGATGTGCGTCAATGATGTCTGTAAACGATGTGCGCGGCCTGGTAGTAGGAAGACTGGCGAGGTGGTGAGAGGGAACCCGGGAGATGTGTCGGAAATGTGCCCTCAGTGCGTCAACTGTTAAGTAGGTAGGGATCAATAAAAACGTTCCGTTAAAGGGACCTGCGCTCTGTATGTATGATCGGGCCGTAATGAAACGCGAACACACGTATGCAACAGATCTGTACTTTGCCATGAGGTATTTTTTTTACAGTAGGTTCATGAATCTGTACTTCGATATACCTTTAACCCTGAAACATGAATCAGGACAGTTTCACACTGCAGTTGAAAGTACACAGATAAAATATTGCCGGGAATATTTGTAGTGTTTCTTTGTTCATTCTTCAAAGCTGCCGGCACACCGCTTTATCGCTTTTTTGTGATGCAAGACGCGCCTAGATTTATCTCGATTGATCGCATCCAGGCGGAGCAGATTTTACGTTGTGCCAGACTGTTCTCGTAACTTTCCAAGCTTTATCTCGAAAGTTCGCTATCAGCTTTAAAAAGAGCATGGACGAGAGCGACCGGCATTCTGTTCGACGACCACCGAGCACGCTTGTTGCTTACGCCGCCGCCGAGTGATTCAGTTCTTTGCGGGCGCAAGTCAGCCCAAATAAAGAGTTTCGTTTGGAAGCCATTCTCTCTGTGTACCTGTTCGTCGGACTGCAGTCCCCACTACGTGACAATATCGTTTGTTTTCTTAACAGGCGCTGTTCGCATTTAATTCCGGCCTGACTGTGCACTCTAACGAGATTTGAAGGTTACCATATTCCTTCCGGCCGAACTGTTTATTTATTTATTTATTTATTTATTTATTTATTTATTTATTTATTTATTTATTTATTTATTTATTAGTTACCTGCATCGCCCCGCAGGGCATTACAGCGGGGGGGTACAGACTTCATTATAGGCATTAAACAATTATTGCAGTGCATGGAAAAATGCTTCATTAGATGCAATACATACAATGCTCGACGGCAAACTGTTCCAGTCCCGAACAGTTCTAACAAAAAAGAAATAACACAAGACGTCACCCTTGCAAGAAAATTCCCTGACCTTCAAGCAGTGGTCCAGTCGCTTTGATATATAATAACTGGAATATATAATAACTGGAATAATCAACTTTCCTTGGTATCATCGTCATTTACACTCGAATAAAAATGGCGGTGCAGGATAGAGGGGCCATGCAGTTAGCTAAACTGGTAAACTTCGTTCAGCTTTTTCGTAAAAGTAAACTACACGTTAGGGCACTCTAAACCGAGTAGGTAAAGTGTGAAGAGATCACCTCAAAATCACGTAATACTACTCATTCACACTGTAAGCGCTGGTCACATTACCGCAACCCCCCTCCCTCCTCTTCCCTCCGTCTCACCCGCCGTTGTTAGCGGGGACCCCTCCGTTCCGCTTTCTTTGAGAAAACGCCGGAGCCTCCCAGCGCCATTCATGGGTCCCCGTCTCAACCTGTCATCGGCGGCGCTCCGTGAATTAAGCATGTTTCCTGCCCCTGTGAGAAAAACCTGCAGACATTAGGAGGGGGTGGGGGGACGCAGTGTTAAAGCTTGCGCGTGCTGCTTTTTTATTGCCTCTCGCGCTAGAATTGAGAGCACAATGAATGCACGCAACAGGTACCGCTTTCTGGCCGTTGAAAGCACCGCGCAAGTTGCTCGAGGAGGGTGTGCGGAAGAACGAAACCACGACGCTATTCGCCGCTACGAAGCCTGCTGTATATACCGTGAACCTGCGGTTATCGAATTCTTTGGGGTTTGTTGGTTCTTGAGTGCAGAGTGCCGGTCGGTAGCCGGTGTAGTTGTACCGCACTGTCTACGCTGTCGTTTTTGTTTTAACTTCTCGGGCTGCTTCTGAAATCAGTTATCCTTTCGATAAACATCTAATTCGTCTGAGACAAAAAAAAAAGCTAAATAACATTTGTACCCTGGCAAATCTCACTTATGCGGCAATCAGTTCTGGGTTACCGATAAAGTTTTAGGTTGGTTGGTTTATGGGGTTTAACGTCCCAAAGCGACTCAGGCTATGAGAGACGCCGTAGTGGAGGGCTCCGGAAGTTTCGACCACCTGGGGTTCTTTAACGTGCACTGACATCGCACAGCACACGGGCCTCGAATTTCTCCTCCAAAGAAATTCAGCCGCCGCGGCCGGGATCGAACCCGAGTCTTTCGGGCCAGCAGCCGAGCACCATAGCCACTGAGCCACCGCGGCGGCAATAAAGTTTTAATTTAGATGAACGACAACATAATGACCTATGGTAAGGATAATGTTAGTAACAAGGTTATCAGACAGACAGAGAGCAGGATGAATTATAGAATAATATATAGAGTTGATGCTATCCTGATTGGAATCAAGGGGACGAAATGGTCTTGGGTAAGACACGTAATGCAGATAACAGATCGTGGCTGTTTCATTTTGGTAACAAAGTAATTTCCCTGAGAGGGGAAAGGCGCTGCAGTGTGACAAGGAAAGGTGAGATTAGGAAGTTTGCTTGGAGTAGGGAGAGGATGGCTGATGGCTAGCATGGCAATGACGATGACGACAATGATGATAGTTTTGATTTTGCTCTGTTATCCATTTTACTGCACGATGTACAGCCGGTGCGCGATGCCATAAGTAAATAAAGAGCCCATATGTCGCGAGACCGGAGCTGCCGTCGAGGTTTACTGTCGCTCCTAGCTCTCCAAACTTCCCGAGGTTGGGCCGCGTTCTTTGTGTCACAAGCTTTGGAGCTCTTACGTCATCGTACAGAACGACCACTGCACGGCATGGCAGCAGCTGCCTTCAGTAGACTGTTTTCTTTAATAAAAACTATGCGAAGAAGAGCGCTGTGCCCTTCAATGTAGCTTTAGACTGTTGTAAATTAACCGACCGTTCAATATCGCATTTACTGATCAAACATCTTTAGGGGTAGGGTACGACGTCCAGAAATGCGTAGAAAAAAATTTTATAGAGTCCGCATGATTGCTGCTTCGGGATACAGGAATGGGCGCGGTCCGATGACTTAACAGCAGGCAACGTTCACGACTTTTCCCTTTCATTACCGCGGTCGTGTTTACGACAGCTCAACGAGTGGTTTCTAAGTCAAGAGGTAATAATGGCCACTCGTCTTATATGATTACAGCTGCATAATGACGGCTGCCATATGAGGACAGTTTGTTTTTCTCAATTTTCGAAGTGGTGGTATACAACGCTCGTTCGATAAAAAGACTCAAAGATACATACTAATGCTAATCTAGTGACTGAGCCGGAAGAAATGTATCCCTCAAAGGGATGCTGCAGCAGAGAAGACTTGAAACGAACAATCCGTAAAATACGGCGATCTGACTGTTTGGCACACCTCATGTTTGTATGCATCACACCGCGCACGGTTATTTTGTCTTGCTGGCGTTGTCATTCTCTTCTGTGTTATTTCATATCTTGGTTCTAGGCGCTACAATGAACCGAGTCCATTTCGTACTACTTTTATTTATTTATTTATTTATTTATTTATTTATTTATTTATTTATTTATTTATTGATACTGCAGGCCAATAAACTGGCCCTAGCAGGAGGGGCAATACACTAAAAAAGTGTGACAATGCAAAACAACAATAAACACTTTAAAAAAATTTATTTAGCGTTGAATTCCTTTGGCAGGTGCGCTGCGTTAGAAGTAGCTTCGCCTGTACCGTCAGGTTGTAACACCGCTATCAACCACGTGACACAGCTCAGACTAAAGATTCTTTCTTTTTTTATGAAAAAGATATACATGGTGGTAATGACGGTTCGACCTGAGAATCTCTTCATCTTTGCGGTACAGTCTTAGGCCACTCGGCTACATGCGCGACATGCATGCGCGTCTGGACGTATTTATACTTACATCCCCACATCGTATTAGGTGGAGTCGCTGTGTAAGCAAAATGTCAATTTTGGACAATTTTACCACAGTTTCGACAAACGTGGCACAAAATAATGGAAAACCCGATCCCAGTTATCTTTGAAGCCTCGAAAAAAGCTATTGGGTCCATAAATTTTTAAAAACTCTAGTTGTTGTTACTCAAAAGGGCTCTAAATTTTTGTCGTTGCCACTGGCGGTGATTTTTTAGAAAGCTAATAATTTTGGATCTCATCGACTTGGTCGCGCAGCATGATATATTTGCCCCACATCTGCCGCGTTACCATGCAGCTTAACGAATAACTGAGATTACCGTAAAGCCGTGACATTGTAAGCTACTCCAGACTTCCCACGGTGTACCGACGCTTCACACGGTCTCTCTCTTTGGGTAGATGTTCAATACCATCATCGCATACATCGCAGCCATCATGTGCTTATCCAACTTTGCTAATAATTTTACCAGTCATGTTTCTTTGTGTTAACACTTGCTCACCAAAATATATGTACCCACCCCTTATGTAATACCCCTCGTGGGTCTTTAAGGTAATAAAATGAAATGAAATACCAACTTCCATGTTCGACGTTTCAAGCATAACCCTTTATGTCGGAAGACAAACCGCCTTTCACTTGCATGCATTGACAAACTAACGAAAACGCGAATGAGTGTGCGCTGTTGTTCATATAAATTATATCTGATATGAAGTCGACGTCATGTACCGAAGAGTCCTGGTTCGGCTTCACTTCCGCCCGTACACAAATAAAGCCCTTCAGCACTCCTCGTTACCATTTTTATAATGAAAAGTATTTGAGCTTCGTAAAAACTAACTCACCGATAGTAATTACTAAAGAAGTCCTTATGTTTTGGGCCATCGCAAAGTAACGTCAGCTTTAAAAATGGGTTTTGGAAGCGCCGAAACACCATATAAACAGCCTACCGACACGGTGTGACCAATGCTGCTCTGATCTTGACCACCAGGCATCACGGGTGTTCGGACACACTCGACGCCGCTACACCCTGGAGCAAACAACCACAAAGCAGTAAGCGCGTGCTCGGCAAAGTACACGTGAAAGTTCGCATCACCGGCTGTGTCGGATCCCAGAGGGTTACAATTTGCAGAACGGTCGACAACCCTCATCCCATTCGGCTCCCGACCGGGTAGCCGGCTTCGAACCGCCGCTTTCCAGGCCCATTGAACTCTGCGCGGTCTCAACACAGAGAAGGGCATCGCCGGGGCTCAAAGGCGCAGTACAGCCGGATGGGGTATTGAAAGACAGAGAGAGAGAGAGAGAGAGCCGTGCCTGGTCGAAGGAAAGGGAACGAGCGAGCGAGCAGGAAGAGGTGAGGCTTTTCCCCGTCGAGTCTGTGTATACACTGCTCGTTGTTGCCAGCATTCGTACTTTTTACATGTTTAGTTGGCTTTCTTGGCCAGCTGGACATCTGGGTAAGGGAGGGGGGCAGACAACAACAGCGGTACCAGTTCCCGAACGGAAGCACCGTTGCGAACCCAACCCTTTTCCGTTGAGAAAACGCCTCCCCTCCCACTGTTCTCCCCTCTTCCCCCGTCGGTGACCGCTTCAAACTGCACGGGAAAGCTGCAATTTGGCCGCTTCTGCAAGAGAGCACGCGTTCGGGTCCAGTCCATTAGGCACGTGCTTGGAGGTCCCTGCCGTCAACACATGCCCAGGCGGACGGCGACGCTGAAGCCCCGGTTTTTCTGAAGAGCGAATCCCGATGCGCCCGCCCCCGAAACTGCTGCCAGCCACATCTGCCGTGGCGGTGTTACGGCTACCGTGCGTTCTGTTTCCGTTGTTGGTTCGACTCGACGTTGACGGGCCTGTTCCCGTACGCGCCACTCGTGTGAACCAACTCGTCCGCTGCTACACTACACCTGATACGTTTGTTGAAACGGCCGCCAGGCAGCGGTTATGGCGGTCATATCTCATATCCTGCATGGCTGAAATAACGGCTGATTCAGAGTTTTTATGGAAAGACCATCGTGAATCGATTTTCTCGGATCAAGTTCAGTTACAGGTACATCGTTCAGAAAAAGCATTGCGCTCATTCCCTTACAAAAGTAGGAAAGGACCGTTGTCATCATCAGCATAATCAGCAACTGCACACCGCTACCGCTGCCGTAGTGATTGTCATCATCATCATCAGACGGATTACGTCCATTGCAGGACAAATACCTATCCAGTGCTCTCTAATTATCCCTATCTTGCGACAGCCGCGCGCCACCGCTTACCAGCAAACTCTGTATACAGTGTTAAGGCGGAGGCTTGGGCAAGTTGGTACATCATATGGTACATCATATGTAGTTGGTACATCAACACAGCGCCTTGTGCTGTGTTGTTCTTCCTTCGTCCGGTGTCTAGCGCTGTTTTACTTACATATCTGTATATAGTCTCGTCCGTCCACATGACTCTCGGCCACCCCTGGAATACGCTGGCTTTTCCTTGGAATTTACTCAGTTGCCCCAAAATACCAGTGGTTATCTCTTTGCCTCTTCTTCACGCATGTGTGAGGTCTTCGAACCTATTCAGGAACTATATACATTCACCGGATATTGTTGAACAGTATACTCTTCACACTGACACTGGTCGATGGTGCGGTGTGGAAAACACGCGCCGCTGCGCTTGCGCAGTTCCACTTCGTCCTTTGGCTCAGTTTGTGGTACTGAGGCATTCAGGATTAACATATTGCCTGCATTCAATAAATAGAGCGTGGTGTTTTGCAAGGTTTCATTTTCCGTTGCCTGTAGTCTATTTCCCGCCTTTGACACATGAGCCGGTGACTGACACTGCTCGCTAGCTTTCACTCCTGACGTCATGGGTGGCACCTGCCAATAATAAAATGAAAAAAAGATGTATTGAGAAATAGACTGTTACAAAATATGGCCGAAAATCAAAAAGTTGTTGAGACCCTCGAAGCTTCCTTCTTTTTTTCTTTCAGAGACATCGAATGAATCGATCTGCGTGTACAAAGTCTGTGGTGTTGAGGCATCTATGCTTTGCCGTTTAACGAAACAGACACGATTACGTCAGTCCGGAACTCGCAAGATGCGCCCGCATATAGGCTGGGCAATATGTGGGTTATAATACGCGACGCGCACAAAAGAGCGACGAATTCCTGCACGCGAAGTCTGCGAATTTCCGCTCCTCTCTCCCAAAGGCCGACGCCGTGTGACGAGGAGGCGCGGTTGGCTCGCCCGGAATTCTCGTGGAAGACGCATTTCGCAAGTTGGACGTGGGTGCTACGAGGAATAAGGCTTAGACGGATCCCAAGTGACGGAAGGTGAGATTGCAAAGACGGCGCTGATTGGGGTGGTGGGGTAAGTGAGAGCTTGAGAAGCGCCCGGGAAACTTGGTGCTTGAGCTCCTGAACTCATCATTTGCGGAGCTCTTCGCTTTAATGGCGCATCTGAGGAGCCGTCTCTCATTGCAAACTGTATGGAAATTCGCGCCGCCGCGGTGGCTCAGTGGTTATGGTGCTTGGCTGCTGGCCCGAAAGACGCGGGTTAGATCCCGGCCGCGGCGGCTAGAATTTCTTTGGAGGAGAAATTCTAGAGGCCCGTGTACTGTGCGATGTCAGTGCACGTTAAAGAACCCCAGGTGGTCGAAATTTCCGGAGCCCTCCACTACGGCGTCCTTCATAGCCTCAGTCGCTTTGGGACGTTAAACCCCATAAACCAAACCTGTATGGACCCAAGACGTTGATAACAATGTTAGGGGCCAGTACGCTCGCAGAAGTTGCATGTGCGTATGCACATTCACACAGTGAAGGGAAGAATGGGAATACTCTGTCAAGACAGAGTGGGTGGTACTATAGCCGCACTCAGCTGTCTATCAATCTTTGAGATATAATTTTTTAGTATTCCGGTTGGAAAATGGCGGCAATCGCCAGCATTGTGCCTATGCATTTGGCGCTGTGACGACAGCGAAGGCTTCTTTCTTGTTGGAGTGTGGTCTTCTCTTTTTGTGAGAGTGAAAAGAAGTGTGACCCTATGGAACTAAACTGACGTCTAGGTGGCTGCGTGTTTACTGTCTCGCTAGTAGAGCAGTGCACTTTGCCTATGTATGTATTTGTCTGTAACAATGTGCACGCACGCTCATGCGTATGTCCGGCTGTTTCGCAGCTTACGTATTCTCTGAGGAGTGTACTGGTGAAACTTTTCTCGGACGTATGGCATCCTTTCCGATACATTTTATAATGCGTTTTCTTACGGGCAAAAGCCACCAATACATGCCGGCGTAACAGGCTAAGTTTCCCCAATCGCAGTCCAGTTAAGGTCACCTAAAAATGTAGGCGGTCCACATAACAACAGGCGCGCAGTCTCGTGAATGCCATTTATTACCTGGGCCATCTATACATGGGCTTTTCGAGATTGTGCATCTCAGTACCATATGCCCCAGGTTAGGCCACGTAAATGCAGATGCGTGACTTCGAGTTTGCCACACTTTAAGTGGCCCCAGTGGGCCGCATAACACAGCTATTACAGCCGCTTCTCCACCCATGCGTAGGGAACTTTGTCGGCACGATGATTTTTTGTTTTGTTTTGTTTCATGGAAGGCAGCTGGGCTACGCGTATAACCAGTGCGAGCACTACAGTCGTCTCTTCTTCGTCCTCATGTGTCCCCGTCCACTTCGCGCTCTTTCTATGGCAAAATGATCTTTCGAGGACGTCAGTCCCAAAGCAGCTATCACATCCTCTAAGCACCATTTCCTTCCAGCGACGCTTCGCTCACGCGACAACCATCTCCATCCTCCCTCTCCCTGTCTCTCCCCAGCCAAATCACCTCCTATCCAGGGAAGAGCCGTGGCGAGCAGGCGCGAACATACCGGGTGTCCCAAAAATGACTGATGTATTTTGAAAATCAATAAAAAAAACACGGAATGAGATAGAATTGTGTTGTTTGCGGTCTTACGCTTAGAAAATCATGAAATTTTATCCCTTCAAAATTCAAATTTAGTTTACATTTTCACCAACAGGTGGCGCTGCAAGCGACCTGCTCGTCATTCCGTAGTTCGCCGTCAAGCTGATAGCGTGTGCTATTGATTTTGCAATTCCGCTCTACCAAAATGGTTTCTTCCGTTGAACAGCGGGTGTTTATTGTGTCAGAGTTCCACCGCCTGGAACACAGTTTTGTTGAAACGAGGCGCAGTTTCCAAAGAAAATAACCGCCACCTGTAGGTGGAAATGTAAACTAAATTTGAATTTTGAAGGGATAAAATTCGCTGATTTCCTAAGCGTATGGCCGCAAACAATACAATTCTATCTCATTCCATTTTCTTTTTATTGATTTTCAAAATCCATCAGTCATTTTTGGGACGCATGGTATATGTGTGGCGCTTTCACACACACAAACACGCATGCAGCGAGCCAGCCAGTGGCGGTTGACGGACGGCGGCAGCGCTGCCCAATGCACAGAGAAGGCGAAAACGCGACCCAATCGATGCTGGTTCATCCAGGGCCGCGCCGTTCGCTCGGCGCTGCGAGTTTTTGTGCAGCCGGCGTCGGATCGGGGAGCTAGAGCGTCGAGAAATGACGCGTTTCAGAGACGGTCGTTGCCATGGCGACAACGCAGTCGGAGTGTATAGCTGCTGCTGCTGCCCGCTGCGCCTGCCGCTAATGAGATTCGTGCGCGGCCCTCCCCTTTCTGATTGGCCTCCCCTTGCGAACCTGAATCCTCCACCCTCTCCCCAGCCGGGCTTTTGGAGATCCATTTTTCCTTTGTGTGTTTTAAAGCGTTGCATAAACTGCCACGAATTGAGGGCTGCACTTCTATTGGGCGCAGCGCCCCATTGTAAATGCTAAACTTTACGCGAGGTTCCTTTTTTTAGGAAACGCGAGTTCACTGTGCTGTCGCTATTAGCATTCAGCTCTGCGGTGTGCGGAAATGTATTATTATAATATCGGCGCATGTTTCACCGGGTCCCATTTTTTGCTTTCATTACATAACATAACCCATGTACTTAAGCTATTTTGACGAACAATAAAAGCGAAAAGTCGTAGTTATGTTATAACACTTTGTCTGTTATAACACTTTGAAGATATTAAAGAAAAGGCTTGAAGGCACAGCTGGGGTACGAAGCAGTTTCTTTTGACTTGTGCGATTCAGCGTCAAAGTTGTATAAAATTCTACAACTTTTATCATTCTATATAAAAAACGCAATTCCGACGGTTACGGTCTAGCTTTTTGCGAGCTTGAACGACGAAAGTCTTACGTTACTCGTCAACATAATATAATATGGGCATCCCGACGTGCCATATGTGGACGGGCAGAGAACGAGGCCAGAGTGTTCCCTTTCTTTCTTTTATTTTCTTTCTATCTTATCCCGTCCGAGCGTCCATACGAATGGGGAGGAACACACCCTTGGTTCGCATCTGTATGACGCCTATAGGAGATGGCGATAGCATCGCCTCTCGAATTTCCCCGCTTTCACGCTGCGACCTTCCCGCTATCGCGCCTCCCACGCGTGTGGAGCTATAGCGATGCCTATCTCCACAACGCCTCTTGCCTGTCACTTTTCTACTGGCCTCCAGTCGGCAACGTAGTCGGACCACCAAGTGGTAAACCGCTGGTGCCAGGTGTGAATCTGAGAAAAAAAGAATGAGCTAGAAGATAAGACTGGAAAAAGGAAAAATGGTAGCGATAACAATGATAACTGAATGCTTGTGAGTAGAAATGTGCTAGGGCCCGACTCATCTCGTATACTTCACGTTGATTCAGGTCTCACCTTAGCTGGTGCGGAAGAAGGAAAAATTAATGTTCGGTTTACAGTGTTCGCCTTTGACATGATTTTCTTTTTTTCGTAAGGCTGGAAAAACAAGCAAGTACATTAGAAGAATGGCGACTAGCATAGTGTGAACATCTGATATAGTTCTATGAACATCGACTGTACACTTCTTATGACCTGCTACCTGAGCACAGCATTTAACATTCGGAGGTGAGCCATCGGTGGCATGCAGTCTTTTTGAGGCTGACACATGCTGTTGTGTGGATGACCATCTATTCTTCCTCCTTCTGCGAGGATGACTTGCAAGGTTAAATAGAAATAGACAAAGACTGAAAAGACACTTAATAAAGTGAAGTCACGATGATGATTAATGGATGAAAGGGTCTGTAAAATTTTACATTGTGTGCTTCTTGAGAACACGGCTTCAATCGCTACAAATGCTTCTGCAGTTACATACAGATAAGTTAATTCACGTATTTAATTTGCTGTGGAAGTAAGTGAACGCGTGATAGACTCTAGGGAAATCACTGGAGCTCTGTTTTTTTTCTGATTGCGGAGAGGAAAAAAAGGCAGATGGGATGTTTTAATTTCAAGGCGTGCTTAATTGCTGCACGGCCGAATAAAAATGTGTAAAGATACGGAGATCGACCTGCAGTTTACCTGCAGCTCTAATACCCCGTTTGCATCTGCCTAATATCCAGTGCCCAATCTCCTGTTTGCTCCAAAGTGTCCAAAGGGAGTTTTTTTTTTTTGTCTTCACGCCTCCTCAATTTTTTGAAGACTCAAAGCACAAGTAAACTCGCCGCCCATTTGTCAAAGCAGAGGGCGCGAACGCGAGTAAATTCATGCAGTGCACGGTCTCCTTAGTATTCCAAGTTGCGCTCGCTTAGTACAGAAACATGTTTACGAATTCGTTCTAGTACAAAAAAAAAAAAAAAACTAGGTCGCACATGATGAAGCCACCGCTAGCATTGTCGAATGGGACTGAGACGGCCATCCAGTCTGCCAAGCGCGCGTCCCTAGCCATCGGGCACGTCAACATTTCGACCTCGATTGGTATTGGCGTCCGCGCACACGCGGTCATCTGTCTTCCTCGTGCTTTGTCCGGGAGACCGTTATTGAAATATCGCCGGGAGAGACTCCGGAAGGAGTCGGCGGTGAACTCACGCTGGCAAACTAACTACCAAGAGAGAAAAAAAGAGAAAGCAAATGAAAAGGATTCAGGAAATAGAGGGGGATGGGTGTAGTTGGTTGGGTTAGTGCTGCCACGTCTGGACGTGACTACGGTTTCCTTTGGCGTTTGGCGTCCGGTGGTGGGCTAGCATCGGGCAAGCCTGGTAAGCAAAAGAGTGGAAACAGAAATGTACAAACGGCGTTGGCAGTGCAGCTTGTTAAACGCCGCAGGAGGTCTGAGGCGGCCCTCTACACTCAGAGCAGTCGGGCCTCCTTTCCACCTGGCGTGCCACCGCCGTCCGCTCGGTGGTGGCGCCCCCATCGGTCACGGCGTCTGTTTATGAAATCATATCGGTGTAGATGGCACAACAAGCGACTCGCCACCCCCTCCCACGCCTATGCCCGCCCCGCGCCAATTTTTTTCGTGCCACCCGGTTTCTTTATTCCTCAGTTCAAGCGTGCGCACAATGGCACCCCCCTCCCCCGTTCTCCCACTTTCCCTATTTTTCTTCTACTCCCGCGAGGCGACCTCCCT
The DNA here is from genome assembly GCF_055824585.1 of Amblyomma mixtum. Classification (NCBI taxonomy): domain Eukaryota; kingdom Metazoa; phylum Arthropoda; class Arachnida; order Ixodida; family Ixodidae; genus Amblyomma; species Amblyomma mixtum. The sequence goes on from NC_143013.1 coordinate 81,813,208, forward strand.
TTCTTTCCCTTTTTATTTCGAGCGTGAAAAAAAAGGGAAGAATACGCATTTCTGCTGTCCACCCAAAAGCTTGAGTGGGGAACGACAGACGTCATTTTTTTTCCCCTCCGCACCCGTATATTTTTCGTCGACATATTTTCGTGCGTTGTCCGGCGGCGGGCGTTCGCGTGCTTTCTGTCGAGCTTCATTGCATGGCGGGCGTGCGGGGGCGTGAGTCCCTTCGCTTCTCCCTTTTGATCTGCTTTCTTTCTAGTCTGCTTCTTTACTTCGGGGCGTGTATTCCGTTCGGTGCCGTAAGCCACCGGTCGTGGCCCCTCCGTCTTTACTTGCCCGTGGATGCTGCTGCCGTTGGTGTTGTTGTTGTCCGTGCATAATAACGTACCGTTAGCTGCTGCGCCCACGGCGGACGCTACTTCCGGTCTCGGAAACGAACGGGATTCTCTCATTGTGTTCCTGCCTGACTGGATAGAGGACAGAGCATGTTCTCGTACAGCAGAGCAGAGTTCACGGCAGTAGTGTATGGTCGTGAGAAACGGCTGGAAGTTGCCGAGAGATCCAGCCAAAGTTATGTATCATTGCTTCGGCCTGTGCATCTATGGTCGAATGTTGCTCGGGTTGACTAATGAACTCCTTTGCGGTCGCTACTGACTAAACGTGTCCGTGTTTACCCTGTTGCGCCGTGATTTTTTGCGTTCTCTACAAATGTTGGCTAAAATGTAAAGCAGAGCGTTGAAAGTGCTGCATAGCTTTTGTTGCAACTACTCGTAAGCTAAACGAATACGTTCGAAGTAATTAGCGACAGTCTTTTCGGTAGGACTTTGCATAAAGTCTCGATTGGTGACCATAATCGAGGTAGCTCTCAGAAAACACGAAGGGACAAGTCAAAACTTTATGCAACGCCTTTTATAGAAATGGAAGTTCCGATTAAGACGGCAGTTCTGTTCGATTTGGCTTCACTCGCTGTACCAGTTCCGTAAAGTTCTGCGGTGGTGTCGCAAGCGTGCAGCGCCAGTTCCTGCAGTTCAAGTGCAGCTTGGCACTGGCTGCCTCGAAAACGAATGGTCGAGTGCAGGCTTGGTCGACTGCTAGATTGGGCGTCGCCAACAAACTGCGGCCGGCTGTGCTCTGCCCGCATCAACGGCCGACAGGATTCCCAACCGTGCGAAAAAATTCTCAAACAGCATATCACAATGAAGTGTTGCCATGAACAGCCTGTATACTCTCTGAATTCGACTGATGTCAACGTGCATCATACTGCATGCACGCGTTGGCTTTTTAGACCTAATGTCGAGTACGCGTAGAAGTTTCTTTGGCGAACTAGGGCTCCGTTCTCGTCGGCAAATGGAATAACTTGCGCATATTTGCCATTTCTGCGCATGATCAGGCAAGCCATCGTCTCTGCGTGGCGGCTGCAGCCGCTTGATTTCGGTACTGACCACTGAGGAGGCACAACTTTCCTGAACTACACCTGCACGACGTCTGCACTTTTTGAAAAGAATGGCGAAGTGCTGCACCACGAGGACCAGTTCATGTAGTGCAGGCAAATCGAACGCACCGAATGAGGCATGAAAAAAAAAAAATTGTCAGCCTCTGCTTCAGAACTGAGGGCTACGTTTCCTGTGCCATAATGTAGGAGAGCCAATGCTGGCGAAAGTGTTTTAAGCTCGCATTCATGTGCATGAATGTTTTTCACATATTGGACTTCACCCTATTCCCTGCCACTTGCACTTGTTTGCTCTTATGCTGATATTAGAAGCACAGGAGCTAACCGGTGTCCTGTAAGAAAAGTCAGCACATTCGCAATTCCCTCTCTACGTTTCTGCACATGCGCGGAAAAGAAGGTGTTCGTCGAACTAATGACTGTTGCTCACTGTTACAAATAGTAAAAGCGCATGAGTCTTGAAATTACTCAGAGTGAACAGTAGCTACAGAACAGTTCTGGGTGCTGCCTTTTATGCACTGTTAGCAAAATATGCTTGCCGCGTTATTGTATTCGGCACACGCCAGTACACTGTGAACACATATACGCCTGTATGGGAGTAAAAAGGGAGTAAGTTGTACAAACTACTCCCTTTTAAACTCCTTTCTGTTTATAGTACGTACAGGTCCCTCCAATATGAAAGGGAACAAAGTTTGAGCACTAAAATAATGATTACTCCATAATTCTATAATTATGTGTGACAAGCGCAATTCCCTCTCTTTTGCAATTAGTTTTCTTATTGGCGTACAATATCCATGCCATTTTAAAGTTAAGCATAAAAATATCAACAAAAAACTTTTTGGTGTAAACTGGTCGCTCCATTTCATATTAGACGGACCTGTATGCCACATATCGAGGCATAACAGCTTACGAAATGTGATTGTGACAAACCTCGTTCAAGCGCAAGTCAGAGTCGTTTGCTATGCAATCCGTATACAAAATGTTCATTTCGAAACCGGGACATTATCAACTTATTCTGCGTGTGCAAGACATATTTACGTCTGCAGTGAGGTGGGCGTAAAAATAGTACGAAAAAAAAACATCGCTTCAGAGTCCACAAGTGGATGAAACAAGCAGGGTCAACTTTATTCTCGTGTAAGACGGAACGAATTCGTTCGGGCATCCTTATGCGTATACGACGGGGAAACTGTGGCGACTTTCGCGCTGGTCTTACACTCTGTAGCACTAGCACAAGTCCAGAAAGTGGTGCCTATAAAATAGTGTTCAACACATTTTAATTTTACTCTCAGTAAACATAAATTTCGTTCAAACTAAGCTAAGTGAAATATTATTGTTTTAGCATATGCATTTGAGGCGTTCCTCAGTACCATCAAAAATAAAAAAAAGAATAATAAACAGCACAGCTGCAGCATCTAGTCAATGTAATTTGACGCGTCCAAGCACTTGTGTGAGCTATGAGGCGTTCTCTGGTGTAGAGGGCTGCGGATTATAATGAAAAAGCTGGAGACCTATAAAGTGAACAAAATTCTCAGCTCATAGGCGTTTTACTACGTTAACAAGAAGTCCCTTTTCGACAAAAAAGTCGTGGTCTCTGCGTGTGCGTGAAGCCTGCACACTCCGGAGGAAGCACCCACCGGTAAGTGCACCTCTGGGTATCGACCGGTAAAAATGCATCGACACAATACGAGCCTCGACCCATCCACCCATCTCCACCTCACAGAAGTTACCACCCACCAAAAGTCCGCGCATCACTGGAACGAAAAAGCGACGGCGAAACCCGATTCAAAGACCCAATAAGAACGCGAGAAAAACTTACAACGCAGACTTGTCACATGACATCGTGTGGTCGCCTGTGCATTTTCTTGCGCTTTGCCTTCATCGAAACGGAGTAAAGTTCTCTTTACTGCAGCAATAGCTTTACGACTGCTTGACCTGGAGTGGTCTTAAATATATTGGACGAGGCGTTTAGCGGTTTTCACTGTAAGGGCGTGCCACTGTTTCTACAAAGCTCATGCACCGTTAGCTGCATTTTAGGTCTCCTCGATGGCGTTTAAAAAAAAAAAGTCATAAACTATAAACTGAGGTTGATATAACCCAGCGAAAACAGCCGTCTGTGTTCCATAAGCGCTGTCAAGATGAAAAGAAAATACAGAGAATGCGCTCAAACTTAAAGAAACAAACGCGATGCTAAAATTAGAAAAAAAAATGGCTCAACGGGTCTGACGAACCTATGTGGATAGGGAAAGGAAAATAAATAAAACGTCTTATAGGTTGAGAAACAGTGAGCTGCAGGATGCCCGTATTTGCTTGCACGAAGTTGGCACGAGTGGGGAACGGGAAGCGCGTGGTCTCCGTGCACATCGTCTTATATAGGCGCACCGAAAGGCGGACACCCCCCGAGATGGGGCTATGGGCACAGTCCGACTGGCCAGTCATCGAACTCGCCGCCGGAGCCGTTTCCTGGGAGACGGAGAACGCGCCGCCGAGTTCTCCCCGGTGTCTTTTCCTCCCCTCAAAGGGGAGTAAAGGAATTGTATTCGCGAGGCTATACTTTTGTTTACAGCACTAATTCTTTCGTTTGTTTTTCTATCCACCTAACCACCGCGTGTGTAGCTTCTTTTGGAAGCCAGTGAGTGTGCCCGCTGTTACTCATTCTGCTTTTTGAAAGCACTGCACTGAAAAAAAAGAACAAGAAAAGATGGGCATGCAATTGATAACGCTACAGCAACCAAGCAAGCGCGCTATAAAGCTATACGACACCTTGTGGTAATTCGATTTTTCAAAATGTTTTAAGTAAGGATGCAGGATTCGTACTACAGCGTTCACTCCAGATGATGAGTTAGGCATTCGGGAGGCACAGTTCACACGATGTGGGGGGCTGAGAATGCAGTATGCCGCTCCAGCTGTTCCGATGCCTGACCACGGGTAGCACAATATTCCAAAGCAGCAACATGTAAAGACTGGCGTATACAGACCTGGTTCGAGCATGGACTGAGGAAAAACAGTGTTTGTGAGAATTGAAATTGATCTGAATTCTTTTCAACGAACACGATCCATGATGTTGCATACAGAAGTCTAATCTGCAACATGTGAGCATTCTGACAATTCCTTGCATTGCAAATCCTCCTTGGTGTGTTGGTGGTCCTGGCGATTGATAGCTGAGAATTAGCTCGCGTATTTGGTCTCGGCCTGTGTTGCCGCGTTTTGTTCGAAGTGCAGGAACGCCTTGCACCGACACTTCGGCGTACGTTAAAGAAACCTAGGTGTACGACATTATTGCAGAGCTTTCTACTACGGTGTACCTCGAAGACCACACTTTTGCTTTGGCACGAATAAATCCCAATCGTCTTGAACTATCTGCCATTAATCCTTCCCGTTGAGCTTTTTACCGTGCTGTTCTGTCAGGTAGCGGTCTACTCAGCTGAAGGTACCCCGAAGGACTGGGTCATCAGCACCCTTATGATTTCTCTAAGTTTATGAGAGGCCAGAGCCGTGATTAATTAGGGTGAGCAGAGGGGCGGGGGGATGTGCAATTTATATACAGCTTGATAAGTGGACTTGACGACCAAGCAGTAGTTGATCTAGATACTTTATATATTTACATACGTACCGGAGTCGTGCATTGCAACACTTTAGACAAACCGTGAGACTTAAGTTTCAGGTGAAACTGTACACACTAAACACAGCGCCTGTAAAATAGCGTTGACTATATATGATCAAGCTCTATATACGTACCAGAGTCATTAATTGAAACACGGTAGATCCTTGACGTCAAGACCATTAAACTGAAAGGAAATTTTATGAACTAAACAAAGGGCCTGTAAAATAGCGCGGACTGCGCATAGTGTGGCAGTATTGGCTTTCATGCGTCATACAGAAGAAAAAATTTCTTAAGATAACTGTTTACGTTTTCATCGTAAGTGTCACTTCCACGCTCATGCCTTTGCGTCTCGCTCCCAGAAGACGCTACACGGACTTTTCCGACCATACTCTCGGTTCTCCCATCTTCAGAATCACCCCTCTGTGTACAGAGGGCAAAACACACGTCTATAACAACCGAACTAAGTTTTCCGCACCTCCTAAAGCCGCTGCGACAATGAAGGCAAGAAATGACGATGAAATCCTATGAGTTTTACTGCACATGCTTACATCCAGACTATTTTTAACCAAATGTTATCGCTAGATATCGCGTGTTGACTTCAAAACACGCCCAGGACGTGTTCTAGACAAGCGTTTTGCCCTCTGTAGATTACAGCCGTTCTGAAATGAATGCCTCAAGTGCAGGATCTTGCTCAGAGGTTCAACTTCTGTAATGCAATGTAAAGTAGTTGTGCTTGAGAAAGTTGTGCTACAGCGAAAGGTTTACTGCCTCGTTGCAAGGCTCTGACTTCATCTTGTAAGCACTCCACCCCTTTCCTCCAACAAAAAAATAAATAAGAAGAAACGACTACAGGCAGACAAAAAACCGCCGGCCAAGGTGCCGTTGTCAAGCGTTTGTATTGTGGCATCTCTGTTGCTGTGTAAACAACTGAGCGGCCTATATTGTCCCGCGTTCTTTCACTGATGTTGGTGATCGTCTTTATTTCACCTCTTAGAAACGTCGTTTAAGAAGAAGAACTTAGAACAAGAAGTTCTTTGTCCTTAGTCCGATGTATCTTAGGCGACTTACATCAAGGTTAGAAAACTCTTGGCTAGGCTCTGATATGCTGCAAATAAGAAAGACGCTGTGTGTATGTCTGTGCGCTTATGTGTGTGCGCGCGTGCGCGTGCATGACCGCCGTTTGTATGCCGTTGTCAATTTCGCAATTTCACTGCTGTCCTCTCTCAGCCGTTTCAGTCAAGGTAGTGCTTGCCAACATCAACCCTAACATCTAAACAAGACGATTTTTTGTTAAGTTACAAAAAATTGATAATGTTTTATACCGTTCCCATGTAGCCGTTTAGCTGCTTTCGAGTGTGTGTTAACTTCAATCCCTCCGTTGTACAGGTTCTCACTGATTCCCCCACCGCAGGTAAGAGCGATAATAGCATGCGGGAAAGGCTAATTGGGAAGAGCAGAGGTGGGCCTCGTTTTCTCATGACGACGGATGTGGACAAAATAAGGGGTGGTATTGTAATTAGATTTGTGATCAGATATACGCGTCAGATTGCATGTGTATGACAGCCTGGCTGAGCATGAGCGCACGCTTTGAAGATGCATGCCAGGGCTGAAGCTTGTTTGTCGTTGCTCATTATGTTCGGACCAAACAACCCTTACAAAAAAAGTTTTAGACAGCCTATAGAGTTTCTATAGACTTCTCTCTACAAAGTCTATAGACTGTCTACAGACAAATTCGAGAGAACAGTCTATAGGCAATACAAATGCATTGACAGTCTATAGACAATCTATAGATTTATGGCTATGCACTTTTAGTAGACTGTTATCTATAGACAGTCTATAGACTATGAATAGACAAAAAGCAATATCGCAATATCTATAGGAAGTCAATAGAGTCAATAAGAAGTCTATAGACTGTCTATAGACCATTTTTATAAGGCAACATCTGTAGCACTTTGATGGAAGAAGACTCAGATACGGAGGTGCTTGCTTGGAAATTATTTTTCTCAAAATGCGCGAATATAGAGGCCAAGCACATTGTCAAGGTGGTCACGGAAGAGCAAGAAGGGTTGCCTTTCCTGCGTGCATTCCAGCCACAGCTAAAAGTACAAATAGGCAAATATTGGTAATTTGCGGGCGCACTTCGAATGCAAATAACCGATAAAAAACAAAATAAAAAGCTTGAAGGCTTTTTCTTCGGCCACCTCCGAGGCTGAAGCGTGACCGTAAGCAGCACTGAGTCCCTTCTCCCCACCAGGAGCAGTGTCCAGACCAACGTAGGTTCCATGATTACACTGGGTGCATTCTGTAGAACGTTTACTTCCTGGCCCGCTTGCATACTATTATCACTAACCATGAGGCGAAAGCGGTAGTTTAAGGCCATGGCATATTAAGTCGGCTGTGACGTAGTTAGATCCAAATAAAGCATCATGTACATAATCTGCCACCGTAAGAGGCAAAGTTATCGGTCTGCGCATCCGGCTAGCTATATTCTCCCTGTAGATCTTGCGGCGTTCCTCGTGGCTCGGATGTACACACACACACACACTATCATTCTTCCCTATTTGAAGTTGAACTGTAATACTGCTGCGAGGACTGCACATAACTGTATTTCCCTAATTTAATTAACCCTTTCTAGTCGTTCACTGTCCTGATCTCTTGGGAAAGGAACCGCTTAGAACTTTACATTGATAAAAGAAAAAATAATTTAAAGTTCCAGAGATCTTTATAAACAGAACGAAAACATCGAAGCCAAAAGCAAAGCAAAAAAAAAAACGCAACAGCGCAAAAAGATAGGGAGAGATTAAGAAAGGCACACTTGTCACCGCTTCTCACCTCGTCCGGCTTCTCGAGCTGTTTCTTCTTTCACGAAATGGTGCATCCGGTAAACCTGAACAAGCTCTGCGTGGCCATTCTGCTTGAAGTCCTCAGCTCGTCAAGTCAGTCGAGGAGAAACGTTTAGGCGTAAGTTTTGCACTGATTCCAATCGCTGTTTATCCAGACAGGCGAACATCAGGAGCGCGGATGACGGTGCGAAGTGACGACGCTGGTCTACGCAGCCTGTTGTACTATGAAGGCGGCGGCGGGAGCTCGATTCTCGTATGTCCCGCAGTTCGCGTTCCCCCGCTGCCTGCTTCTCCCGGAGTGCGTGGTGGTGTGCGTGGCCGCAGTGAAAGGGCTGCCGCCCCGGCTGGATCCTCCTTGGGCCCTGCCCGAATGACCGGAAGTCCCCGAAGGGGAACACACCGAAGGAGGCGGAAAAGGCAGAGGCCGGGGGGAGCACTCCTTCGTCTCCGCCGTTGTTCCGCATTCACGCATGCATAGCTCGCGGCGGTGTGCAGCGGTATTCTTCCTTACGCTTTCCTGCTTTCGTACCGAAGTGACTCGACGCAAGGCGATATGTATCACCATTCTTAGATGATGTGCTTGGTCAGAAAAGGAAATGCTGAGGAAAGCGCTGAGAGAGTAGGAACACAGTATGAAATAGCACGCAAAGTCGAATGAGTGATATCCCGCCGGAAATTAGGAGGGCAAAAAAATGGGCTTTGGTAGGACATTTAGTGCATGCGACGAATGGATAACCGATAGTATGTTGGGGCAAGATAGTGGATTACAGAGAAGGAAAGCTTATAGCCAACGGCCACCGATAGTCAGGTGGAGAGATGAGACTAGGAAGTTAGTGAGGATAGACTGACCATTACTGGTGCAGAACAGGCGTAGTTGGATATAATGAGTAGAAGCTTGTATCCTGCAGTGGACGCTAACCAGCTTGTCACGGTGGTGGTAATGGTATAAACGTACAAGCGTGGTTAGCCTTAGAGTTTCCTGTCGGCAATTGCTCCGCCTGAGACACTGATTTCAGTTTTTGCTTCTCTATGAGTGTTCTATAAGGCTAATGTCTTCTGAAAACTGCTAGACACGTCACACTGATATCTGCTCAGTTCGGGAGCCCTTGTAGGTATAGACGATGCAAGAGACGTCGTCAATGGAAACGTTTAGTCCCCTCAGGTTTTCCAGGAGTGTCTCAAGCTCGGCGCAGAGACGATGGCGAGGGTTATGTCGAAGATAATTATGATTTTTGTTGCGCGTGGTTTGGAATAAGGCGTTCAGTACACGAACTCATGAATCCACTCATCTTTGCAGAAGCGCGAAACACAGCTATAAGATACGGAAGACGACGCAACAAAGCGTGTTCTATAGTGTAGCCGCGTTTCGCGCTTCGTCAAGCATGACTACCATCCAACTCGCCCAGATTTCTACCTTTGCACTAAAGCGTTCGCGAGCATTTGCCCAGCGTTTTTAGAACAATTTTGTTTCTCCTCATGTTAATAGTGAATAAGTCACTATACTGCGCCTTATAGTTATCCGTCATTGAAGTGGAACCTATACCGCTCTCTTCAGCAAATCACGGGCCGCACCTTCACAACAATTTGTTAGTAAGAAAGTTCAGAACTCTCAAATAGTACTGCTTACGATGCCGAAACAAGATTGGCCGATCTCGTGTCGTTCTACCGCGACAGTACCCTCGAGATGTTCGCCCAGATTTGCTGTCGCGAGCTGTCCACTAGCTGTTGCTACTAGGTCAACAAATTATGAAGCAGAATCTAAATGCTCATTTTTTGCGTCCATCAAGTACTGACGATCAAAGGCTAATTTCTTGGTCGTCTCGGCACCGGGACTCCCGTGTTTACTTAAAAGAAAATGTAGTACTGCCAGGGAAACCATGAAATCGACAGGCTCAGCAGCATACACCAAACATTCATCTCATTTTTGCGCGTCGAATACGTTGTATACCAAGCCTTAAGCGTCCCTAACCGCAGGTATGCATGTGTTGCAAAAATCGCATAGGAGGTTGAAAATAGACCCTGCCTTTGTGATTCTAATCTCCAGTTTACTTGAACAGTTTTACCCTATAGTCCTGCAACGCTTCGCTACATTTCTGAGGGTGCGCAGAATTGGCCATAACCATTCTGAACAAGAAAGAAGGAATTTAATACTCTTTAGTACCATCGGCATTGCTTCGCTGTACGCAGGCAACACGGTGTACTTACGTGCGGAAAAAAAGAAGACATTACACCATTGATTTCGGTGGCCATAAAACGCTGGTTGATGCTAACGTATGTACTCTTTCTGCTATGTTCCATTTCTTTTTTTTTTTTTTTCGCGCTTGAGCTGGCCATTAATTTTTTTGTGCTCATCGTGCCAGGTTAACTAACCTACACAGAGCGGTACATTTATCTTGCTGACGAAAACTAAGCTGCACTCTTGTCATCTTTTTTGGTACCTAAGGTAAGCTCGAGCCTTTAATAGCAAGACGGGTAGCTCATCAAACTAAGGGACGATGACCGAAAAATATTGGACAAGCTACGGTCTAGAACGGGTTGCAAGGAAGGGCATCCTTTTCCCCAAAAGGACAGCAGAACGCGAAGCAACACACACACACATAAGAAAGAAATCAGACAAAAAAGAAAACCACAGCGGGAGCGCAGGAGGAACGCCTGACCGGAAGTGCGACCGCCTCGCTTCCGCCTTGGCCGCCACCGCGGCGCGGACGCTAATGGAAGCCGGCTCCTTTCTTCCTTCGGCGGGCACAGCGGCAGCGCGGAGCCCTTTTCTCAAAGCGGAAGTGGCCCGACGCCCAGCCTGCGAGAAGGCGGAAGGATATGCCGGAAGCCTCGAGTTCGCGCTCCCGCGCGCGCCTTTATTGCGAGAATGTGCTGAAAAATTTCTCTTTTCTGCTACTCGAAAAACTCGCGGTCCGCTCTCTCCCCTCCCTCTCCACTGCTTCAGGCCCTTCCTTCTTCTAAAGTGCTGACCAGTGGTGTCGGGGTGGCAATGGAAGCAACCAAAAGAATCAGTACACCTTATAGAGCAGTTTCTTATCTACGGCAATGCGAGCACTGAACAAACCAAACACAAAGGTTCAAAATATAGAAAGAGACGTTTCTTCCGCGTGCTTCGATGTGAAGGAAAGAAGAAAGAGGCGGAGAAAGAATGGTCCGGGGTTCTTGCTTATTTCACGGAGCAACAAAGAAGACTCAACAGGGAGCGAACAAGACCCGGCCAGTCCATGAGGGGGGGAGGGGCTGGTGGGCATTGGCCGGAGGGTACGCGCAATTGAAGCATAAAGAAAAAAGAAATCACGTGCGCAGCGAAAAGCGAATGCAAACATGCGTAATGTCGCGAGCACGTGCACGTGCACGGATTGCATTCAAGGTGTGAAGGTTGCGACAAGGCCAGTGCATAGCGCTAAGGATAAAGGAGTGACGTCACACTCCTTCACAGCTTTCTCAGCTTAGTAAGATACGCATGATTTGTTGATATGTTTGTGGCTTTGTTTTGATGTACAGGGCATTTCTGAGACGCAAAGAATAATTAGAATGAAGCAGTGGAGCAGTTACGTGCTTATGTACAGTCTTATGCGGCCTGAAATAAATAGTTGCAACTGCTGATTATAAAAAACTGCAGTCAAATATTCATAGCATGACAAGAGATATTCGGTTTAAATCCAATATTTCCGAAAGCTCGCCTACTGCTAAAATGAAGCAGCGGTGTGACATTGCCATATGCAAATAAAGAAACATGCAGGCAAGGTTTACAGCTGCACCGGGGACGATTTGAAGTATTTTGGTTAGCTTGAAATGATATATTGTGTCTTACTTTGTAAAAATTCCTTCCCGACAACTTTTTCTTTTCGTGCATCTAGCGTAGGCAGTTATTCCTTCTGACGTGAGAAAATTACTAAAAAGAATTTCAATCGCCAGTTCCGCTTCGAATTTAAGACTGACCGAAGGCGTAATATACCTGATGCAGAGAAACATAAATATCCTATTTCAATGCTACTTCGCTTTGGCTCTTTCCTCCCTTTGTCATTGGCTTCAGCGACACCCGCCTCTCTTTTAGATAGCCAGGATCTATTCCTGTCGTGCTTGGCGGGCAATAAGAACGAAATAGAATTCACGAATGGCAATCGTTATATCATACCGATCCGCATAGTAATCGCGGTTTCGAAGCCAAAATATCACGTCTCCTATTTTCTAACAAGGAGGCATGTCGCGGGCCCGATCCTTAACCTACGCCTATACTAGCGTCTTTTCGCAGTAGTTTCAGGTGAACTCGGAGCGATAGTGGGTGTTGAAAACGTAGGTGTCCACGAAAACAAGATGGAAAATAATCTAGCCCCATTTCTACGTAGAAATAGATTTTTTTCAGCTTTGGTCTCTTTAGAGATGGGACAGGCTGATGCCGATTGAAACGCTTGCGTAAAAACAGCAGCCCGTTCAGACCATAGCAATAAGTCGCAGTCATCATCATTGCCAACGGCAACTGAACAGCAAGAGCAGCTGAGCAAAGTCCCTGAAAAAAAAAACTAAAAAAAAGGACCTTTTCGTCGCTGTGATCATCAACTGTCCTTGAACTTAAACCGCTCCTTGCCTCCACCCAATTCCCAGCTTCCTCCAAATAAGTTTCCTTTTCCTTCATTTATACTAACCTAAGTAGAATCTCAATTTTCTGCAGTTTTCCGCGATTACTTTCTTATTATCAGAACAGGTGTTGTACGTTGTTGTACGAGTGAAATATGTTAGTGCTCGACGCATTGAGGAAAAAAAACTACCTCCGGTTTTCGCAGACATCTCAACAAATGTGCTGCAACATCTCCGCCTTTCGGGACACCAATTCTTACCGTGGCAACTGCGGTTCCATTGAAACAGTGAAGCATGTTTTATTAGGATGCCTAATCAATACGAAGGGGGGACCCGTTGTTACCACATAAAAATTCAGACAGTTATACCCAACCGCAGTTCGGTCAGCAAAACTTAATGGATTCTTAACCCTGCCCTTTCTTTTCAACATGAAGGCATTGGCTGCTTTGAGTGGCTATACAATCTGAAAAACATTACTTTCAGGAGTAGCACAAGGAGAAGGAACATTACAAAATGTGCAGACGACAAGTTACAAACCGCAGCAGCATCTACAAGCCAAACAGTTGAAATAGCCAGGCATGAAATTGCACCTAACCTCCCAAGAAAAAAAAAATGTCATTACTGTATTCGAATTTATTGTACGATTTTCTCTTCGCAGTAGAGTAACCCTTGAAACACTCAGCATTGAGGAAATTATTTATTGGAAACCTCCGCGTCGTTTAAAGACTGAAAACTGAACTGAGCAACTATGACACTAAGGAGCCGATTTATGTCCCGTTATTAGATGATCTGCTGTGTGTTTTTACTGAATTCATTGAGAATTAAAATACAACGTCTAACTGAACATTCCCTTCTGGTTTGGTTTGGTTTATCGGGATTCAACGTCCCAAAGCGACTCAGGCTATGAGGGACACCGTAGTGGAGGGCTCCGGAAATTTCGTCCACCTGGTGTTCTTTAACGTGCACTGACATCGCGCAGTACACAGGCCTCTAGAATTTCGCCTCCATCGAAATTCGATCGTCGCGGCCAGGATGGAACCCGCGTCTATCTGGTCAGCAGCCGAGCGCCATAACCCCCAGCTGAGCCACAGCTGCGGCTCATTCCATTCTGATGGAGTGAAAAAGGAGTTGAGGAGGATGACGGAGCGCGCTATCTTCCTCACACACACATACTTCCAAACCTCTGCCGATACTGCATGCATCTCTCCAGTTCATATTCAACCAACAGTAATTCCCCTACTTCTCAGAAGAGAAAACGCATAGCGGCATCCCTTAACGGTCTCGATTCGTTTCACTCCACGAACACTCGCCGATGCGGTTTAAGTATACGCGTACGACTACTTACTCCAGTGAGCATTACACCTATATACGTTCGCGGAAACGAGCGCACGTGTTGGCGGGCTGTACTCTGTGCACCGCTGGCGGTAGAGAACCGTTCAGGTCTGGTAGGCACGTTGTCGCTGGTTGGTTGCCCTCGGCGGCAGCTGCGCGACGCATAAAAGGGCTTCGGCGCGGCGGTTTTGGGCCCCGAAACGACGATCGAGTGCGTCCGAGAGACGTGTATTTATCGCTTCCCTTTGTGGGAGTACGGCGACGCCGATGTTTACCGCACAGCGGCCCGGGGAGGAGAAAATGACTGCCCGTTTCTAACTGGCGCGGATAATGCGTCGCGCTGGCCTGTGGCGGAAGTGGAGGAATCTATTTATGGCACTCGTGGTGAGTGCGCATGAGGGCGATTGGAGTGCCGCCGTCATACGTATACGATGAAGGCGAATGTGTTGAAGCTCTTGTATTTTCGTCTTGCATGTTCGTTATACTTTTTTATTGTAATGTGAAATGCGTGTAGGACCGGAGTCGACTGCGTTTAAACAGAGCTTCCGTAGAGTCTCGACAAGTGTTGGCCGAAAGTGGTCCTTCATGTACTACCAGGTGACAAAACAAGCAAAAAATACACTCGGGTGGACAGAGAAGATGATCTACTACACTCCAAACAGAAAAAAAAGGGAGTAAGCTGTTCTCTAGTGCTCTCTCTTTTATGAAAGAGATTGAGCTAGAGGACATACTCCCTTTTTACTCTCATATAGGTGTATTCGTGTTTAGAGTGCATGTCCTTGCACCAACTGACGCTGCGTGAGTTTCATGGCTTCGAGTGCGGGTTACGAAAAGGTTAGGCATGAGATGACGCCATATAATGGGAGCCGAGAAGGATGCTGTTGGTCAACCTCGAACACACAGGCATGTAAGAAGAGTTTTGTAAATATTGCACCTAACGTACGAAGCAATGCTCATTGCTGCTGCTTGCGTGACAGACTCAGTACTGCAGCTGACATTTATTTTCTAGGCAAATCTGTGCACGCACACTTCGGCACTGATGGTAGCGCCTGGTTCACGTAATGGTCATGGCAAGGAAATTGTGAATACGCCAAAGCAATAAGAGGGGAAAAACAGCATATAGAGCTCACATAAGTTTACTGTCCACAAGTTCCCTGCCAGAAACACACACACACACACACACACACACACACACACACACACACACACACACACACACACACACACACACACACACACACACACACACACACACACACACACACACACACACGCACACACACACACACGCACGCATACACACGCACACGCACGCACACACGCGCACGCACGCATACACACGCACACACGCGCGCGCACACACGCGCGCACACACACGCGCACACACACGCACACACACACACACACGCACACACACACACACACACACACAAATCTCCAGTTTCTTTGGTCCTCTCACGCAAAAAGCAAGTGATGTTTCCACACGGAACTCCACAAGACACGCACATAGGAAACACAAAGCAAGTTGCACAACGCTGGCGTCAGGCTGAGAACGAATGTTCAAAAAAGGCTCGATATTTCTCCACGCAGACGCCGTGTTTGCCACCATTTCGAGCATTTCCAGTTCGCTCAAAGTCAAGGAATTTGTATTATCATGATCACGTTCTTTTTATTCTTTCCATTATGTCATACTCCTTCCTGGAGACTTTAAGATTAAATAAAATAAAATAAATTAAGATATCCTTGAGTATACAGCTTATGACAATACCCTTGTCGGTGAAAGGCTTGTCTTTACTTCGTCAAATTTTGCGTGCCGAGTTGCACTTTCTGCCCCTACATTTCAGTTTTCGAGGTCCTTTGCGATATCAGAGCACCTGAAAGAACCTCAGGTGGTCTAAATTATCCGGGATCCTCCACTACGGCGCCCTTCACAGACGGAGACGCTTTGGGACGTTAAACACAACAAACCACCCATATCTCATTTTACTTATTTTCTGCTTGTAATGATTCTCTATTTCCTCCCCGATTGAATTCGCACGCTCCCCTTACATATCTTCGCATAAAATTTATCCTCATCAACGATATCTTTACGTTTACATGTTGCTTCGATTACAAAGCCACGGTGGCCCGGTGGATATGCATGGTGCTCAGCTGCTGACCCGAAAGACGCGAGTTCAATCCCGACCGCGGCGGTCGCATTTCGCTGAAGTCGAAGTGCTGGAGGCCTGTGTATACTGTGCGACGTCAGTGCACATTAATTAAAGAACTCCAGGTGGTCGAAATTATAGAGAGCTATCCACTACAGCGTCCCTCATAGCCTGAGTACATTGGGACGTTAAACTCCATAAACCATGTTGCTTTGAATACAGTGAGCAGAAATCGATACAGACCGATAAGTATACCTGAATCTGCTTGCTTCACGGCTAGACCAGATTTCATATATGCGTATGCTTAAATAATTCATAATTGCTGCTAAGAAAAAAAATCAGCACAACACGCACATTCGAACAAATAGTTTTAAGCGCTGCAGAACTCGCTTCAATGGATGGATGGATGGATGGATAGGAGCGCCCCCTTTGAAACAAAACACTTTCAGCGACCCCTAGCGCACAAAAATGCATCTAAGATAGCGCACCCCTGAGCGAGCAACAGAGCGCATACCCGGTCCGCGATTGGTCGCGCTCCATTCTGCTTCGTTCCAAGTGCTTGTCGCGGGGAACCGGAGCTGTTTGCTCCTCCAGAGCTGTATACGGGAACGGCTGCGGCGTTATTACTGCGGTGTGGCGGTTGTTGTCCTGCCACCGTCACCAAAGCGGCGCTCCCCGCCACCCCAGCCCACCCTACCATAGGCCGTAAATCTACTCGAGAGCGAGCAAGGCCTTCGAAGACAACGTCGTCCCGTTCATCACGCGTTTGACACACCTCGTCGTTGCGAGCATTCATCCGAATCACTCTAGCGCGCAAGAAAATTTGCTCTGACGTTGACTGGAGTCTCCCCCGGCGGTTTACCGACTGATTTGGAGGATTTTATGAGGAGAGTGCCGGCAGGGGAGATTTTCGATGTTGCGCTGCTTTGTGCTGAAGATTT
The DNA here is from genome assembly GCF_055824585.1 of Amblyomma mixtum. NCBI lineage: Eukaryota > Metazoa > Arthropoda > Arachnida > Ixodida > Ixodidae > Amblyomma > Amblyomma mixtum. The sequence goes on from NC_143013.1 coordinate 81,830,091, forward strand.
CTCATTGCAGCACCTACTACGAAGTGCCTACTGTGTATTCACGTGATGATGAACTGTTATTGTTAGTACGTTATGCGCAACGGTGGCGAAGCCTTTAGTTTATAGGCTGTAGCCTTGAGAACGCATAGCCCGCGACGTTGTTAGGCGTGCACCGCAAAGAGGCTCGCAAAGAAACCCCAGTATTAACGCGATAGTCTTTGAAATTTGAAGTTTATTTTACCACAAAGCAAAAGATTATAAGGAGCGCTTGCCGAAAAAAAGCCGACGTCATCGTCGACGTCGGCGTCCGTTGTCGACGTCATTGGCCGTCAGCGAAAAATCCACGAAAATCTTCAAAAAGTAATCCCGATGGCAGCTAGACCACCTGCCACCGGACTGTGAGAAACCTGCCCACCGTGGCAGGTGGCAGATATATTAATGATTGCTACTGATAGGTTTCTTGGGAAGCGGAACCTGGGTGGCACAACCCCCACCGGTGGCAGCACCTGTCATAAAAGGGCAGTGGTACATCGCTTAACCGTTGCACCACTGCGACATGGGTGTTGTGAGGACTCCCAGGGATCTATGAATGTGAAGTTGGGAATGACCAATTCTGCATATATGGGCGTTGACCCGATAACACTCTCGCATCATTTCCTTAACTTTCTGTGAAACCTGTATAGCTTTCCTTTTTAGCCGTACGGCTGCGCTTGGGCAGATGTTAATGAGCAATTACTCCTCTATTAAGAACCAAGTTTCTGAGTGGCGTCGGATCACAGCTGTGCCAGTATTGACGAGGTGCACTGCGTTTGTCTCATGCCAGTGGACATTAATCGCCTTGAAATAAAAATTCAGGCGCGGCTTCAGCTCGTGGGGTCTGAACCTTAAGGCTGCTATTGACTACAAGTTGGGAACGTGCGGTGAAAAGTGAAAACTGAGTCGACGCACCGAGTTGGCTTCAATGGCACTCTTCGCCTCTAGTGATGCTGCATGCGTTTGCCCGTTAGCAAATCGCATTCCTCGCGTATTCCTTTTTAGGTTAGTGGGGAGCTTCAAAACTGTTTGAAAGAGCAAATGGTGATAAAATGGATCAAGGATTTAAGCTGCTGTGGTCAAAGAAAACACTTGAAGGCAGCTGAGAAAGGAGGTACTGATGTCAAGAAATGTAGCCTGTTGATTTCGGTGTATGACAATAGTCTCTTTCTGAGGGCCGTGTGCATTTTTTGACAACACTAGGGAAGCTTTGCAGCAGTCAAGTCACAGAGTGTTGCCGCAATGGAGTGTTTAACAGAAAAGGGGGGGGGGGGGGGGGGGGGGGGCAAACATCGCTCAGCCTTCTCGCACTCTGCCTTTCTTCGAGGCGACTGGATAATTTCGCGCTAGATATCTTCGCGTTGAGGTATCTGGTAGTGCTCGTGTTTCAAGCATGCGTTTACGTTTCCTGGATTCATGCGCACCCTAAGGCTGCCGTCTTTTTTTCTCACAATAACAAGAGGACTTACGCAATCAGGAGGCCCGTCCACTTTGCAGATGACGTTGGCCTTTTCCATGCGCAAGAGTTGTTTCCCCGGGGGTTCCCGCACTCTTTAAAAAAAAATGTTAGTAAAAAGCTAACAAGTACAGCAGTTATTAACTCTGACTTCGTTTTACTGCTTTTTATCAGCTATTTACTACCTACCTCAAGGTATAGTTAGTAAAAGTAGCCCTTGCTACCTTTTTACTAACTATGGTCGCTAGTTACTACCTAGTTAGTAACCATTCCTTTAACTATAAAATAAAGTCAAAGAATATAAACTGACACAGATTATAGTGCTAATAAATTGGTTTCGCAATTAAACATTTCTGCACGGGCATATGGTTAGGTAGACTAAGGTGATTTACAATCTGAACTTGATAATTAACGCTGGTATCTTAGCTCAACCGGTAAGAGCCACTAGCCCGTAATAGAGAGTGAATTACGGAGTATATAAGACTGAGAAAGATTTCCCCACATGTGCACGCGCAGTGCGCGAGTGTGACTCTTCCTGATTTGTGTTTTTCCTGCATCCTGAACCTTTGTGTGCGCACGGTAAAATTGTTGATGCCATCACCTCGCATAATTTGTACATGTAATGCGCGATACGCTTAAACCTAAGTGTGTGATTTACGGCCAGCACGCTCTGATAGCTCTGTCTGTATTCCGGAATCAGTCAAACTGACTGTGAAGCTTTTTTTTTGTTTATCGAGTACGCATAAATTTGACAAGCCACGCCAGCACACCGTACGATGAATCTAGCAACATATGCGAGTTTCTATTTATTTTCTCAGTAAATACTACTAGCCTCCCGTTAAAACTGCAGGTAGCAGCCGTTACTATCTCGATGGGTTAGTAACTGTTACTAACCTTCCCATTACTCACTGCAGTTACTAACAGGGTAGCAACATATGTGACAACCAGTTACTACCCCAAAAGTTAGCAAGTAATACTACTGTCACCTCAGTAGCAAGTAATACTACTGTCACCTCAGTAGTAAGTAATACTACTAGTCACCTCATTACACTACCTTTTCTTCTAAGAGCGCGTAGCGACAACGGGACGCGACGCGCTTTTTGGATCACCGGTACTGTATCGTCATCATCCAGTGCCTCCGAAGAGGTGGCGAAATTCCTGTACGGCAGGGACAGCCTTGTATGTGGCGACGGAATCGACAGCCCAGGACAGTAGTGCTGGAGATTCTGCTAGTTCTAGACCTAAAATGACCCCGCTTGACAACGAAGAAGTCTACGAGGCACCGACGACTGTCGATTGTGACTACTTGCGTAATCACTTCGCAGTACCTGGTGACATTTCCGGTGTAGGACCGCAAAACAGAACTACAGGGTGTCAGGCGCGGCTTCGTTCGGAATGTGTTGTACACGGACAGTGGTAATAAATTGGCTCGTAAGCACTTTCAACGCAACCTCTTGTCCCCCAACTTGGGCCTCGACAATCCAGTCCTTCTACTTCTGCATTCTGCGTATGGTCACGTCTAAGATGTCGAAATCCTCATCTTCGTGTTACTCTTCGCCAACCTCATGTTTTCTGCAGAAAACTGCGAATTTCGGCCTGCGCATGAGAGATAATTTTCCCCAAAGGCGGGGAACTTCCGTGGCTCGTGTCTTCTATTGCACTTGGAGCACTGGAATGAGTTTTTCACACCTTGGCTGCGACGCAGGTATACATTTCTTCTGATGCATCCACTGCTGCTTCGGTATTTTTATGCCCAGCAATTCTGGACGAAAGCATTTTTGAGCGGGAAATATGAACGCAATTTTCTCATATAATGTAATATTTCACTATAACAACCAATATATCGACACATCACCCGGCGGCAGTCTTGTATTCTTTTCTATTAACATTTTTGCTATCGTCAAAAGCGTTCTGCATTGGTTTTCTATGCAAGTCATAACTGTTAGATGTGATCGACGGAAACGCTATAAAAGATAGATTTTGACACATATAAGAAGAATGGATCATTACCTTCAACATTTCCTTAAGAGTGTCTCACAATTCTGCAATTATCAAGATTTTGTCGGAGAATGTTGGACATGGCCATGATCATTTTGTTTGCTAGCGACATCTGCGGCTTTGCAATTTCTTCTGCCTTTTGTAGCGTCAAATCCTTCTGCCTCATTATTTTTTCCCCCAATTTACTGGTCCTGGTACCAAGCATGATATGGTCGCGAATCATCGCGTCAGAAAGTAGACAGAGGTTGAAGGGAAACTGCGTATGCTTTAGAAATCAACGAGCTTAAGTGGAACTTGCCGGTAAAACATGTCTTTTTGGGCTAGCACTTGAAATAGTGAAGTAATCGCATATTAAAATCCAGACGCCCTCCAGGCTTCTCCGCAGCACACAACGCCAAGAGGGGAGGGGGGGACATGATGACGTTATCGAAATTATCGGTACATTTCCGACGCACAAACGCCTTCTTTGAAGGAAAAAAAAAAAAAAACCAGCGCCACCGAAGGCAAACCTTGCCGAGAGTTGTTTGGCAGCGTCTAACGCGTCAGGGCATGGTGTGGCTGGCGACAGCGGTAATTTGAAATCATACCTTCCGTGACGTCACTCTGAGTTTTTCTGCACTCCTTCAGTGCATTGAGGAGAAGCGCACAATTCAATCGTCGATTACGGCACTATTTTAAATACTAGTGCAAAAACACTTGGCATGATTTATCTACAGCCTACATAGATTTGAATCCTTGAATATCGCAAAATTCTCAAAAAAGTGCTGCAGTTGCACTTTAAAGAGTACCTTGCTTGCTTTCGCAGGTCTCGTGTGAAGTGTTCCACAGGTTCAGCTTCGTCTTGCGTCCTTGTCCTGGAGAATTATTTTCCGTAGACTTCATTTTAATGCTTTGCGCAGTACTCCTTTTTTTCTTTTTACCGCAGTCATGCGGTCTTGCCTGTCTTCGCCTTCAACGAACGTAAAGTTATTGAAGACTTCCAGGGCGTCGTCCCCTACCGCAGTCAGGAGCCTGGCGGTTTTAGCAGCTTCTTTCAGCGGTGTTGCTGGCTCTGTAGCTTGTAGGTTCAGCTCGGACTTTTGCTTGGAAAGCTCCCAATTCTTATGAACATTTCCCGCCTCACGAATATGGTCCGGTAGCTTCAGTAGTTCCATGACCGTTGCTACAAACGAAGCGTCGTAACTGCTTCCGCCTTGGATCCCACTTCTGACACCATGTATCAGCCACAGCCCGAGTGATAAGGGAGCCAGACAGGCGTCGATGGGTCCGAGAACAGCAAAACTGCCATGGGATTTATGGCAACCGCTTGTATAGGCCTTCATCGATTTATGCGCAACACAGTGCGCAGCACGTGCCATGATACAGCGAAAACTACAAATTTCAATAATAGTAACATTATACTAACCCACAAGGAAGGCAACGGAATATTACTGAAAATTTACAGATCTGTTAGCTTAAAATGTCCTGTATAAAATATATATCGTATAGAAATCGCTAACAGAACCAGGGTGTCCCTGTATTCCCCTCATTTCAAGGAACACAGTTTGTTTGTATTTGTTTGTTTGTTTATTTGTTTTTATGGGGGGGGGGGAAGGGTTGGGTGGGGATGGGGGGTACCAAATCACAGGTCGCATTCCCGTCATAAGCCTGGTTATAGAGGACTTCGCATAACACAAGACACTGTGCAGAGTCTTAATATATTATAAAAAAACACTATTTTCCTCACTGAAAACGTCAACAGTCATGCGGGCATTATGCAATTAAGTTTTCGAGTAAGCCTGCATATCAATCAGTCATTTGAGAAGAGCGAGAAAATGGCACTAAAGAAAGGCACGATGGAGATGTGATCTATTTCACAGTTAGAATACCATGAGTATCCAAAGCGCTAGATTGTAAAGAATCAGTTTGAAAATTAAACGGAGAATAATATGGTATCTACTATTTGCTTCTGACGTCGTGCTTATAGCAACCCATGCAGGAGACGAATTACAGCGAATGACTGAGAGCGCGAACAGGAAATGCACGGTAGCAATTTTAATAACTAATATAAAGATGACCGATACTCAATGTTTGGCTGGAAGAGCATGCACCAACTTACAACAGATGGTAAGGAAGTGGAAGTATGAGCGAGGACGTCTGCGTTGGTCAAATTTCAGGGCACGTCGATATCATAAAACTAGCTGGTGAATAACGCTGCGCGAGGTGAATTTAGAAGACGCTCCTAATCATTCGAAAGCCGCTTTCTGACGCCCATCAGAAGATTATATGACCATTCAGTGTCTCGTGGCCGCTACTCTCCCGTGAGGCCGAAACTTGGAGGCTAAGAAAATCTTGAAGTAAATTTAAGAGGAGCGCACCGAGCTATCGAAAGAGAGATACAGGTGCAACGTTGAGAGATTGAGGGAGGCAGGATGTATGAAAGCCGAACGGGAGCCAGTGATATTTTTTTATGGATTGAACAGAAATCAACTTCGGCTGATAACCATTGGGAAACGAAACGTAGCGGCAGAAAGTGAGGAGGAGTGGAGAGGCTGGGAAAGACGCAGGGGACGGAATAGTCGGAGCTGGTGCACTATGGTGATTACAAGAGATCACTGGCAGCGGTCTCTGTGGCGTATACTCCTTCCCATTCCTGGTGTTCCGTCTGTTATGGCGCGATGTTGGGCGAAGGACTCGCAGCAGTCGGAACCGAATAAAAACTAATCCATCGAAGCGGATCTTCTTTAGAGACTTATAGGGAGACTGTTGGGAAATTTTACGTCGTCTTTTTTTCTGATTAGCAATGAGGTTTTCTTATCATGACTATGAAAGACGAGATGCAAAATTTTGATCTCTTTATATGTACTTATGTGTTCACGCTTTACGGTGGATTAATTATTTCATGCTCTTGAAGCTTTAGGTTAACCACTTGGCATAACTAACGGCATTAAGACCTTTCGTGAGATATTAAATAACAAACCAACGAAGTAATCGAGATCAATATGGCGCTTAACCTGCTCAGATTAAAAGGAGAATTGAAGCTACAAAGCAGAAAGATATCTATATCATTTTATAGATAAGTTTAAATTTAGTGAATTGACCTAATTACTTGCTTGGATTGTGAGAAAGGGGACAACTAAATAAAAGTTTGTCATAAATGAGGCGCACCGAAATACATGGTGGCCTTTTTGCGACTTTTCGGCCTGCAAAGTTTGTAAAATTGTTTTCCAGTGTGCTTAGGGGAATCCCCATTGTGGAATAAGATTTTCACTAGTGATTACCATTCACCCAGGCGCTAACATAGCTAGGCTTGGGTAGATGTTGATTACTAATTACTCGCATATTTTAAATTTATTTTCTTTGGCCACGTCACAGATGTTATGCACGTGAATATTATGAGCAGGGTCAAAACAACAAACCCCATATCGCTTACATGAATGGCTCGCGATGGGCTCGCGCCTGTGCGCAGTGAGGTTACCCGTGGAAAACAATGTAATCATTACGGTACCACCCGATCGCTGACCGCATTCTCATCATGTGCACGGCCGTGTGAATCCAGCCTAGTTTTCTCTTTCCAGCCAGTTTTTTCTTTCCTCTAAGTAGTGACAACTTGTCTAGTGCTACTGCCGGCTGTATTTTTGTGATGGTCTTTTCCTAGAACTCTAACAGTTACAATAAAACGTCGCAAAGAACAAACCATGACAACAGCGCAGCTTTTGATAATTTCTCAATTATCTCTTTGCAATACATAGCCATCAATAATGACATTTCTTTTACCTATGCGTCGACTCGAGCTCTGATAAATTTGAGTGCAACCATTGCTCTCTGAATGGAAATTTAAAGTGAATGTAAAGACTTCGCCAAATGGCTTTTCTTGTCGCTAAGAAAAGCCGCGGACAGGGAGCTAAAAGTGCAATGAAATTAAAGGTGCACTGAAGAGGAATCTGAACTCGTCTTTTTCCCGCGGGAACTCAGTCTACACGTTCCGAGCATTCTTAGAAACCTCGATTTAAGGACGTGTGTGGCCGATTTCCTTAATTAAATCGAATTAATGTCTGGCTCCCGCCTTTTTTTTTTTTAATTCTCCCTCGTACGGTGGGCGGAGTCGACCAACGCGCGGAGTGCCTTTCACCCAGTCCCGTGGCGGCTTGCCGCTCTGCCATCGGCGGAGTAATACGTAGTAATCCGCAGAAGCAAATAGTCCGCGCGTATATTTATTTCTGCGGGCTTATTTTGCGGCTATATTATCAGCGAATGAAACTATTTATTCACGGAAACCTAAAAAACAACATAAAGCGAAAGCAAAGCCTCCACGGAGCTGGCTGAAAGGCACTCCACGCGTTGGTAGACTCCGCCCACCGTACGAGGGAGAATTCAAAAATAAAGGCGGGAGCCGGACGTTAATTCGATTTAATTAGAGAAATCGGCCACACAGGGCAATAAGTCGCAGTTTCTAAGAAAGTTCGGAACGTGTAGATCTAGTTCCCGCGGCAAAAAGGCGAGTTCAGATTCCTCTTCAGTGCACCTTCAATTCTCCCTCTCTCTTTTGCCACTAAGGTTACTGTATAAAAGTTTCCAGACAAATAAGCAACCTAATTATTGCCTACTAGATGCTCCTTTCGAAACAATCTTATGCCCTGAACTCTAGAAATAAAATCACGCTTTTTCAACTAAGGCATGGCATTTGGCGTATTTATATTAAAATGAGCGACTTGTGAAGTGAGCTTCGAAAACTTGACGCATATTCAGATCACGTGCCGAGTCTGATGCCTACTGCGCTTTCCTAGGCAATGACTGCTCTCTGAGTTGCCATGGTTTCATTGGATGCGCTTGAGGAAATGCATTTTAATTGTTTTTATTGCTGTTTGCTCATTTAAATATATCTTAACTCTTCATCTGCATCCTATTGGTCGTTTATATACTACATAAAATTGGACTCCTTGCACATTTAATCGTGAGATTGTGCCTTATTGCGATTTAAGTTACACAGAAGTGCCTAGTTCAAATTTTAGCAGCTCTTTCAATTGAACTAATCCATTTGCTGACACTCCTTGGCCAAACATCACCCTTGCGGCGCTAAAGCTTATGCACGGTCATCAAACGACCTCTTGGAAGTACTCCACTCGAAACGCTGCTCCTTGAACTTGACACTGTTGCATAACACTGGTGACCATTCAACATAGAGAACAGGATGTTTATAGATACTGAATCGGCATATTAATGCGAGTACCACAATGCGACAAGTTCCAAACGCGCATAACTTGGGTGGGAGGACATGTTTTATTTGCCTTTTAAATGTTGTGAATTTTTCCCCTTTCCCTTCCAGTTTTTCCGATTCATTCATTTGATGTCTGTCGCGTTCTGGTTTGCGTGCAGTCAGGAAGCTTTTTGATCTTAACTTTCCTTTATTGAACTTAAATTTCATAGGAGAGCGGTGCTGATCAGTTTGTGCCGTGATGGTCGCCGCGCATGTTCACTACGTTGGTTCCAGGATGCATTCAATGCGCTAGTTCCATATGTTTCGCTGACCGCTACAGTACGAGAAGGGAGCCGAACATTCTATTCACGAATCTTCAGCTACGTTTGTGCTTGAAATTAACTTTAGACAAAAATTTTCGCCCTCTGTATTTTCGAAACTGGGGAAAAGAGGAGGCCTTAGCAAGCTAATGAAAGTCCAGAGTGCTCTTTCAAGCGAAGCGTTCATTTCATTCAGCCAGGACAGCTTTATCATTAGAAGAACTGCGAACTGTAATTTCTGTTAATATATCTGTTATACTAGAATTTGCGAATTTCTCCGGTGTACATCCCATGCGACCGTTATCATTTCTAGAACAACAAAAAAAAAGTTGCGCTTTCATCCTGTGCTAACGTCACTTTATCTCAAAAATTGTCGTCTTTAAATCATCAATACATGCATGCTAAACATCGTGACGGTAGGGTGCTAAGCAGTCGCCGTCTTCCTTAGAAGGAAAGTACCGCGAAGCAGCTTCTTCGCTACGCGTAAACCGGGTCTTAATCATTCCTCTCCTCCAACGATCCCATGGGCGTGCCTCCGAATCGGCGCGTTTATCAGCGCAATGGCCGCTCGCCGGCGCCGACAACAAAGAGGTGCGATTGCCAGCCAGCCGAGTCGCCGGCAAGTGCAGGCCGAGCAATACGGCACGGGAGCTACAAGGAGAGAGAAGCAAACAGAAGATACTAAAGAGAGAAAGATAAAAGAGCGAAGAGAGGAAGAGGGCGCGAGAAAGAGGGTGAGGGCGATGCACCGATCGGCTCCACGCCTTCAAATATGGCGGCTTCCTTCCCAGAGTCGCGCGCACGATTTTTTATCGCGTCGCTGCCGTCGCAGTTATAAGGAGACGCCGCCATGAGCGCGTTTGCAGCGCGGGCGACGGCAGCAACAGCAGCAACGGCACGCAGACCGGCTCTCTCCAGTCGTCGCCGCGGCGTTGGGAACAAAACCAAGAGCTGCCGCGCTCCGCCGTCTCTCGCCCGGTTCTTTCAAGCGAGCGCGCGAACTGCGCGTGCCGCACGTGCCGTTAACGTGCTACCAATGGCGTTATGGCGTCCGCGGCCATACCGGCCAATGGCTGGCGCCGTCCGGGCGTCGGTAGCCAATGGAAAAAAAGAGGGGGGAACGAAGCGAGGCGGGAGCGCGAGGGGCCGCGGCGCGCGCCCGCGGTTGTTCGACCCCCCCCCCCCCCCCCCCCCCTCCCCCTACTCTCATCTCTTCCCCTTCATCTCGCGCTGGAGCGCCGGCGCGCGCCGCGGGCGGCGGTCGGGTCAGGCGCCGCCGGCGCGCAGAAAAGAAGAAGAAAAAAAGAAGGCAGAAAAAAAAAATGCACGCGGTCTCTCCCGTCCGCGAGTCAGAGACGCGAGGCTATAGTAGCGAGGCAAGCGACGAGCGGGAGTCAGCAGGCCGAACCGCGGAATACCAACGGCGAATGCGGGTTCGGCCGCCGAAGGCCCGCAGGACGGCACAGCCATGAACGAGGACAAAGGTAAGGGAAACGCAGCGGAAAGGATTGACGCGCGGTGCACCTTTGCTAAGCGACACGCTGCTCGAACGACGTGTCCTGACGATATCGTCTCGATATCGTCTCGGTGGCACCGTTGATGACACGTCAGGCGCGGGTCAAACGCTGAGCAGCGACGACTGAATGGAGAGACGTGGCGCGGCTTCGAGCCGCTTTGTGCAGACCACGTGACTTAACTGGCAGTCACCAGAAGAGAGTTAAGAGGCTGCTTATCTAACCTCCGGCTTCTTACCTGTCGTAGAGTACGCAGGTGAAATTTACACTGCTCTTGGCATTTCTTTGGCTAGTTTGAAGAGAAAAATCACTAACTATTATCTGGCAGCTTCAGGGGCTGTGCCCTATGAAACAGCGCAGCGCCCACAACGTGCAGAATGGTGGCCGTCACCGCCGGTTTTAGCTGCCCGCGCAAACATATGCATGCTCATTTGCACATGTGCGCGTTTTACATCTTCCCTGTTTTGCAATGCATCTATGTAACTGACTGAGGGCTGACGTGCATTACTCATGTTTCTATATATCACCGTTATTTATTAGAGCATTGCGCGGCTGTGAAGAACACATATTATGCGCATAAGCAATGGTGTTTGATTTTATTTCGCTTGTCTTCAAATCGCAAGGCACAAGTCGACATATATTCCTGCACGTATTTATGGTGTAGAAAGTGCTATTTTTTTCTACTATACCAGTCTTAGCGTTCAAGTTTTACGAAGTTTTTAACTTAAGCATAAGTCCATGATTACGAGGACAAAGCATCAGAGCAAGGAACATGGCTAAGCAGGGTATTTAGATTCAAAAGGAAACTGTCTCATCCCCCCTGTAAGATATCGCTGTATTCAACATGAGGGCATTTTGGGGAATAATTAAGCTAGATTTTGCTACTTCATACATATGATGAGCGCACAAATGTCTTTCGCATTACACTTCCAAATTCAAGAATATGGTGCGCGGCTGGACAAGCATATAATTAATCGAGAGGTTTTAGCCGGTGCTGGCACCTTGTACAAGTTCGAATTTATTATACGAGAGACCTCAGATCGACATAATTTATGCTTTACAAAACATAATGGTATGCGTCAATATAATGACACTTACTAGAGTATTTTTATTTCAACAACGAAAGGTAGATAAAGGTCGATTACGCATTCCGAAACACCGGAGATGCGAAAACCATCATTACTTGTATGCTTCTCCTTTCGCATTTATGTTATGCGGCAAAGCACCCTTGCCGTTTAAGGTGATGCCTTTCAGCTCGCTACGTAATCACAGCATTTGGTCGCGGCATTAGTGAACTAAGCAAACGGTAGTAGTCCTGCTAATAGTGTCTAGTCGTAGTATTAGCACGGAAGTAGTGTTGTGTATAATTAGGTAAATAATGTTATGCACAGTTAAGAGCTAAGCACGATGAAACAAAGCCCACTTCCTTAGTATTCTTCATTCTTGTTCTGTTTCCTGGTCGTCAAATCACAACAAATAATTTTTACTAATTACAAATAAAGAAGTAAAGCTGTTTGTGCAAAATAAATACTCTGCAAATTTTATGAGAGCGACTTTTAGTTTATTTTCTTTAGAAAATCTTAATGTACGAGGCAACCAATCGGGCAAAATCTGTTTCTAATCTCAATACTAAAACGAAATCAAGGTTGTGTTGGCCACTAACCAAATGTTAGCAAGGCTTCCTCGCAACATAACTACGTTGGTATTAAGTGCAAGTAGTAATAGTCACATAAAGAGCGGGTTTTAATCCTGGACAATTATGGCAAAAACTAAGGTCGTTCAAAGGCACCAGTGCCAGGCAAATAATAATATACCAGGAAAATCCTCGCACGACATTCAAAGTAAATTAGGCGCAGTGCGAACGCTTGCCTAGAGTAAATATCAGTGGTTCTTCTGAGAGAATCTTGCGGATACCTGAAGGATGTCTCTTTTTTTTTTTTTTTTGCGGAGTTTCCTCAGAAGCTTGCAGCTTTACAGCAACATCTTTGTTCGCAAGGCATGCTTGGGCTGTTCTCTGTGGAGCAGTAGAAAAACTAAAGAAAAATAAAGCTGCGACGTTTCCCATATCTCAGTAATGGCCAGATGCATATCCAGTGTAAGACTTCACCGGGACATGTGGCTGGGTTAAGACATGAAGGAAATAGGTGTGCAGTACTTTCCAGCGAGCTGCAACATTAACTTCAAACAAGATGCTAAAAATAAAACAAAGAAAGTATTAATAGCCTTATATAAATGATTGCGCTCAAGTTCACATCTTTACCGTTTTAGCCTTGGGTATTTTGAAGGTGTACGGCTGTCCAGGATACCACAGGTTGTTCAAGCAATCAGTCAAGCACCGCAGCGAGTCATTATTTCATGAGATCTCCCACAAACGATCACAAACCGATTCTTTTTGTAAAAAAATCCTACTGATTTTGTACGCGGTAAAAAATCTAAAGCACAATAAGAAGCTGTGAAGATGCCGTTGTGTATTACCAGGTTGTATTGAAACGCGAATGCTAACGAGTGTAATTTTTAAAGGGTATAGCGGTGTTCGAAGTGTTAAGAAATTCACACTACACAGGGACCGTCCACATATAAACACGAATGGGACTTGTTTCATACTTTAGCTGACTGTAAGAACGCGAAAAGTAGTTTGTATCCATAGGCGCTGTTCACGTTTGATTCCTTGATTGGAGTCCGTTTTCATCATTGTTGCTTCACCGCCCCCCCCGCCCCCCCCCCCCCCCAAAAAAAAAAAAAAAAGAAATAGTTATGCCCACTTGTGTCCCAAGAAAAGTTGAATAAAAAAAATACGCCATTAAGAGATTAAGAGATGTCGCATGGCATCTCTATATGTGGGCCTCAAGCGCTGAACAATAGGGAGAGACGAAGGCTCAGTTTTTTTGGTTTGGTTTATTGGTTTATTTGGGTTTACCGTCCCTAAGCAACTCAGGCTATGGTGGACGCTGTAGTGAAGGGCTCCGGAAATTTCGACCACCTGGGGTTCTTTAACGTGCACTGACATCGCACAGTACACGGGCCTCTAGAATTTCGCCTTCATCGACATTCAGCCGCCGCGGCCGGGATCGAACCCGCGACTTTCGGGTCAGCAGCCGAGCGCCGTAACCACTGAGCCACCGCGGCGGGGCCTCAGTTTTTTTTTAGTTGGTGTGAGAAAGCCTGCGGAAGTGTTGTTGTTTTTTTAAAACAGAAAGACGATAATAGCTCTCATCCCGTAAACATGAAAGAAAAAAGTTTCTCGTAGTATAACGTATTCGCTTTCACATTCGCGCTAGCTATGTTGACTTGCTCTTGCTTATAGTTTGTGAGCCCACAAATAAGAGTACGCTTTTTATGTTTTATGCGTTGCGTTAAGTACCGCCATTTCCCACGCCTAACGGAAAACCAAGAATAAAAAGAAAACAAAAGTGCATTTACGTATGACTTGACTAAGAAGCTGCGGTCTTCATAGCCTTTAGCAGTCTTCATAGCCTGACATAACCACCGAAACATTGGTGCATATCAGCTTTAGAAAGACATCTGAAATGGCTCAAATTTTACTTTTCTCTCTTTAAAATCGCTGCAAAAAAACCTATGCATAAAAGAAACCACTTGAAGAACGACGCATATAAGCAATGCCACCGATTGATGAGGAGCACTGTTTTAGAATACATTCCCGTCTTTGTAAACAAAGTAAATATTTTCCATTCATTGCCTGCTGAATTACAGTCTTTTAGGCGACGTCTTCTGCTTGTCAAAAATTAATACGCTTAATTTTTTCTATATCAAGTAGCAACTTAGAGAAATGGTTTTGCAGCAAACATAATGCAGCTGATAAAAACAATAACGGGTAACAGCATGCATCTGCGAATACTCATGCAAATAATAGCGACGTGAACACTCAATTCTGGCCCTGTAAGTTGCTACGCAAGGATTTCTTTTAAAAAGCGCTCCAAGGCAAGCAAAGTATCTTTTCTTGAACGTTTGAAAAAACACTGTGTATAATGAATTGAGACGAAATTTCATAATTATTTGATTATTTGCAACGTCCTTCCCACAACGCTATGTTAAGAGGACAGGATGGGAACGAAATGATTCAAAAGCGGCTTTTAGACACTTCTACGAACTGAAAGCACTGATATGACTTATGAATCAGAGACAATAGCTTGTGTATTGTTTAATTAATACTTCACAACAGAAAGCTGTCACTGAAATGTCATCTCCGAGAGCGATGAGTGGTTGTAGAGTTCATTTACAGTTCGTAGCAGTTCTCTTTGTCATCAAAAATGGCATTCGAACGGTTCAGCGCTTGTGCAGTATTGTGTGCGTTTGTTGTTAACTTTGAGTCCAACGAAAACAATTTGTCTCAATGCCTTGCAATGCCAGCGACTACATAAAAATTGGGCACTCCATATTCAAGTTTTCGAAAGGATGGGATACTAAATGAAGAAATAAGAGACAAAGGTGATGGGAGGAGAGCCATGAATGCCTTGCTGCGTTGTTTGAGAATATTTCCGGCTATCACCAAGTAGGCGACTTACACAAATTGATCTTGACGAGTTCACTGCTTTTAGCAGAAGCAAGGAATTTAGATTTTTTGGGCTGCTTGCTTTATGAACTAGTCGTTCCTTTTAAAACAAGCGGCTGATTGCAAAAATTTAACTATTTTTCTATCTTTTTTAACTTTGCAGCAGAGTCAAAATGCGGCTTTCGTAAGCCACACTTTGACGCTACAATTAGAAAAACAAGAACAAAACACCCGAAGCCCTGAGATTCGATTGTACTTGTTTTTATTCTGAGGTACGTGGTAGTTTTTAGTGTATTGACCGTTTCGTGCAAGACGAACTACTCCGTACTCGTGGTGCCACATAGAATTTTACCACCTTTGCGTAAGAAGCTACCTTTTAACGCGAGCACAGTTACGACTAATATTAAAGTAATCCTTTAGTCAGCATTTGTGAGCCAGATTTGTTATTTATTCAGCCTCGAACTTCATAACTCATTAAGGCAACCTTGCGTCCAAAAAAAATCTACTTAGAAGGAGGAAAAACCGTGCTTAGTCCTCCTACTTGGTTAAGCTGATGCAGCTTATCTTTTGTATTTTTGGGACCTGTATAACATCTCCGTAAAAAAATTCTTCCTTAATTCGCTGGATGTGAGCGCTTCGATATCCTTTAATGCGAGGACAGTGTAAGTGAGGGTACCGAATAGAGAAGCCTGGTGAGAAAAATATGAAGGCGAATTTATTTTAACAATATCTGCAACGTTCCTCAGCGTTCTTAACGGAAGGGAGCCCATTGGGGCCAAAATGCGTCGTCGGTGATAAAATTCGTCCATTGTTGTAAGGAAGCGACGTCATCCGACCGGAGCATTCTCATTGGATGAAGGGAGGTGCCATCACCGGACAGGAAGTAACTTCACTTCCGGTAAATACATCGGCAGCTCCTAATGCTTTCGCAGTGCTAGGACATAATGGAATTAGTTGTCCCTGTGAATTTTCTTCCTTTCTTAGAGTAGTTCAACGCGCCTCAAGAAATCTACAAAGATAATTTTTTTCTTATCATCAAAAAGCAGAAAGCCACACGGACAAGAAGCAGAGAACTTGTACTGCCGTTGACCAGTTTCACTGTCGCGTTAGACCAACTCGCCCAGCAGTTCGTGTGGTCAAGATTGTTCTGCACCTGTTTTATGGGTTTAGCGACGCTATCATCAAGAGGGCAACAAGCACGGCTAAAATTTTTATTTCACCTGATGCACAACAACTACAAGATAGACGTATCAAAATACATATCTTTCTCGCAATCACGCCCGTCGAGGCATAAACACGCGCGCCCGATAACAGAATACTCATGCCTTAACGACACGTTCATGCATTCGTACTTTCCCCTCGTGATCAGAGAATGGAATCGCCTTGATCCCTCAATCATAACTGCAACCACATTATCTCAGTTCACGTCACGGATAGAATCCTTACCAATTAACGAATAAAGCAGTTTCACTGACATACTCAACCGCCTCTCATCACTTCATTAGATTGTTAATTAATCGTGAAGAAAGTCTCTCTTATTTTTTCCGCTGCTGTGTTCCCATGTGCTCTCACTGAATTCCTTATGGCAATGCTCCACCCGACTCCTAGACATGTATTTTTCTTTTTCCTTGCTAATCTTTACCTTTTCTTTTATTTCGCTTGTTCCTTTCTGTTCACCTGTGTTTGATTTGTATTCACTTTTTTTTTGAATTTCTAGAGTGCACTGCTCAAATTTTTATCATGTTTGTCATTATGTTCGCCCACCTGCTATGGTCCCTGATGGGACTGGCAGTATTGTGAATAAATAAATAAATAAATAAATAAATAAATAAATAAATAAATAAATAAATAAATAAATAAATAAATAAATAAATAAATAAATAAATAAATAAATAAATAAATAAAAAATAAATAAATAAATAAATAAATAAATGTTGGTTCACAGGTCGCAGTTAAGCATTTTGAACGGGCTGAAGTTCGAGAGTGACATAGACTTCCTAATATGGCTTCCTCGGCCATCTTACAGCGCTGTCATTAATATTTCGAGAAATTATGAGTAGTTGATGGACTAAATTAGGAACGGTCTAACTGGGCGCATGCTCACAAACGCCCACTCAGATATGCAGATTGTGAGCAATCCTGTCCCAATATTCATCGCGCCGCGTTACGTGATACCTCAAACAGTACGGTAGCTGACGCAGAAACCGAACACCTTGCGTGGAAAAAATTTAATAATCAAAGTCAAGTTGCAACAGCGGGCCGCAGCAACTAAATACCTTCATAAAGGTTTTGTTATCGTTGTCCGTCTATTCTACCACTTTTCAACAAACTTGTTAAAGAAATTATCGTAGATAGACGGGGGAGCTGATTTGAAGATTTCATTCTAGCTTTTTGCAGTTCGCAGTTTAACGATAGCAAAAATGAGAACTTTTTTTAACGATTCGCATTATAGGAAAATTACTTTTATTGATTACAATAAACCGTTGCCATGCCTCCCTATATCGTTTGCAAGTTTACATACACTAGGATTTTGTGAACAGTAACTAACTGTCCTTCGATTTCACATGACTACCCGAACCTACGTAGTTAGCTTTGAAGACATATATCTTACCCTATTACTGTATGAAAATGATCGCCACAAGAATCCATCTTTTATGCATTACTCCCTGTTGCAGGCGCTAATGCTTTTTCGAAGTCCCTTCCTCACACTAAATACGTTCCAAATGAGGGTGATATAAGGATGCTATTACTACAAATTACTGCAAAATTAAACTGTTACCCTCGCATTGTATTGTACTATTAACCGTTCTCAAATACCTCCAAGTGAAATAAACTTAACATAAATCACTCTAAACGCAGGCAACTTGTAACCACCCTAGAAATGTATTTGACAACCATGTGATTGCCACCTCAGCCTGTACTGCCGTTTTTATTTTATTTATTTATAGATACTGCGGTCTTGAACAACAAGACCATCGCAGGTGGGTACATGATTTGTGTAATACCAAAGGACAAAAAAAGAAAATACAGCAGACAAGGCGTCACCAGCAACGAAATTACTACATCACACTGTACTGTATCGTTTCACAACATCAGAATACATACACTGCAGTCATAGAGCCAAGCATATAACAAATTACTCAGCAACCGAACACTCAAAATTTCGTCACTTGTTGCAGCAGCGCCTCAAAATGGGACAAATTATTCACTGGCTCTGGCTTGAAGCGCATTATACACGAGTAATGATGCTTATACACGAACGCAAACGACTGACTGAGAATAAGTGTATTAATCCACACCAAAAATGCTCACCAGAACTTATACTTGGTCTCTGTACTATGCTTTCATCCGTAGCCACCTGAATTGCAGCGTATTACTTTGGTGTAATGCAGAAGTCGCTAACCTAAGATGTTTCAAAATACTCCAAAACCAAGCAGTTCTAATAACTGCATCGAGCCAATGTGCGGGCTTTTTGCCCTTCTCATACATGAAAGTCTTGAAATATATCTCTTAGCATATGCACTGCAAGCGAAATTACCTTTGCGAATCTGTCGCTCTCGCAGTAATCAAATGTCACAACTGAAAAGTAAAAATGCCATCATATTTACAGAAAAACTGATCGGCTATTGCGAAAAATGAAAACCAGTTGCGGCAAACTAACCGTGTTGTTTGTTGTTTTGCCAATTTTGGAACTCGTTGCCTTGAGTCAATAAGTTATCACGATCAGTACACTTTTTACAAAGAGCATCAAAATGCATTTGCTGCAAATATGAATTTAGCACACTCATTGTGAACATACCTGTGATAACTGCAAGTGAGAATCAGGATGTATTGTTTCTGTACATGAATTATTTGTCACCCAGTATATGTGTTGAGGAGGAGGTTGCGGAGCTTGGGATTGTGTGTGATCTCCTTTTGGCATTTCATGACGCCACATTGCTTCTCGTAACCAATTTATTCACGTTTTTTTTGGTTACTTTTCTTTCTTATCATTATCATTAGAAGTTATCATTAGGATTGAATTTATACTTTTATTATTTTCTTCTTTCTCTCGAGGCGGTGCCCGAAAACTTGTCTCAGGCATCTTCTGCTAATAATCATACTTTTAATATTAACCAGCGTGCAATGGTATATAAGTCGAACAACAATTAGAAATACACAGTGCAGAACGGCAACACTCCGCTGCTTTGCCTCTGTGTTTTTCATTTTTATTATTTGCTCTAGAGGCACTTTTACATAACCTTGCATATTATAGTGATAGGCTGCTACATCATAATTGCCGCACTTAAAACTAGAGAAAATATTCATGATTTGGTTTCAAGGCCTGTTGTGAACACTTTTACGAAATGTTAAGTGTTGACTGACCGATTTAGCTTGATTTTTTTTTTATTCTTGACGACGACAGACAGTTACGGACTTCATTAACTTCTTGGTTACTCTTAGTACTTTTTGTCCTCGCTACTTCGATCACTGCTTACCAATGCAGTAAAATGCAGAAAAGACTGATACAGTGTTCTTCGAAGCATTTTCGCAGGCAAACTCAATATCCCATGCCAAATTTTCTCAGCCATGAAGCCAAAGTACATTAATGCAGAAATCAATCATGAAAAGCGCGCATAGTTTTACGTTCGTGCGGGATTTTAAAGATGGAAGAGGTGAAGGGAACGTTAACAAAGGGAACAAAAATCTAGCATTGAATGAAACCCATACGTACAAGACTAATGCTGTTCTGATTGCAGTGACTGAGATTTAGGTGTATTTTATTGATGGTAAGAACAACTTCACGCAATCTGCAGAGGCCATGGGTTCGGTCTCCGCTTTAGGAATGTGGCCTCATCCTTTACACACCAGAAATTTATCTGCATCAAAATATAGCCAAAATTTATTCAGAGCTGTTAAACTACTGCAGCAACACTTTGCTTTTCCTGGTTTCAAGAGACGACTTGTTTGTTTTATTCGCTTTATTACAACAGCGAGACAAAGCCCCTTGCCTGCGAAAGGCGCTGCATTGTTATGAAAGATGCGCAAGCCATGTTTAAAAAATTTTCCAAGCTTTCATCCGTGCTAACGTGCCCGCTGCTGACAACTAGCGCCATCTCTTTAGGGTGTGCTGAACCTACAAGGCCTCCTGCCGGAACGGTTTTCCGCTTCACCTCTAGGTTCCTCCCTGCGTTTTTACTTTGTTTTTGAAGTCTGAGAGAACCATCTCTACTTTTATTTTATTGCTGCGTCTTTTGCGTCATGGAATGAGGAACGAAGTTCACAGGCCGCTGAGGTATTTTCTGACGACAAAGAGAAGCTCGGAATCGGCTAGCTGCTCGCGCGACGCTTGCATCGTGTCTGCTTTGCCGCACAATGTCGCTCAGGGAAACGAGTGAAACGGGCTGGGAAATTCAAGATCTTCAGATTAACCAAACAAATCAGATGATGTGCCCGGAGGTCCTCTTGGCGTTAATTTGAATACGGTGCGCCCGATTTAAACGGTACCAACCCCACGGCAGAGGCACTAGCTAGAACTGCGAGCGGTTTGCTAAAATAGCGGCGATCGTATCGCCATCCACAGTTTTTTTCATGCGTGCACTGTGGCGCAGCTAACGATACAAAGCCCGGCACCACTGAGTGCTGCGCTGAAATCCTCCCGCTGAATGTCGGCTCATTTAGAAACGTGGACGAAAGACAGAGGGAGTAATTTTCTTATAAAAAATAATATAAGAAGCCAAAAGTGGAAAGATAGTGGTCTTCTGTCACATATGTGCCCGCTAGTTCGTTCACCTTCAGTGTGTGCGTCCCGGGGTGGTCTGCAAATCACTGGCACTTATGAATGGCGCTCTTTTTTTTACAGCGTGATGGTTCAGAGTAGGAGCTGCTCTCCATTTAGCTCGGCCACCATCACGGCTATCAAGGGGTGTGCCTTGAAAGGCCGGTTCTGTTTCATAGTTGTAATATGAGATGCACCGATAATTTCTTCCCGAGATTATGGCTTTTCTTCTCCCGATAAGAGACTTTCGGGCATGTAAGCCCCAATAAAATAAAAAAAAAAACAATTTAGAATGTTAGCTGTAACGAATCGGAATATTTCCAATAGAATTTAGAATACCACGGTAATCAACTGGCTTGAAGCCAGTTTGTTCTAAAGCGCAAAAATGACCGTGTTTTCACCTTGAAGAGGGAAACGTGATTTTAACGAATGAAGACAGAACCAGTAGCTTCCACTGCTTCTTTATCAAAACATGTCTTCGGGTAAGACGTGAAATCTTCGCTCTTTGTCAAAGCTACCAGCGATAGGCTATGATTTTTTAGATACGATGCAACACCTTTTGTGGGTAGGGATTTGCAATGCTGACTATATCGCGAAAAGCTTTGAACACCTTCCGAAACACAGGTATCAATTCAGACGAAGGCGCACGATTAGTCACTTGCCTGACGAAGCCCAATAGTTTTGGCGGTGTTTTTCATGAGTTCCATGGGCAAATTTCGAGCGCAGGCTGAGAAAGCAAATCACATTGTCAGGATGCGACACATTTCCAAGCGAACCTGAGAAGTATGAGCATGAGCTGACCCATCTAACTGCCATCACATCGAAGCCTTCTCATCTTGAGTTCGAAACTTGCTGTGAAAATCTAGAAAACACCACCACAACTACTGGGCTCTGAATTTGACACTTGTATTTCGGAAGTTGTTCAAATTTTGTTGCGGTATATGCATAATGACACTCTGTGTTGTTTAGTTTTGTTTAAACAATCTGTCTACAGAGAACCTTTGGCTGTTCTAATTCCGTTAACTGACGTTGTTCCAATCGTATCCATTAGGCGAACGCGATTATTCGAGCCTCAGTCTGCAAGACCAGTTATCATTGTGAAGCTAACTCATATTGAAAATCATTCAGAAAAAGCTTTTGTATTCACTATTTCGAGTAACTTGCACGATAGGTTCTGCAGGCTACTTGGGGATGTTTTATTGTTTATTTGCAATAATAACTTTAGTATTGCTCAAATTTTAGCTCGCTCTTTGGGCTCTATGCCAATGCCTAAAACGAAGAAAGAAATACGCGTTTCATCAAGAAAATGATATCCAAATCTGCCAGTTTGTTTGCATTTATCGATAGCAGCTTTGAACTATTGCATATCGCCAATCATATGACATACAGAGCAACTGAGCCAAAATGGTAGGCGAGCGAGTCTCGCATTTCTCGACGTTATAAAGCGAAAATAATTACGGAAAGCAGGTCGCCGCCGCGGTGGCTCAGTGGTTATGGTGCTCGGCTGCTGACCCGAAAGACCCGGGTTCGATCCCGGCCGCGGCGGTTGAATTTCTTTGGAGGAGAATTCTAGAGGCCCGTGTACTGTGCGATGTCAGAACCCCAGGTGGTCTAAATTTCCGGAGCCCTTCACTACGGCGTCTCTCATAGCCTCAGTCGCTTTGAGACCTTAAACCCCATAAAACCAAACCAAAGCAGGTCAGTTTAAATTCGGCTACAACAACTTTAGACGCTAACATCCACATCGTTAAATCTACGGCACCTGTGCTAATACTTAAATTGGTGGCGGATTTAAAGCCCCCATGCCATCAGAGAATTTTTTTACGGAAAAATCATGCAAAACTCATTTTTTTTCTTCACTGCAGAAGGTCTCATAAATCCACAGATGTATAAAAAATAGATCATTACCAACTAGCCCAACTCGCTCTACTGCTACAAACCCCACTATCAACCTCCCCCTCCAAGAGTCACCCAAAAATCGGCTTCTGACTTCAATGTGATGGCGCCGTGGAGCTCTGAAATGATTTCGGACACCAAGGGAAATAATATTGCGATACAGGAACGGTAATGGATTGGCAGTCGCTACTCTAGCGGCCCACAGATGTTTACATTGCTTTGTAATATAAACCAAAATTAAGATTAAAAAAATAATTCCTTACTCAAGTTATCGGGTGATGTCGAAACTAATTCTGATCCTGACGATAATGCTGTTGTACTCGTTGAACTACAGAAGATAAGCGCTAGTCAGATCCAGTTGATTACCGAGATACAGGGCCTGAAAGCCCAGCTAAGCACAACAGATACAGCCATAACAGACTTGAACAAGCGAATGGCTTAGGTCGAAACGCGTTACCAAACATTTCTTCACCTCAGAAATGATATTGAACAAATGCAGGCAAAGACAATAAACACGACTAAAAGATTCAAGAGCTACAGACACGCCTAGACGACGCTGAAAACAGATCACACTGGGATAACCTTATTTTTGTGGCATTGCTGACCATTCCAACCATGAAACGTCAGCTGAGTCTGAGAAACTAATAATTAATATTCGCCGGAATAATCTTTAAACACAAGTGCAACCTAACCACATGGAAATAGCACATCGTCTCGGTAATCGTTCTATCCGTCGAAATCTTTCCCGGATAGTGAAATTATCATCTTACAAAACTGAAGACGCACTTTTATCAAATGGCCGCAAATTAAAAAAAAAAAAAAAAACGGCCTGCCATATCGGAGAGGACTTCTCCCGAGCTGAGTCAACACGCGCCGCTGAAGCAATTACTTGCATTTGGAAAAACACGTTTTGACCGGTACTCCTTGTGCTTTGAAATCATGCAGATTGGCTCGAAGCATTATGTACATGACACATCGTCCAATATTGGAAAGGAAATAGCGCAGCAATGGCCCCGTCACCAAGCATCAACAAACCGTCAACCCCCTTCGTCCTGAAAGGGAATCCTCTCGTTTTCCATAATAATCACTAACACTCGCAGCCTCCTTCCAAAGCGTGAACTCATATCAAACAATTTCGTCATCCAGGAGCAACGCACTTACACTAACAAAATATTGGTCAAACTGTGACGCAGCGGACGCTGGAATCGTAACTATCTACCCGATTTCAACGTGTATCGCAACAACGCCAAATGCTCACGGGAGGGTGGTATCGTTGCAATTGAATGGGGTATAACATTTACTATTATTAACTTAGCATCCAATATCGAATCTTTATGGCTCATCTGTCGCACTCTGCCCGGAAACAGTGCTGCTTGGTGTTTGCTACAAACCTTGGAAAACTAATCCATACTTTTCACGCCGTCTGAACAATACCTTTCATGAACACGTTCCCGGATACCCAACCGCATTATTCTTTTCTGGGATTTTAACTACTCGGATACTCGGACATTGGTTTCTAGAGCTTAGCTAGTTCCGCAATAACTTGTCATGCAGAGGCGAAGAACTACATCGATGTCTGTTTAAATTCTAACCTTACGCAGTTAATTTCTCAACCAATCAACTATCATTCTCCCTCCACTTTTCCGGAATTCTTTCTTATCTATAAGCCCACCAGGACGAATATACTGAAGCCCGGGCTTCTCATCATGCTTAATTTATCTCTTAATTTGCATTAGTTTCGATAGCAGAACCATGCAAGAAAAAAAAAATCACTTACCTTCAATATACAATAACTATCACCAATGCCAGCGCCCATAGGAAATACATGCGGACTTCGAGAAGCTTTAGCGTGTCTGAATGTGGTTAAATTTTCATGGGGTTTGTGGCAGCGTTTTTTCTTTAGTGAATATAGGAAATTTTTCGAAGAGATTTTACTTTCTAATTTTAATTTTTTACAACTCAGAGGTAAATATAAAGAATAATTGTACTTCTTTCTATGTCGGTCTTTCATGTCGTCTCGCGAAAAAACTATCCTAAAAATAAAAATTTCGACCGCAACATTTCCTCCCTTTTTCTTTCTGGATTGTTAAGCCGCAAGTTTCGTCCATATCGAACCTATTGTTCGCGCTTTACAGGCTCTGAGTTGTGTACGTATTTTGTCCAAGGATTTGAAATTCGCGCCAAATTTGATATGCGGCATGACTCCATCTGGCGTCAGACTATTATGTCGCTACTACACTGTACCACCAGCCTATTGCACGTCTGTGCTCTAGCGCGCAAGCTTTTCTCGGATCTTGGACGAACTTAACCTCTCTTTTCTTTTTTCTTGCATGATCAACAGAATCTTCACACGATCTTATAAGTGTACTAAATTGGTGTATCATGTATGTATAGTCATGTAATCATGCACATATCTAGGAGCTACCCTCTTTTCAAATTTAATCACGGTGAGCTCATATCACTATCATTTCAACTGTAAGATGTGGGCCCTTGCTTTACCTGGGTCGTCTCGAAAAGCGGCTGCTTTGATGTGACGAGAGGGACGTTTTCGAGGGGAGGAGTTTTCAAGATGTTTATTTTACATATTTACAAGGCACTTATGAACAAGAAGAAAATCAGATGTTACACATGGTGCGGCCTCTTAGATAGGGTTGGTCGGCCCCATATCCCTAGCTAGGGAAACTGGCTTCATTATCAGCATCCAGTCACATGTCACTCATGATGGCGTGAGGGGGGGGGGGGGGGGGGGGCACAGCAGGAGGCGGCACCGCTGACCTTTCGCTGCTCTTCCAGTGCCAACGGTCCGCTGTCCTGGTAGGGACGTCGATTTTCGCTGTCTCTAAGCCCCCTCGCTGGTAGTGGAGAGAAATACAGTACTTCGTGTGGCAAGGACACCGAATTTTGGCTTCGACGCTTCCTGGAGACGGAAGGGGATTGCCGCCGTCGTTAGGGACTTCGGGGAAAAGGGACACTTCTCCACCACTCTCTACAATTTTCCAAATGAATACTCTCGTTCACAGACGGCAATCTCGCATTATTGTTCGAAAAGGAAGAGGGGAGATTTTGAAAGGACACCATAGAACAGGGGTGCGAACGTGAGGAGCGGGTCGAGACAAGTACTTGTCAAGGAAATGCATAATTGTAACCTTTCGACAACTGCCATTTACACAAAGCTGGTGGTGACCGGTGATGCTTCAGGTTCCCGCAGATTAGGGGCAGCTCCCTCACCTTTTCTAAGAAGAGTACAGTGGAGAGCGACTGATTAACTCCCCTCACGCTAATCCCTTCATTCAGCAGAGTAGCAAGTGAAAACGTGGTCTGTGAAAGAGTGTTCTAGGTTGGAAGAACCCTTCCTGTAGGGCAGCTTTCTTGTAGTGTCACGTCTCCTGTGTCACGGCTCCTGATGCACTTGAGCTCCTTCAGGTTGCAAGTATTCAGAAGACACAAAGTTCCCGCAATTTTTCAGAAAGGCAGACATTTTTTTTTCCACGTTGTGCCACAGCACGCAGTAAAAAGAAAAAAAGAGAGAGAGAGAGAGAGTTGCACAAGAACTTCACGTTAACTGTTTGTCGCAGTAGACTTCATTTATGTTCGGGTCCGAATAAATTTCAGAAGGGCGGTCAGAATAAATGGTTTCACGTTTCTTGAACATAGTGCAAAAAAAAGAAAGAAAAAGGATAGAACGAAATACATCGCAGAAGAAACACGCAGCGAAATAAGCAAAAATGTCAACAAAATGTAGAAACAGACCAAACAGACCAACTGGAAAACATTATGACGATGTCGTGAATAACAAATAAACTTAAACCAGCGTCGACTAACAGAATCAACAGCAAATTAAACAAAAATGCGAGGCAGGAGTACGTATCAACGTAGCAGCTTGCCAGTGTCGCTCAAGAAGAAAGTACATAGAAGTTGTATCTTGCCGGCATAGACACCTATGCCGCAGGGACTTGGAGGCTAGCAAAAATACTTGAAATAAAACGGAGGAGAGCGCAGTGACCTATGGAATGACAGGAACAACGTTAAGAGACAGCGAGAGAGCAGATTGCGTGAGGGAACAACCGCTAGTTAGGGTCATCTGAAGTTAAATGGAGAGACCTTCAGCCTTTCAACGGGATTGGTTGGGTTGATGATGATTAGATGCCACGATGAACACAGTAACGCTGAACATGTAAGCATTGCCTTGTATTGCCTTTAGCGGTATAAAATGCGGCTAAACAGAAGTTTTCCCGCGTTTTTTTTTTTGCAAAACAACTGCCCCTAGAGATGGGAAGACGCATTTCCTCTGTCTTGCACTGTAAGTTGATTATGTGCGCTGTTTCTTGAATAACGCGCATAAATTGCCGAATAGGAATGCTTAATTATCGATATTGCCACCTCTCGTTAAAAGCCGGCTCATTACAGCACAGTGCAAGTTCTGGCGCATGTGGTGGTCTCAAGTGCATAAGTCAGCATTATCCCTGAAACCTCTCGATAAAAAAAAAAAATTTGTTATTAAACTACTTTACAATATGCGCGGAGAAAGTGTACTCCGCTCGTGTACGACGAATGAAATGCGTGTACGACGTGTCCATGTTTTAAAACGATAAGCCGAAACTTCACCAATGTGCAAGCAACTAAAGCTGAAGCTGTCGTCCTACGTAACGAGTTACAGAAATCAAAATGCGCACAAAAAGAATAAAATATAAGCCGAACAGGAGGGAAGGGTTTGACGGCTTCCATGACGTTGGTTACGTTGCGTTAGGACAGGTGCCCGCGCCCGTCATGGTATACACTAACCGCCGTTGGCTCTTCGTCTTAATAGTCAATCAGGTCATGGGTAGTTTGTTCAGGAACCTTTTGATTCATCTCGAGTCTTCGTCAAAGAAGAAACCGTTACCTTTTGATTCATCTCGAGTCTTCGTCAAAGAAGAAACCGTTACCATACTCTCCTCTGTGGAAGACGGAAAAAAATAATGACGCAGCAAGGCGTGATGAAGCGCATACGGCGAGCGCTCGAACCACTGTACTAACGACGCCGCTCTTCTGCGCTGTTACTGCTGGCCTCAGTCGTTTTAAACAACGTCTGACCTTTCCAAAACCTCGCCACAACGGCCAGGTTGCGCCCCCTCGGTTGACTCGGGCTTTCACCCATCGCAACCTAGTTGCCCCCATGTCCACCAGCAGTCGCCAGCACCACGCTCCCTCGGCCCATGGTCAGCGGCGAGGAGAGGAGGCGGGACTCCTACGTCACATCCGGTCAGCATGCTTCCGGCCAAAGATGGCGCCCTCTCCCCCGCTGCCTCCACCACGCGGCGAGGGGCAAATCGCGGGTCCCGAGTCGCTTGCCGGCCAGTGCGCCGCGGGTCGCCGTCAGCGCAAGAGCTTGAGCTGGAGCGGGCTGTGCTTGCACGATGACCGCTGCCCTGGCCTCGTGTCACGCCGCGGGACCCAGCCTCGTGGCTCTCCGGTTGCCTTCGTCGCCGCCTCCTTCGGCGGCGGCTGCGTCCTGCTGGGAGGTCTTGTCCGCGCACCATCACCGACACAGCGTCATCATCAGTACGTACGCTCACGTCCGTCTGTCCATCCGTTTTGACAGGCAGCGCGTCACTGCGGTGTTTTGAATACGCGCCTCGCTTTGCCATGTGCGGTCCGTGACAAGGGCTTGATGCGGGCGTCCGTGCGTACCTTGTTCGCATTTACCGCGGCGCGCGCGGGTTGAGATGGTTCTCGTCGAGCGTCACTTCCTGCCTCTGTCCCAAGTTCGCGTGGGGTGTCTTTGAACGGGTTGTGTTTTTCGAGCGCGCGCTGCCGTAGTTCCTTGCGCTTTCCGTCCCTCCCGGCTGATTCATCGCATATGAAAACAGGTTGTACCAGCGGTCACTACATTTGCTTGTTGTAACTTAGTTGGCGCGGTATCCTCGAACGATTTATAATGATATGACTCTTGTAAACAATAGAATGGTTAGTTGCCGGTGTTGAGTTTATTCGGGAACTTTTACTCGAGTAAAAGATCCGGAGCATAACCGCTTCGCTGCCGCAGTCAAAACGCTCGAATAGTAGCGCTTGTCATATTTTGTTTAGACACCTGTTGCACCGAATAATGCGCAACCTCGGTTGTGTTGAAAAAACAAGAGTGCTAAGGGGATAAAAACTAAATGTCGGTGTTGTTTTAAGGCTCTAAAATTCGCAGCGATTGATTTTGCTGACGAAATTATCTACAGTGAGGCTCCAGACTTTTACAGACGCTGTAAAGTACCTATAAGTGGTTTCCTTCAGTGCGGTTCAAAAGAAAAGAAAACTTGTGCGGTAGACGAAAAACGTTTCTCAGGCAAACATTTGCATCAGCTTAATAGTGTTGATCGCTTAGGTATGTGGCATGTAATCCGTATATACGGTTAGAAAAGAAGCCCTCTTTTGATGTGGTTACCACGGTGGGAAGAAAAGGCATAACAGCTCGACAATTTCTGACTTATGCCACTACGCGGCGAAGACAGTTGGTCACTGCCTATAGCACTATCTTATCGAAGCGACTCATGCAGCTATGTGCGTGAAACACACATTTTACGAGCAAGCACACAGCGCTTGCGGGTGTTCCCGCAGCAAATTAACAGCGATCTTGCGATAGTGCTGCTTTAACTAAGCATGGTATGACACCAAGTGCTGCGAAATCGGCGAAGATCCAAATGTGGAAAAATGCAATAGTGATGAATTATTACGGAAAGCCGACCATGTCCATGCTTCCTGTAATATAGCGACATTTTTAGGAAGGGTTTGATGAAAGGTAAAGGTAAAGACAGCGCAGTAAAATTAATGAATATCTCATCCAAAACCAAGGATGTGCAACTGGATATCACTTCGCTACGCTAATCTGCATTACCCAAGCAAGCAAGGAGCCTCCACCTAGATAGAAGCCTGTCTCTGAGGTGATCAACTTTCTGCAACTATGGGCTCTGCACAAAACTAAAGTACTGACTACATTTTTTCGGCCGTGCTGGTCATGTATGAATTCTAAAAATTCTTGTGTCATAAAGCTGGCTTCCTTAAATACTTAGGGATTTGCGTAGCGTGTCGCCCGGTGATGGGCAGCTGCCGAAAGACGTTTGCAAAACCCTAATCTTCGCACAGACAAGTTAGGCCTTTTTCTTGCGTTTTCGTCACATCCTGCGTTCGTGGTATATTTTCGTCAAATTTTTTTAGGCGTGCTTCGGGTGCGTACCGATAATCTTGTAGCGAAGTTACATGGATAGCCAGTTAGATACTACAGCGGCATTTGCGTTCTTCGAAGGCACAGCAGCACCTCGATGATACTATAATGGCTGATCTGAATTCCAGGATGATGCGAATGTTTTACACGGCTCAGCCAGAATGCGTTGCGTACAGTACGTTATGTTTCGTGGCGATAACGTCGGTTTCACAAGCAGGAAATCCGTTCGAACTTTCAGAAGCTATAGCATGTCTAAACGTGATGCAATTTTAATCTGGTTTGTAAAAGCGTTTTCTTCTTTAGTGAATAAGGAAATGTTATGGACAGATGTTATTTGTTAAATTTAATTTTTTTTACACAGCGGAGGTAAATTTCCAGAAAAATTGTGCTTTTAGATATGTCGGTCTTTAATGTAACTGCGTGAAAAAACAGTTAATACAAAATTTCTTCCCTATCATTTTCTCTCTTCTTCTTTCTTACAGCCGCCGCGGTGGCTCAGTGGCTATGGTGCTCGGCTGCTGGCCCGAAAGACGCGGGTTCGATCCCGGCCGCGGCGGTTGAATTTCTTTGGAGGAGAAATTCGAGGCCCGTGTACTGTGCGATGTCAGTGCACGTTAAAGAACCCCAGGTGGTCGAAATTTCCGGAGCCCTCCACTACGGCGTCTCTCATAGCCTCAGTCGCTTTGGGACGTTAAACCCCATAAACCAACCAATCTTCTTCTTTCTTGATTGTTAAGCAACAATTTTCATCTATATCCAACCTGTTGTTTTTCTTCTACAGGTTCTGAAAGTTGTGTATGTATTCTGTAAAGGGATTTGAAATTCGCGCCAAATTTCGCGACATGGTTCCATCTGGCTGCAGAGTCTGTGTTCGTGCGGGCAGGTTTTTCTCAGAACGTGGACGAAAAGTATTTCTACTTTTTTTTTTTTGCTCCACCTTGTGGTGCGATTTCATTGGTTGTCAAGCGTCTCCGAAGCCCACAAAAGGAAGTGAGATTCCAGGCGACCCCAAAATCCCACCCCCGCCCCACGATATGGCCTTGTTCGCACCAAACACAGGTGACCCACAGGGCGATGGCCCCGTTCAGCACGATGTAGGGAACACCACTGCCCCCATCACAAGGCAAGTGTGCAATGACTCGGGTGACTGTACAGGTCAGGAAGGTAGCAGCAAATGCACGACAAATGATACCCTCTAGCCAATGGCGTAGACCGATTGTCATGACATCGCGGTTAACCCCAATTCACAACGGACAACTTTCGAAATGGCCGGAAAGCTGATTTGCAGTTTGATGTTTTCCAAACAAGGAACCTCGTTCACAGACTGCGTTTTTACTTCCTGCTCTACCCACAACAGTGGTTTGCGTGCAGGGAGATGATTCAGTCGCCCTCCATTGTAATCTCTTTAGAAATGGAGTGCGTAATACCCCTGTCAAGCGCGCAAGTTAAGTGCACTTACGGAGAGTGTCACTCGCTTTAAGTACAGTTTGCCGCATCTAAACGACGCAAGTGGAGTGTCACTCGCGGAAGAGTGCACTCCGCTAGGAGTGCGTTCACGGACCACACTTAGAGGGCTGAGTGCGTAGCCTTGCCACCAGCGACTTCAAAGACACAATATGTATAGTGCATAAAAAGTACTTTCAAGTTTATTTTACATGCTATAACACTGTTTTTAGAAAAAAATCGTTCGTTACATCTACAAGAGAAGCAACAAAACAAAGGAACGAGATCAGATGCTACATCGCTGCCCGCCGCCATCTTGTTTGTTGCCGAAATTCTGGATAGTCTTGGCTTTTCTTCTATATCTATTTTTTTTTCATCGTTAAAAACTGTTGAACATCGTTTTATTCGCGCTATCACGTTAAGCAATCCATCATTATGAGTACTTTTTTCTTTTCCATCGACCTCTTCAGAAATTCCGCTCATTTTTTGTCGCAATTATTTTTTTACAACGAGTGCACTTTGCTTTCCTGTTTAGCACCGCGTAGCTCGAAGTGTCACTCGGGATGCCGAAGCGCATTCTCCGTAAGTGCACTTAACTTGCGCGCTTGACAGGGGTATAAGTCTGAACTAAAGTGAACTAGAATCCTGAACTCAAGACGGTTTGTCATCAGTTTTCCAGAGCGGGTGTAAAGGGCGCATGTCGAAAGGGTGCAGTGGGGCCTCCCCCTGAAGGGAACCTGTCTCGACTTAAGCCTTTCACATGCAAGCGAAAACGTTAGCGAAACCTTCCGCCGCGGCGCAAAGACCTGTTCGGAGTCGTCGCGGCGGCTCGAGCGGCGAGGTTCCAACAAGTTGAAAATTTTTTGCTGCGGTGCGCCGTTCAACCGTTTGCATGTGAACAGCCTTAACTGCTCGTGTTCACACTGAGTTCTCACCCCTGCAAGGAACACAGAAAAGAGAAAACGTGAGGTGCGAGCTAAAGTCCCCATACATTTCTTTTGCTTCCTGTTGGTGACCGGGTGTGTGGATATTTTGGATTCACTTGAAAGCTTATACAGTGACTCTGTTGTGTCCTTCTGGCAACTTCCTTTCCAGAAAACGAAATTCAAAAATGCCGTCTATGAGCGAGAGCTTTTGGTTAGGAAACATCCTTGCAGAGAAGGGAGAATTAAAGGACCGTCTCTTTCCTTTCCCTGTCTAGCCTCTGCTGCACTGCAACTGAGTCGTCCTTGTCTTAGGAGTGCGCTGTGTTTTCCCCAAGATGAACTACCAACTAGCTCGCTCTTCTAACCTTGCACGTCATGAGAACTGGTGAAAGCCAACTGAGGGCATTCGCTCCTGCTTTTTTGACTTGTATCGCACTATAGTTTCAAAGTTTCAAAGTTTATTTCCCATCTAACACTACAGATGGAGGAATCGTAGAAAAAGCTGCCCTTGGGCAGCTTGACGAGTCTACAATCCTAATTATTGACAGGGAGGCAACACAAGAGTTTATACAATTTTAAAAACAAGCACATCAGGGAAGCACCAGAGAATACACGAAACAGCAATATGTATACATAATGAGATGCTGACGAATCTCACACAATGGCTCGCAATGCAGTTAAAAAAAAAAAGCGCCTCGAATTAGGCATCGAAGAGTTGCTTCTCTACTAAATCTTTGTTCGAGTGACAGTCTCTGCCGCAATATTCACCATGTAATCAATGCAGGTGTTTGTCCACTGTACGCAGTTCAGGCGTGGACGCGCCCTCTCTGCAGAAAGTAACTCGCGGGTTTTCTAGAATAGACCTCACTGTGGCGTAAACACGTGATGTCAAAGGGGCATGGCTTGGCTGGCAAAATCATTCAGTTCCCCTTCTGAACCGGTTTCTCATGTGTCAAGCGTTCCCCCACCGCCTTTCTTCTCCCAATTAGAGACGCCTCGGTATACGTCGTGCCTAATTTTTGCTCCTGCACTACGCTGCCAAAAGTCGCATACTTCAATCATAAAAGCACTCGGAAAGGGCGCTATAAATGCACAACGATAAAAAAAAACCCACATGGCGAAGCAGGGGGCATAGTGAGACTTTCCAGGAAACCAGAGGAGGGTATGGAATTTTTGCTTGCAAACCCGTGACGTCATTACAGTTGGTCCAAAACATTTGTTGGAGGGTCTCCTTTGAGAATTGTTGCCCTGTTTTTACGTACAAAAAGAGCACACGCGGGTGGCACGGTCAGCACCCATCCTTTCTCTTTATATTGTAGTTTTTATTATTAAAAAATAATCCGCTAAATAGCAACTTTGTTCCAAAAGAGTAAGAACTCTCTAGTGCAATGGCGAAATTTGAATACAATGTCACCACGAATAACAGCAGGATACTCTGTGCTTTTGTAAATAACAACTGTCACCTTTATTCAACTTCTTTCGTTGTGGAATTATAAGCACTGAGGGAGACAGGAAAATGACTATTTCTTCTGCAATTTATTTCAATATTCTTTCGAGGTGATGACAAAGCCAGGAAAAAAGAATGTGCAGATTAACGTGGCCCTGAAACAAACTCTTTAATGGGCTGACTTGGACCATAAAGAAACTATATAAAATAACTCGGAAGCTGTGACAAGAACAAACGTGCTCGACGGTCATCTAAGAAGAGGAACCTTTACGTGCGCCAGTGGAATTTCCTTTCCTCACCAAACCACGTTCTCTCTCTATCTATCTCTCTCACAGTAGATAAATTTGGTATAGCCCAATCCGCTTCTGCACCGCCGGTGCGCGCCCGCTGATTGGTCCCGACAATAGACACTTTTAGTTGGGCGTACGCAGTAAGCTTCCGCACGCATCGCTTACTGCGTTGCGTACGCTGCAAATAGTGTGAGCACGACACTTTTAGCTGGCCGTGCTGTAGCGTCCCTCAGGGGCACGCGTAAGCGGTAGCACCATCTAGTGACAAGACGCCAAATCACATCAACGCTGTGTTGAAGAAATTTTCATCCGTAATTACTGATAACTAGGGTGAGTGCACTGCGAGCCTTTTTCGTTCAAAGAAGATAAACTATGCACATAGAACAAAATGCAACAAATGACTAAAAACGGGGCAACTGCGTCGCCACATGTCGTTCTACTGTTTGTCCTGCTGGGGAAATACATATTTCACTCACATTGAAAGACTTCAGCGCCTTCAGAATCAGGCCATCAGGCTCATGTCATTCAGTTCATTCCTAACACACTCTTTACCACTTTATCATAGCTTGCGCATACTTCCACTTCAACAGTTATTCACTGTGAAATTATCCATCATTATCTACAAGGTAATTAATCATCATGCTCATATTGATGGCTTTCCTGATCAGCTTATAAATACTAATTCTACTAGGTTTCAACAGCGTAATAATCTTCTTCTTCCTAAAGTGAGGACTAATTATGGAAAATTTACCACAATATTTGCCGGCATATCCTGTTGGAATACTTTGCCATGTGAAATTAAAGCGTCGTTTACTGTTCACTCATTTCATCACCGCATTAAAGAGTACTTAATTAATTTCCTGTGTAGTTCACATGCCTAAACAGTAGTAATCCTTGTTTAAAGTCTCATTTTCTTTGCATTATGTTACAAAGTTGTTGCTGTATATACTTTTTGTTCCGTTTTTCACACATAACATTGTAAATTTTTTTTGTAGATTGTTTATTTATGCTAATTGATACACTGCCTTCCATTCTTTGCAATTTTACCCCACTTGATTTGTTCTAGGAGGTCCCCCGACAGTCGTGTACTATGGGACCTTCTTCTGTACTGATTTTATTGTATTTGTATTACTATGTGCGTATTAAATAAACTTGAAACTTGAAAAAAAAAAACTTGCGATGTAAACACAGGTTAGGCCTAAGAGCTTGAAAATCGAGAAATTATCTGAAAAACCAGGGCTAGTTATCACTTATACCTCTACGCGTGGGCGAGAGTGTGCGAAATAAAAGCGAACCGCTACCATTTGAGCGAGCTATCCCGTCGGAGAATGCAGCTGCGACATGTATTTATTTCGAAGCGGGCGAGCAGGGCGCCGCCATCTTGTCAACGCAACCCGTAACGTGCCCGTAGCGCACGCACGCAACGACACGATGCGTGTGTACGTACGCAAGCGGCCCAACGGTGCGGAACGTTCTGCGCATGCGCACTCGCGACCCGCAACGTTCCTGCGTGCGTAACGCCGTTCCGTACGGCCAACTAAGTGTCTAATACAAGCGTTCGCGCAGCTAGCGCGAACGTGAGTATGTGGCGTTCTTGGTTCAACGCGGGAGGTAAAAAAAAAAGCAAAAAACGTTTCAGAACAAAACTAGGTCGTCAGATATTGCGCTTTCTTGTTTCTGTTCTCGTGCTGTCAATTTGCAATCAAGGCATGAAAAGTTACGTGCACTTAATCAAACAGTCAGATAAGAAATAACAGGAATGAAATGGTGGCCACTAAAAATGCCACGAGTTCCGCTGGTTCACAGACAAGTTTTGCATGTCTCGTTTGCAACAATCACACCTAACAGGCTTACGCGATCTTATATAGTTTGTATTTGTTGTCTTGAGTGAAACTGTGCTTAAAGGAGAAGAAAACCTGCCGTTCTTCCGCCAAGCACTGAAAGCTATTGGCGTACTGCGCCACATACTCCACCCCCCTCGTGACTGCACCAATCCCCAAAGCCTACACATCTCGGCGACCACGGATGGAACATTCCTTAGAGCGCCAATTGCACTGCCGGCACGTCCTGTAGTCCAGACTCATCTCAGCAACATTCTTCTCAGAGTAGGCCCTTAGCAGTTTTAGACGACATGTTACGACATTCTACGACGCCCACGCCTTTTTACACCCCCCCCCCCCCCCCATTCTTTACCTAAAAAAAAAAAAATAGAAACACGCGTCTAAGGCTGTGAAGAGAAAAAAGACATAAAAAGCTCCATTTTCCGCTTGTGGATACCGCTTTAGTTTCTTCTCCCTTAAACGCCCCCAAAGCAATTCAACGTTCGTCCCTTTTTTTCTATGGGGCAGCGGACGAGCTCTACAGGCTCCGTCTGCGAAATGAAGATGGACTCCGGCTGTGTGGCGGGCGGCACTCGTATACAGGCGCGGGCGCATTTAAAGGAGGCGATCTCGGGCGATTGCTGCTTGCGCAGCCACGCATCGATAGCTGTTACGCGATGGTCGTATGTACCCGTTTCTATGCGGAAAGGACAGCCCCGAAAGAGAAAGGGCCGAATGCTTTTCGCCCATTCCAATCATTTCCCAGAGGAGATGACCCTAGTGGAGGCCCTGCCACGAGTCCGGGAATGAATGATAGAAGAAAAAAGGTTGAAAAGAAGTAGAAAGGACAAAAATGCATTTTCTTCGTGTATCGAGGATCCTGCATGGCCCCTTTTGAACGCCTGTATGATTTCGCTTGCTGCCTCCGAGCTAGCATCGCTGACGAAATTTCGTATCTGAGAATGGGGTCCCCGCTGTGAAATCGACGTCAAATGGACCTGTTCTGGCCGGATACAACTCAAGAACAATGCGGCTTTTCTCTGTCAACGGGGCCCATT
Organism: Amblyomma mixtum; assembly: GCF_055824585.1. Lineage (NCBI taxonomy): Eukaryota > Metazoa > Arthropoda > Arachnida > Ixodida > Ixodidae > Amblyomma > Amblyomma mixtum. The sequence goes on from NC_143013.1 coordinate 81,866,904, forward strand.
CCAGCCAGTGGCGTCGGGCGATTCTTATGAGCCTGCTATAGGGTGACAATGCAGGGAGTGGCAGATGAAAGTCCCCTCCCTCCACGTTTGGGGATAGTGCCTTAATTGCATTGTGGCACCTTTCCCTGCATTTTCACCCTAGAATGTTCATGAGAATCGGCCGACGCCATTGGCTGGAGGGGGGTTCTCTGACGGGGAAAATCCGCTTCGTTCTTGAGTGGTATCTGACTACAGTGGTGAGTTGCTTACCCAGGAACAATCCTTTACAAAACAAAAAAATTACACAGTCTATAGACGGTCCATAGACTTCTGTCTATAAAGTGTATAGACTGTTTATAGACAAATCCTAAAGAACAGTCTATAGACAATATATACATTTGTGTCCATACACTTTTAGTAGACTTTTGTCTATAGACTATGAATAGACAAAAATAAATATCTATAGGAAGGCAATAGAGTGTATAATTAGTCAGTAGACTGTCTATAGACCATTTTTATAAGGGATGAGGGGTGCTAATAAGTTTTCCCCTGATCTTTACCTGTTCTGTTAAGCAATGAAATTGAAAAAAAAAAAAAACTTTCAAGTAAGAGTTTTTAATGTATTCTTTATCTCGAACACACCGCTCTTTGAGCCGCCGCGGTGGCTCAGCGGTTATGGTGCTCGGCTGCTGACCCAAAAGACGCGGGTTCGATCCCGGCCGCGGCGGCTAGAATTTCTTTGGAGGAGAAATTCTAGAGGCCCGTGTACTGTGCGATGTCAGTGCACGTTAAAGAGCCCCAGGTGGTCGAAATTTCCGGAGCCCTCCACTACGGCGTCTCTCATAGCCTCAGTCGCTTTGGGACGTTAAAACCCCATAAACCAAACCAAACACCGCTCTTTGATATAGACCTCGCTAGCGGCGATGGTTGACATCTTCCTGCGATGCACTACTCTCTGCACGCCGTCGAAGGAAAATGAGGGTTGCTGTTCGCACACCAGGAAGCAAAACTTATCTAAGACCTCTAGTAACTGCTTGTTCTATGAGATCGTGCAACGCAGGTCAATAAAAAGCCTTGAAGAAGAACGGAACACGCTTGCTCCATTCTCTGGAAGAGTACCAGGAAGTTACCTATCGCGACAACGCAGAAGTAATTTTTTCTTCAAATCCGCATCTCGCCAACTCTCTTCTATGACTGTACGGATGGAACCGAGCATGCTGTACGTACAATAAAGAGCGCGAATTTCGCGCTCCGGTAAGTGTCTGTAGCTGCTGTTCTTTAGGGATGATGCCTACGAAAACTGCAGTGCACAAAAACACAAGAGGCCCAGAAAAGTTGCTGCGCTTTCCTTGAGCCCCGGCACCTTGTTTGTAGACCTCACTCCATTTGCACCAAAGTGCACTGACGTTTTATTTAACCCTGGAACGTTCTGCAGCCCACATAACAAGGAACACAATTTAACCATACTATATTGCGCTATTCGCAGATTTCACGGGCTATAGGGGGCGCCACTGGAAAACCAATATGGCTGCCCATGAGAAGACCCGGCCGGCGCGAATTGCTCGAGTGCTCTAAAAGTACAGAAGTTGGTTGGGAGATGCCGCACTAAGCCGTGTGTCGTTCGCCGGTGTCATCTTAAGGACAGTGGAAGCGGCCGTCTGATAGCCGAATCATGCGTGAAAGTTGCGCATACTCCAACTATACCGTCAAACCTAAGCTTAATCGCTCTTCAAGGAGAGCTGAGACCCCGCATCAGTGCAGAGCTTCGTCACCCCGAAGATTTCAACCGTGCAACGCAGACAGACTCGAGAGCACCACCCCTTTTTCTCATCTCCGCTGTTTGCGTTCAAGAAAGTCGCATCACCGGAACGTAAAAGTCAAACGAGTAAGAGCCGTTCGCGTCTCCTGCAGCGGTATATATACCAGCCACGAGCCGATCTACAAAGCGTGGAGGCATACGGACACGAGGATAGTTCGAGCGGCAGTCCAAGCGACCGACTGACTGCGGCGACTGTCCAGAGCAGCCGTCGTGGCCTCCGTCCTGCGCGTTGCATTGTGTGCACGCGCTCCAAGCTTAGCGGCTGCCCCTTTCTCAATGGTGGAAACCCTGAGATACCTCACCCTCCCTCGATCCTCCTCCGTGGCTTGTCCCTGTTTCGCGTAATACTGTGCATTCTGTTTCCTCTAAGCTGGGAAGGAGTCTTCGAAATAAAAGCCGATCAAAGAAATGCAATCATCCTATCCTATAGTCATCGTCGTTGTCAGAAGGGCTTCGTTGGCTTCCTTTATTTTAAGCGCGTATACAGCTTAGTTCTTTCTTTTACTCGGCTCTTTTCATCTCTTTAGGAGTCCTCGATCTTCGTCGCCAGTCGAAAACAGGGTCTTTGGAGCGGAAGAAAAGGGAAGAGTATAACAGAAAAAAAAAAAAAAGATTGCGTCTGCACACGAGGCTTCGAGAGAAATGTAATCTCGCCGCTCTCTCGATCAATAAGAAGGGCCGCTTTCACGCACACCCGCTTACGTAAAATGGATTTCTTTTAGCATGCCTCGACAAGCTAGATTGTGGATAGGGGCGAAATGCTGCGTGGAACGCGGTATATGCAAAAAGAATTATGTAGCTCCCCAGCAGTCTTTTTTTGGTTCTTTATTCTTTTTGGTCTCACTGTCTCTGTTCGAAGTGTACAGTGCTGGGCATTTTCGTCGCTTGTTATGCAACGACGTGTTTTCAGGACTCTACTTGGCTTGTGTTGTCCCTTATGAACCCGTGAAGCTGCACAATAGACTGCATGTTTATAGACAAAAATATATGCATACATACAAGCTGGAACGCAAAGTAGACGCAAACTACTCACGACCACGTAAGCTTTATGTGCTTGTTTTTGTCGCTAGCGGTCTCTTCTAGTGCTGCTGGTGAGAGGTCTTTACGCAAGACCGATATTGAAATGAATTCCGTTCCCTGCTGGGGGACAAAAGAATAATGTATACGCTTCAACGCGGTAGCTGTACTCGAGCCAAAAAAATGTGGCCTCATAGTTACTTGCTAAAGGCTCCTTATGCAATTCATCTTCTTAGTGTTCTCCCTGGCAACTCTTTACCCTATTCACAATTGGATCTGGTTGCTGTTTCTTTAGAAAGCACATCAAGAGCTTGTGGCGAAAAACAGCGTTTACACGAGACAGAGGAGTGTGGGGACACTGTTCCCGTCCTCCCCTGCCTCGTGTAAGCTGTTTTTCGCCGCAAGATCACGTACCGACCAGCCCCACTTTTCACCTTGTTAAAACATCAAGAACGTTGGTGAAGCATCTCGGTAAACCGATTATGGAGGAAATCGTTCAATCTTTTTTGAGAAAGTTTACTCTATGCAGCCCTTACACACCTGCTCAAGGAGTGCGCAAAAATTTTGCCTCCTAGGACCGATTAACTGAGTGACGGAATGTAAAGATGTTGCGATCAAATGAGGTTTAGAGCGTCCTGATTGGCAGGAACGCATCGCTTTCCGATACAGTCTCAAACCAGATGCAGTGCATTTGCATCATTTGTGCGCTAATCTTTTCAACGGCGTTGTTAACGAATGCGGGCTATTGATGGGACCAAAGGCTCCCTGCATTGGTGCTTCTCTGTAGTGCTCGAAGCGCGTGTACATTGCAGGTCTTTCTTTATCTTGGGGAATGAGCCACTATACTTAATTTTCACCGACATCATAGCGGCCGCCATCTTTGGGCCCGGAAAGCGTAGTGGCGATAGGCGTTTTCAGTACGCCTATCGCCAACCGGTTCCCGCGACCTAGCCACAGTACCCAAAAATGGCGCCCGTGACGTCATGTGAAAACTAAGTCGGATGCGCAAGGTCGTAAGACGAGCATGGCATATATCAGCACTGCTCCTTCTTCTAAGTCGGCCATGATGGCCTGCAAATTAGTTTACAATTTTACTATGCAGTCCAAACAACTTCCAGTTAACATTCGGTCCAAAAGGCGAAGTCGCATGCATTACCGTTACAAAGATTGAAGTATGTTTCGCCAATAAAAATGGAAAATAAAAACAAGGCAGTTTTATATTCCTTACTATTTTCACCAACTACCAGTAGATATGTTGGGTTGTGGTTCTGTCAGGGCTGCAAAATCTGCACTGTAAGCTTAGGTTCTCAATCGTGATGACAGAATTCACTGAGCTCCTTTGTATTTTGCATCCTGTTCGCATCACTTTGTATTCCATTCACTGACTATAAATTTTGCTTTGCTTTCCTTGCACATTATTATCGGTTTACTGGTTTGATCAAATATAATGAATTATACTCATTGTATTGTTTTACTCCGTTTAATGCGTTCGGATTGCCGTCACCTATCGGATGCTTTTTATTGAGAGTGCATTGCTGTGACTGTCGTGTTCTGCCCACTAGCGCTTGCGCTTCTACAGGCTCATGCAGTGTTATGTACATATTGCAGCTATATTTATGCATATTGTGCATATTGCTTAAGGAAAAAGGTACATATTTCCTATTCATTTATGAAAAATGCGAAAACTTTAAACGGGTTAGGTTGGCTCGAACTCACTCGGAAGCAGAGCGAAAGAGAGACAGGCAGAATAAAGGGAAGGCGGGGAGGTTAAACACGCTGTGAAAAATGTGCAGCCGAGGTCCAGGAAGGATATACGCACCCATAAGAGGTGGCTCCGTAGGAACAGATAAAAATTGGAGGGGGCACTTAAGCTCCGCCTTAAGCGTATGACGTGATACCATTAATGGTTTAATGCCCATACATGCAGAATTGGTCATTCTCTTCTTAAAGGCCGGAATAAATGGAGCGTTTTTACCGCGGCGAGTCGTCGATTCTCGCCCGACGGCGCAGATCTGACGCCCGGCGTCGAGAAAAACGCCCGCCACCGCCGATCAGGGCCGGCTAGATTTTGACGCGCGCGGCGTCCGGTGAGACCGGAAGCGGCGGCTGAAGCGAGCCAATAGCAGCGCAGAAAGACCGCTTTTCCGGTCTTCTGCCTGCCGCCGCCAACATGGCCGCCATGGCCGACGAGCTACCATGAAGGAAGGAAAAGCTACGCAGTGTTTTTGGCACGGAAATGTTATTGTCGTGAAAATAGACGCTTCATCAGACTCAAAATGTCGCTCTTTTTGGAGAACACTGCCGAATCTTGGATCGTAATGCCTGCGCTCCCTCCCTGAAGCGAATGTGTCGAAGACAACCGCAGCCGCTGGTGTCCGCGGCCGAGCGGGCGTCCAAAGGTACGCGACGGCATGCATTCGAGCACGCAAATCTTTATAGATACTTAAGCGCGCGTGCTAAAATTTGTACAATGGTGTCGAAGTGAAACATTTTTGATTTTAACAGAATGGGCAGCGTCGCTGTTCTCACAGACCTCCTTGCGCACTGGTGTTTGCCACTTGTTGATCATATTTGCTTTCGCGTCGAGGGATACGCGGTGGCGCGCCGCCGCTTCAACGCTCCTTGTATCTCCAGCCGGGCGTCACGCCGCCGCGACGTTTTCTGCCGCGCGAATGTCGTCGAAAAAAACGTCGCATGTATCCCGGCCTTAATCCATAGGTTCCTGGGAATCATCATACTACTTGGAACAGTGGCACAGCGGATGAGCGATGCGCCACTGCCAAGCGATGGCAGGTTGCTGACATCGGTAGGGCTTGTGCAACCCAGGTTGCTCAGAAAGAGCAACCTGTGGCGGTCAATCGTTAATTTAAATGCCACCTACCGCTGTGGGTGGTTTAGTTAAAATTTGATGCGCAAGTTATGATGACTCCACGAGGTCAGGTGACATAATCCCAACTGGCCTTCGGGATGCTCCTCCGGCGATTTTTCGGGGATTTTTTGCTCATGACGACGATGCCGCCTTTTATGGGACGCGGGGACCTTGACGCTGCCCCCTTAAAAGGCACAGTAAGTACATAAAATAAAGTTCGTGCGCTACGTACCACAAGTGTACTTTAACGTCGGATTCAGCGCACTTGGCACGTGACATCAATATGCTCATGCAGATAGCATCTGGTAATGATGCGAAGCAACTCAGAAGGTAGTTTCGCAATATTACTTAATGAGCTCGGCATCAGCATGTGGTGTCACATGTCATGCACGCTGAACCAAACGTCTAACGCCACAGTACATCAGACGTGCGTGGCGCATGAAGTTTATGTAATATACAGATTACTTTTTTTTCCTGATGGAATCGCTTGATACGTACGCCTGTGTAGAGAACATAAGCCTAGTCTTAAAGGGCAAGTGAAGTTGTTTTAGAATGTCATGAGTTTAAAATGGCCGAATGTGTGAAACATGCAGGTAAATCTTGCGAAATGATTTTGCGCTAACATTTGAAATGGTGGCGTAATCGTCGAATAAAGTGGCGTCGATGCTTAGGCTTCTCTGCAGTGTACAGCGACGGTCAGAGGCCCCGATAATGACATCACGTATGGCAGCGTTGAGTTTACGGCGAAGAAACAGTTGTTTCATGGAAGAAAACCAATGACATCGAAGGTGAAGCTCACGAAACATTGTTTGGAGGCATCGGATGACACACAGCAGCATGCAGGCGAAGGCAGCGGACATCTGAAATTTCGGCGATAATGACGTTACTACGAGTTTCCCCGCACTCTCAGTAAGGAGAAGCCTGTAAATCGTCACGATTTTAATTTACGATTATTTCTCAATTTTAAATGCTAGGGCAAAAATACTTCGCGTGCTTTACCTAGAAGCTTCGCAGATTTGAATTATTGAGTAACCTCGAATTCTCAAAAAACCGTTTCAGCTTAACACTGTTGCAACCCTGTTGTACTCATCCACAGAAGAATACATTCATTCAGGGAAAAAAGAGCATCAAAAAGGCGTTGGGGGTGCAGAATATTCAGAACCAAATCAGATGTATTATTTGGCAAGAAGGTACAATTAAAGCAAAAAGTGCAGGTACTTTATATATATATATATATATATATATATATATATATATATATATATATATATATACAATAGGCTTACATGTGCTGTTTGAGCGATCCGCTGCTATTACTCGCTTCCCCTTCCCTAAATGTGGAAACGAATGCATGCACAAAAATGACTGCAAGAGAGCAGCATCACTTATGCTATATCCTCTCATCACATAATATAACTTAGTCTTTTTATTTAGGTCCGGAAACCACTCCCCCCCCCCCCCCCCCCTTTTCGTACCTATTCTACTCCGATGTCTTCCATCTCCTAGGCGTCTGCAAGACGAGGGTGCCCGCCCTCCGTGTAGTGCAGAAAATTCTGAGTCGAAAAAAAAGGGAAGATTGAAGAGGAGAGGCGGTGCGCCCGCATAAAGTTTAATGGAAAAGCGCGGAAGGCGCCTACTGCAGCCGGCCGCTCCGTTTTTCCATTGGTTGAAAAGCTCGCGAGGAGGCGGTCTTGCGTTATTGGACAACAAGCCTGCTCTGCGCAGCAGCAGCAGCAGCGCTATTGCAGGTCCCGGCTGCACGCCGTTGCTGCAGTCTGTGTGGAGTATGTTCAGAGAGGGAGAGGGGGAGACGAAATGTGGTGGAAAGCGGGTAAGGAAGGCAATATACGCGAAGAAAGTACAACAGGAGCGAGGGAAAAAAGGGAAAAAGTAAAAAGGCTGCGACGAGAAAGAAAGAGGCATAAAGGAAAACTTCTTTGAGGCGCGCCATTTATTCTTTAGTTTTACTTCGATTTCATTTCCTCGATCGGCGACAGCGGCCCGCTCTCTTTCTTCCCATCAACGAAGAGCTGTTTTCCGGCTTCGTATAAAATTGGAAAAATAAGGCCACCCGCCGCTTCGATTGAGAGGGGGAGCTTTGGGGAAGAAAGGGAGAGAAATGTTGCACCGCTTCTTCGCGGCGGCGCGCGCGAGCGCGCGCGGCGCTCAGCTTGTTATTGGACCGGATCGAAAAAGGAGAGCTTTTGCCTTCTTCCCATTTGCTTGTTTCCTTCTTTCTTTCTCTGCTCTTCTCCTTTCTAACCCCGTTCTCTTCGCTTCCTTTCCATTGCGCTGCAGCCGTTAGTCGGCGTTGTATAGTTCCTACAAGTTTCGGCTCTTCGATATTGTTTGTTTCCCGTTTTTCCTTTATTTCCTCAATTCCGCTTATTGTGCTTTCTTCAAGCGCCCGGCGATGGCACATAGACTGTGCCCGCTCTTCCTTATTTTTCTTCCCCTCGCGACGTTCGAGCTTGTTTGCGCGCTTGCCTCCTAAAGCCTTCCCTATTCTCTTCCCGCTTTTGTTTTCTTAGCGTTTCCTCCCCAGAGCCCGAGCGTCTCCGCTCTCCGGAGGGGCTTTATTTTCAGAAAAGAAAATGAGGCCCGTGCTGCTGCCGCCGTGGGGAGGTTCGTGGAAAGGGGCCGTGTGGGTGCACGGGGAAACGAAATGGGGTTGGCGAGATGGGGAAAGTAGGATGTGTACTGACGTCGTCTCTACGCCGCTACCCTCTCTCCCTATTTCCCTCGTTTTTTGCCGTTAGAAGAACGGCGGCGGCGGGTCTGCTTGTTTTCTCATTCGTCGGGGCCTCATCCTGAGTGGAATGAATTGTGGGCGGATATCTAACGTCGTCCCCCCAATTATTCCGAGCGGGAAGCTGATCGCGGAAGCGCAATTCGCTTCAAACGGGATAGGAAAGAAAAAGGGAAACACGGCTGCGGGATGAATGAACAGAGCGCGCGCGATGTACTGCTGCTGCTTCGCCCTCTGTTTATCGAGCAAGGACTTTGGGGAGACAAGCCCTAATGCCGAGGGGCTAGCAGCGGGCAGCAGAGCTTCTTCCTGTTTGGCCTCGGAGCTTTTGTTTTACGTACTTTACAAATGCGATAGCGTTCGTAGAACTCGCCGGACTGGTCTCCTATGCTCGGGAATCCACTAGGGCCTGTGAGAAGTCGCGAGAATCGATGAACTGCCTCCCTTTGATGTGGAAAAGTTAAAATAATAACGCTATGCTATCTAAGTGCAAGGTTTTAATGCGCGTCAGCGCATCTTCATAGCTGGAAATATGATGATCTTAGAATTCTGCCAACGGCGTGTTTATTTTCTGTTTGCATCACACTGCTCCATGGCAGTAATATATTTATATATATATATATATATATATATATATGCCGCCGCGGTGGCTCAGTGGCTATGGGTGCTCGGCTGCTGGCCCGAAAGACGCGGGTTCGATCCCGGCCGCGGCGGTTGAATTTCTTTCGAGGAGAAATTCTAGAGGCCCGTGTACTGTGCGATGTCAGTGCACGTTAAAGAACGCCAGGTGGTCGAAATTTCCGGAGCCCTCCACTACGGCGTCCCTCATAGCCTTAGTCGCATTGGGACGTTAAACCCCATAAAACAAACAATATATATATATATATATATATATATATATATATATATATATATATATATATATATATATATATATATAGAACTTGGTGCGCATGCAGCGTAAAAAAAACAAACAAACCGGCAGTGATGCCAGTATGCAGAATATGTTCCGCGCTCCACTGCGACGGCTGAAGAAAAAAAAATTGGACATTTAAGCTACGCTTTAAGGGTATGATGTGATAGTGTTAACGGGTTGATGCCCATATATGCGGAATTGATCATTCTCTACTTTTTATTCACAGGTCGCGGAGAGAGAGAGAGAGAGAGAGCAAACCTTTATTAACCAAATAGAGAGGATGATCCGGTGCAGATGGTGAATGACGGCATCTTCTTGGTTCCGCATCCCTCTTTCGGGATGCCGCAAGATCCCGCAGCCTCGCGAACCAGGCGAACGAGAGCAGCTTGTGCTGTCGCACTCGATGACTCGAGGTGGAAGGTCTCCCAAGCCTCTTCAGTGGGCTGGGGTGGGAAGTGGGGACTGTGTTGACAGGCCCGCACCATGTGGGAGAGAGAACAGAGCTCGTCAGTGTGGACACAAATGGTTCACTTTGGGGTCATAGCGAGGAGCCATGGCGGGAGTCCTCATACCACCACTCGCGCGGTGGTGCAGCGGTTAAGCGATAAGCCTCTGTCCTGCGATCGCAGGTGCTGGCACCGGTGGGGGCTTGTGCGATCCACGTTGCCGAGCAATGTGCCGAGCAATGTGCCGAGCAATTGAATTGCCACCTCCCAAGGTGGGCAGTTTTCTCACTGTCCAGTGGGCAGGTTGTGATGACGCCACAAGGTCACGTGACCTAGGTGCCTCCCCCCTCATGGTCAACGACGCTTTCGCCAACACTGACGCTTGCTTTTCTGCGACAAAGGCTGGATGACAATGCCGCGTTAGAATCTGAATGCTTCATAGGACCGGCATAACAACAGTTCTGTCGATTCGGTTCTATTCCATTCTTAATATCCGCGACGACGGCGAAAGCAGGCATTGAAAGAGAATATAAATTAATAGAATTGGAATAGAATCGTTCTAAAAAATCTCGAAATTGCACTTGAAAAGCACTCCACTAGAAAATAGTCTCAATTCATCCTTTCACTTGCCAAGTATGCCGACTGGCCTGCAGACCTTGCTATCCCTGTGTTTTATCGTAATCCCGTATTTCTATGCAGGTGCCACGCAGTTACGCGTTATTTAGTGTTCCGAGTTATATTTCTTGCGTTGAGGATTCGCTTTCACTGCTTGCGTGGGAGCGGATTGCACTTGGCCCAGGCTGTCTTTGATGCGCACACTAAACCAACTCTGCAGAACCAGCGTTTCATGTGAATGGCCTACTATATCAGTCCGCTATCACGGATGAACGCTGGACACATAGTTCCTTTCCGTTTCTATTGTTTATTTTTTCAAGTAGAGTGGACAATCATTCCCATTAGACTTTGGAATAACCCTCAAAATATGCCTGATCTGAGGCCGCGTCTCTTGCGTAAGTATCATCTGTGGCGTTCGTTAATTGCAACCTGCGGATCCTAGTTCGCCACGCACTTACGGCCGCCTCTTATTAGACCACCGCTTTCTTTAGCTACCCTGGATGAAAGCTCACCTCACCGAGTCACCTCACGGAGCCTTATATCTACGATGCGAGTTTGACAGTTGACCGTAGGTATGGCTAGGTTAAAGTTTGATTTCATACGGAGCCGCTCGCTTTCAATTGATGATTAATTAACAACCAAGCACTAAGTGCGTTTGCACCGGGTAATGGCAGTATACCCCCGGTATGCTTGGCTTAAGTTAGGTTTAAGTTTAGGTTAACTTTAAGATTAGATTAGGCTTTGCACAGTCGTCAACCGTTAAAGATTAACTATTAACTTCGTGAGTTTATGGCAGTTTACTGTAGGTGCGATTAGAGTCGGGTTAGGGTGATGGCTGGCTTCTCATTCTAAATAGATGCATTATAATTAACGGCTAGCAATTAACAGCTAACTACGTAAGTTCACGGCTGTTTATTGTAGGTATGGTCAGGGTTAGCTTCAAGGGTAGATTAGTTGAAGCTTGGGATTAGGACAAGTTTTAATAGGGGCATTAAAATTACCTAATAGCGCTTTTAAGAGACTACCCTTCACAAGAACTAGCTAAGGTCGTCAAAAAATTAATTACCAACTACCGTATTTACAAAACCAGTTAATTGAAGCAGGCGTAAACCTCCGTGAAATCACCATCTCCTCTCTGCGTAGTATGATTGTTCATTTGGTTAAGTGCTAATACATCAACTCCTGTTTTATGAATTGCTCTCCACCCTTTTTGTTATTTGATGACTGGTCGTCTACTGTGCTGATACCCCTTTTTCGTTGCTGGTACCCCCTTTTGATTTCTGCTTATTCTGTTCGGTTACAGACATTGCTTATATTGATGTTTTTATTCATCTATGACTTGATGTTCAATTTAGTTCCTCGTTTTATGTTCTTAATGACTTCATGACTTGATGTTCAGTTTAGTTCCTCGTTTTCTGTCACTGCCGTCTGAACAGGAGAGGAGAACTCCGTCAAGCGGATAGCCGCTTTTTTTCTCCCCTCCTCCATCAAATTGTATTTGATTTGGTGGAAATAAAGCATTATTATTATTATTATTATTATTATTATTATTATTATTATTATTATTATTATTATTATTATTATTATTATTATTATTATTAAAGCTTCGATGAGATGAGCATTTGTCCCGGTCAGTTCTCAATATATAAGCTATTTTTATTAAGAGGTATGGAATTGAAAGATGGTGGCATTCAGCTCCAAGTTTGAAATGTTAATATTAAAAGGAACGCGCCACATTTTAATACAGTCCCCCACACCAGCGGCTATATACTTTTTGGCCCGTTAATACGACTCCCGTTGTGGTAAATTAGATGTCCGTTGTGGTCGTTTCTTCTGAAGGAGCATCTGAAAAGTGCGCGGTTCGCTTCCAGTGGAGGAGGAATTACGAGTGTAGTGTGCCATTGGCGGTTGTCAAGAGCTGCGCACAAATGCACCAGTGATAAAAATATGTCGCCTCTTGTACGGAGTGCATGTAAAAAAAAAAGAAAATGGTACACTTGCAGGAAGAAGCATTCTCTAATTTTCATATTAATGCAACCTCGGTCATTCCTTCTCTTGATGTGTAAACTGCACAACAGCAAACAAGACTCATCGCAACTCCCCCACACCCTATATTGAGTAGTGTTATATATGCAGTGTCAGGATCGAATATATCAGTTTGACGTAATTCTGTTCGGTCTATATTAATTAATGAGTGGGATAACGTTCGGCTTGGATCCTTCCTGTAACCACCACAGCTACAACAAGAGCGATGAGTTGGCAGTCTAAAAGGTAAATGTGTAGCGAGCAACTGGTACCCACTTTTTGCGAAGCTGTACACGAGAGCAAGCAGGCTCACGGAGCCTTGCGACGCGTCTTCCCTCGCACCACACGTGCGCGGAAACACGCCTTTGCGACCTTGAAAGGGCTTCGTGGTGGGGATGGTCCGGCCTTGCCGAGGTCTGCCGAACAGCGGCTGGGCCGGTGGCGGCGTACGGCGGATGCAAAACAACAACCGCCGGCTGGCCCGCAGATGTGTGGCTGCGGTGTTGTGTTTGTTGCGGGCTCCCCCAGCTGCATCCGTTGTTTACGTTGCATCCTCTCCCACCCTTCTTCCCCACCCTGTCGCTCGTGCGACGGGGTGTCCGGACCGGTGGTCCAGCCACCGAAACAGGCGGGCTGGCCTTCTCTTCCTTCACCCCCCCCCCCCCCCCACCTCCCTGTGCGAGCCACGCGGGCACGGGAACCCCCTCCCGACTGACCTTTCCCGCACCCCATGCCTGCCGACATCGGAGAGCTCCTTCCTTCCCGCTGACGGATGGACAGGAGCCCGACCACTGCGAGCGCATGCTGGCACAGAGTTCTTTCAATAGCGAGGCTTCACCCTCCCAAAGCCGGCTTTGGTTTCTTAGTTTTTTCTTCATTTAGTTGTTTTGTTTGCTTGTGCCTTAACGAGAGTTTGGGCTTCCAATTTTTTTCCACGCAAAATTTCGAACGGAAACCGGGGATGTCACCTCCAGATGTAGATGCGAAGGCTTCGAGTCCTCTTTGGCGCCTGGCTGCAGTAAAAAAAAAAAGCTTTTACACTGTGTCCGGCGCCCATAGAATGCTTGTACCGCCGTGTTTAGGTTGCAAGGCGTCTGGACTGCGTTTCAAGTTCAGGTTTCCGATTGTTTTCGTAAGCTTGGGTTTCTTACTAGGCTTGAGTGAGTTGATAAGGGTATCGTGGCGATTATTTTTGACTATGTGCCGCATATTGAGGACAGCCTTGTGGAGCATGGTCGTTGCTTGCCGTCACTTGTGTCCGCGCTCGTAAGTGGAACGGAGAGGACAACGCAAAGAGCTGCACCTTAGAATTCGTGGAAAAGGCTGCGAACGAATTTTAGTGAACTGGAAAGGAAATGTTTGCAGCATTCGATTCAGTGCGAAAGCGCGGGCTTTTTTTTTTTTTTTTTTGGCAAAGACTGTTTTTATACTGATTTTACTTGGATGAATGATTGAACTGAGGCACACATATAATGAACTTACAGCAGCAGCCAACGAAGGACAACACACAGCAAGGAGACACGACACGAGGCTGCAGTATGAACCAACTTGGTGATGTCCAGATTATCCTGAAACGTCTGATGGCTGATTAAATTTGTTGTTTTTCTTAGCGGACACGGAAAAGCCGCTTTTGCTCGGGTCAGAACCTCCGGATTAGTGCTACGTAGAAGACGACGATGAGCGGGAAGTGTAGCGGGACGGAGCGCTCTTGCTGGGTGAATGTACGCAAGAGACGATTTTGCTAGAATCTGAACGTCCGGATTAGAGCTATCGCTTTTATAGTTTTTTCAATACGTAGCATCCCATGTTTTTTCGGTTCGCCGTCGTCTTTGTAATCTCACAACTTCGTGGAAAAGCATTCGTTACGGATAAATTTTAGCAGCTCTCGAAGTGTGCGTGTTTTTTTTTTTCCCCCGAGCAAAAACGAAAAGCCTGCGCTGCTTTGAGGCATCAGCCGGTCCTTAGATATGTCCGCGGACACGCACAAACACGCAAAAAAGTTTTCTGCACTCTGGAGATGATCGATTTTATATGTTCTCAAAAGGCAGCTACGATAGTTCTTGAAGGATGTTAAAAAGCTCGAAGCTAAGGAACTATCCCATGTTTACTGCCCATTATCATGAGGCGAGCCTAACTGCCTTTCGATACAAAACAACTATCTGGAAAGTACTAAGAGTAAAGTTAGTGGATTTCTGTACAGTATTCCCGAACATATTTTCAAGAGACCTTGTTGATTCCTGATTATTGCCTTTCTTTTGCTTTTTTATTGTGGTGATTGGCTAAGATTCGCGCCTGTGGGCTAAACATTCATCATCACCATCTTTAGCCTTACTACGCCCACTGCTAAACATTAAAACCATGAATATCGATAGCAAACCAATATGTCGATATCGCGTATTAGTTTGCTGCAATTCCTTGACGTCAAGTTTGTTTGCTTGTTTGTGTCTTTTTCAGCGTAATTTATTGCGCCAAATGGCCGCAGGCAAGTAATTTGCAAACGCCATATCTGTTGTAGTGAACAAGCTTCGGGGATTATATATATATATATATTAAGTTCATTTTATTTCTCGAATTTCTTCCTCTGCATACAAAACAAAACGAAAGGAACGCTATACCAAGTCACTGCGATCGGTCTCACATCTTTAGCAAGCCTAGACTCTATCTATCTGTCTATATCTATCTATATCTATATCTGTCTATGTCTGTCTATGTCTGTCTATATCTCTCTATGTCTCTCTATGCCTCTCTATGTCCGTCTATGTCCGTCTATGTCCGTCTATGTCCGTCTATGTCCGTCTATGTCCGTCTATGTCCGTCTATGTCCGTCTATGTCCGTCTATGTCGGTCTATGTCTGTCTATGTCTGTCTATGTCTGTCTATGCCTGTCTATGTCTGTCTATGTCTGTCTATGTCGGTCTATATCTGTCTATGTCTGTCTATATCTACCTATATCTACCCATATTCCTCCCGCGCGCTCAGTCTAGTTTTGTGCGAATGATAACCAGTCTTGCACGGAAAGTGATAGCTGAATATTACGCGGCCTTAGAGCATTTCGGTTTGGAGTAGGCAGCAGAGTAGGGTTGAAATTTCAAATGATAGCTCCTCCCACAAAAGAGTCCGCAAAGCCACGCCCACAGTTCATTCTGAGTTGCCGCGTATGTTTCGCTTTGTTTGTTTGTTTGTTTGTTTGGAGTTAAATATGAATCCTTTTTTCTGTCTTCGTGTTCATCTTTTCTTGCCATCTCATATCACACGTAACCGTAATTTTCCGAAACAAAACAGAAATTTTCAAAGCGAACATCCAGAATCCCCGAAGGAACCAAAAGGCAACGAAGAGCAGAGAAGGTTGGACGCTAAAGAAACGCCGTTTTTCGTGGACGGCGACGTAAAATCGATTGGACGGCGGTAACGTTCGGCCTGGCTGGCTTTTATACCTCTCATAAAGGACGAAAAAAAAAATGAAGACACGGCTAACGTAAGGTATTTTTTCTGCGGCCAATGAAAGGAGGAGGACAAGTTATAGAAACTGGAGCCGGGTGAAAACACCCAACGAAGATAAAAAGCGCCGATGTAGGATTTTCTTTTTCTTACTAATATTATCCGCCTCCCTAGCCGTGTTCGAAAGACTCGCGACACGGCCGTCGTTGCCGCTGCTACCATCCGCGCCTCGACTTTCCGCGAAGACAGGAACAGCAAAACTCGTCTCGAAACAAGAAGAAAAAAAAAACCGTATAAGGGCGGGCGAAATTGTGAAACAAGGCGCCTCAACACGAACCCGAAAGTTCTTCTTTTTCAGCCCCGCTTCTTTTGTTACTTTCATTTTGCTCTTTTTTTTTGTTGTTGTTGTTTCGGAAGAGGGGAGCGTTCTCAAGACGTGTAGTCTGCTGTTGGTCGGTTGCTCTGGGCGGCCGGGTTGCCATCCGAGCGCGAACGGATGAAAAAGGAAATAATAATGAAAGCAATGTATTGGAGGTTGGGGGGGGAGACGCGCGAAGGAGAAAAGATGGCGCAAGGAAAAATTGAGGGTGAGGGTGGAAGGTGAATGGAGGAGGGTAGGGTTTGGGGAGGAGGGCGCGTTGAAGAGAGCGACGACGAGAAAAAACGCGTCGTCGCAAGGAAATGAAAACAGAGGACGGTGAAGCAGCAGCTCTGGGTGACCATGCGCGCTCTCGCTTGCCCCCCCCCCCCCCCCCCTCCCCCCCAACCCCCCCCTTAACCCTCCTCCTGCCATCCTTCGTCGCAAGAGCGCTGTTCTACTCCGGCTGAAACGGAACGCAAGCAGCCGCTCTCGCTAAGGACAAACCCAATCTCGAAACGTAGAGGGGAGGCGAAACGGTGAAGGTATAAGGAGAAAGAAATTATAAGAAAGAAATTCGCCCAAGAAAAACGGGAAACCACGAGAGGTGGAACATCGTGTGTTGTAGAGAGACGAACGAAGGAGCGAGCGGAGCGGAGGTGGAGGGAAGAGCGGGGGAGCGGGCGCGGGACTGGAAATCTCGAAACGGAGGCTGTGGGTAAGGTGTATCGGGCGGTGGAAACACACATATATATAGAGAAAAGCAATCGAAGTGAGCAAATGCGAAGTACGAACAGTGGATTGAAATAAAAGATAGGCGAAGGAAGGCGCAAAGAGGTGGGGAGGGGATGAGAAGTCGCAAGGAGGGAGCTGTCCGTCGGGTGGAACGGGCCGAGATGGCGTTTCGATGTAATTTTAGAGATTCGAGTCGAAAGGAAAAGTGGGATGGAAGAAGCCCTGATGCCTCTGATTTCGCTCCCTACGTGTCTTCCTTTTCAGTCCTTTTTTATGTTTGTTTCTTTCCCGCCTTTATAAGAGACGTCTATAGGTTTCCTTTTTTTTACCCTAATTTTTTTTGCTCTCCATCCAATCTTCCCCGGTGTGTCGTCTTTCGTGCTGGCTGCCGGTCAGGCGTCGTGTCCTTCTTTCCTTCCTCGCCTTCCCCTTTTTGTTTTCCACCCTCAGGTTTCAGAAACACTGCGGCATTTTATCTTTTTTTTTTTCATAAGTGGTTATCTGTTCGTCCCTTATTTTCGCCGTTCCTTTTCTTTTCCCTGACCGTTCCGTTTTCCCCTGCCTCGAGTCGTGTTTTCGAGGCACTCCGTTTTCGAGCGTGTATCCATCCCCTCTGTTTTGTGCCGTCTGTTGCAGCAATGCCTCCCTCTTTCCCCTTTTCCCGCCCACGAGCGCTAACCCTCCGTTCTCCCTTTTTCCCGTCCTTCGATATGTTTTCCCGTTTTCTTGGGGCAAGAACTCCCCCCCCCCCCTTTCTTATTCTCGTACATTTTCCTTCAGCGCTTCCTCTCCAGTTTTCTGCTCTGCTCCCTTCGTTTCAGCCCGATTTGTTCCCTGTTGTCCCTTCGTTCCCGTTTTTGTTGTCATTCTAGGTTTTGTTTTTGTGTCTCGTTGCTTGGGCCCCCACTTTTTCCAAGCCGGCATCGTCGAGCGAAGGCGAGCTTATTTATTTCCTCGCCATCCTGCGTGAGCGCCCCGGGCCCTGCGCCGCTGCAGCCGGGGAGAGAATCATGGAAGCGTCTGCCAATAAATGAATTTCTGTTTTCTGTTCGCCCAATTTCATTTTAGTGCTGCTGCCCCCGGCGGCTCCTTCCCTCCTCGGCTTCCCTTCGCGCGCCCGTTCCTCGCGACAGACGTTTTCTTTTCGAGGGATACATCCCTAGATGTTTTTTCTCTGTGTACTTGTTGATATCTTGCGTGCCTGGTGTTTTCTTTTGCGGGCTCGGCCGATTTCTCTTTGTTAGATAGCAATGGAACGAGTGCTGCGCCTGCGCGGCTCCGGCTCAAGGATTGGTTTTGGGGCCGGACACGTTTTTGACGTCACTTAGTTTTGTTTCGGTGAAGTTCACGCGCGTTCGTGGTGCACTGTGAAATTCTTATGTTCTGCTTTTAATTTTGCTGCGCGGCCTGATTAGGCTCATTTAATTGGTAACCTAGCGAACTGAAATAGATATTCTAGGACTTGGGGGCGGGTTTGTTTATTTATCTGGGCCCGCTGAAGCGAATGCAGCAAGTGAGGATGTCGTCTGCGTCTATATTGCGCATCGTCTTCGTAGGCAAATTGGCAAGCTATTTTCATGCTTTACAAAGGATTCAGTCAATTATTTGTATCACTACGAGTCCGTTGTATGAAAATGCTGTAGGATAGGAAGTATGCTCTTATCTTCTAGATGGAGATCTTTTTTGCCCTGCATCAACTATAACTTTCATTCACATGCACCGGGGAAGTGCAAAAACGCGTTTTTATTACACCGTTGCGCCTATTTCAATTGTTTTCGTACAAGAGCAAACGGTGTTTTCAAAATACATTGATATTTTTTTTTCTTTTAAGACACAGAAGCTGCTCTTTGGGCTATAATGCACACCATAGAAGAGGACTTCGGATTAAATTCACCCCCTGATGTTCTTAAACGGGCACCGTAAGTGCAGCACACGGGCGGTTTCTCATTTCGCCTGCATTGAAATGAGGACTCCATGCATGGAAATCCAAATCGCTATCTCGTGCTCAATATAAGAGACATGTACAATAACGCCTGCGACCCCGCATCGGATTGAAGTATAACGTTTAGCGACCATAGAATTCCTCCAGGCCCTTAATCGGTTATATATTTTTCCGCATTTTGCTAGGTCTGAAACTCTAGATGTCACACTTTCACAACCTTATAACTGTATAACGAGAATATATATCGAGACTGCGAAGAAATTTCTCTTAGTTATACTGTCGGGAAACTTACGGGATAGTGTCAAACTGGTCGCAAGAATATTGCGAAATTTCTTTGCTAAAATTCTGTACAGTATTAACGAATTGAACCGGATAATGCGGGCGCGTTGCACTTTCACGACCCAATAGCTTTATAATGACAATGACGAGATTGCGGAGAAATTTCTCTTAGGGATACTATCGGGAAACATACGGGATAGCGTCAAACTGGTTGCCAGAATTTTGCGGAATTTGTTTGCTAAAATTCTGTACAGTACTATTAACGAATTAAACCGGATAATGCGGGCGCGTTGCACTTTCACGACCCAATAGCTTTATAATGACACTGTCGAGAGTGCAGAGAAATTTCCCTTAGGGATACTATCGGGAAACATACGGGATAGCGTCAAACTGGTCGCCAGAATTTTGCGGAATTTCTTTGCTAAAATTTTGTACAGTACTATTAACGAATTAAACCGGATAATGCGGGCGCGTTGCACTTTCACGACCCAATAGCTTTATAATGACACTGTCGAGAGTGCGGAGAAATTTCCCTTAGGGATACTATCGGGAAACATACGGGATAGCGTCAAACTGGTCGCCAGAATTTTGCGGAATTTGTTTGCTAAAATTCTGTACAGTACTATTAACGAATTAAACCGGATAATGCGGGCGCGTTGCACTTTCACGACCCAATAACTTTATAATGACACTGTCGAAAGTGCGGAGAAATTTCTCTTGGGGATACTATCGGGAAACATACGGGATAGCGTCAAACTGGTCGCCAGAATTTTGCGGAATTTGTTTGCTAAAATTCTGTACAGTACTATTAACGAATTAAACCGGATAATGCGGGCGCGTTGCACTTTCACGACCCAATAGCTTTATGACACTGTCGAGAGTGCGGAGAAATTTCTCTTAGGGATACTATCGGGAAACATACGGGATAGCGTCAAACTGGTCGCCAGAATTTTGCGGAATTTGTTTGCTAAAATTCTGTACAGTACTATTAACGAATTAAACCGGATAATGCGGGCGCGTTGCACTTTCACGACCCAATAGCTTTATAATGACACTGTCGAGAGTGCGGAGAAATTTCTCTTAGGGATACTATCGGGAAACATACGGGATAGCGTCAAACTGGTCGCCAGAATTTTGCGGAATTTGTTTGCTAAAATTCTGTACAGTACTATTAACGAATTAAACCGGATAATGCGGGCGCGTTGCACTTTCACGACCCAATAGCTTTATAATGACACTGTCGAGAGTGCGGAGAAATTTCTCTTAGGGATACTATCGGGAAACATACGGGATAGCGTCAAACTGGTCGCCAGAATTTTGCGGAATTTGTTTGCTAAAATTCTGTACAGTACTATTAACGAATTAAACCGGATAATGCGGGCGCGTTGCACTTTCACGACCCAATAGCTTTATAATGACACTGTCGAGAGTGCGGAGAAATTTCTCTTAGGGATACTATCGGGAAACATACGGGATAGCGTCAAACTGGTCGCCAGAATTTTGCGGAATTTCTTTGCTAAAATTTTGTACAGTATTAACGAATGGAACCGGATAATGCGAGCGCGTTGCACTCACAGACTCTACAGAACATTGCGACGTACAGTCAGCGTCAAATGAAACGCGAGGAAGGCAGTGCAAATGAAAATGTCAGCAGGAGAAAATTTTAGCTGAAGAAAAGTGAACTTTAGTGCGCACCAGGGTTGCCAGATTGGGCTATTAATAGCCAAATTGGGCTACTTTTTGTACGAGTTGGCGTCAGTAATTTCGTTTTGGCTATGTGGCTACTTTTGGGCTACATCTTTTTCATGCGTGAAAAAAAAAGTTAAAAGTAGTTATAATGTGCTCTGTTACAATTATACAGTGACAGAAATAAAAGACATGTTGGAATCAAAATGCAGGCTATAGAGGGTTAAAGAAATTGAGCGCGTCTGCTACAAAATGACAATTTGTAAACGCTGTGTTCCAGAAAACTTGCATGTGTTTCAGGCGGTCAAGGATCATGGCCTTTCGATTTCTTTTATAAAGAGTGGACACTACGTGAAGGTTGCCCCCCGGAAACACTTCACGGCCTGTAGATTCCACTTAATCCGCGAACTGCGGCACCCGCGCGCGCGCGCGCCCCACCGAACATAGACTGTTGCCGTCTGCACATGCGAACGTTCTCCCATTGACGCTGCACCACGGGTGACCATGGTACCAGAATAGAGGGAAAACACTAAGAGAACTTAAGTCTCCCTACGTGGTGCGAATGCGTAAGCATTAAATGCTACTGTTTCGCTTCTGTTGCCTGGTTTTGTGATCCTCACATGTTAACCGTTAAAGGGTCAGTCTACTCACCGAGATGAGTGTATAAATAATGGCATATTCTGGTAGTTGGCACCCTATAACATCAATAACGAGGGGTCTGCGCCCGATTTAGGCAGGAATTTATATTTTATTTCGGCGTTAAAAGTCGCGTAAAAAAGCATGGTGGCGACCCCAAACGTTCATTTTGTTCAAGAAAGTGGTAGTCTTCTTTTGTAGAAGCATAAGTGAATATACTACGTACCATTTGTATGCCCCAATGTCAGAGAAACGCACGTTTTGTTCTAGTAAACTGTAGAAGGCGTACCGCTCGCTTTTTCTGTAAATCACATGAATATTTATAGTTACACGTACGCAAAACGCAGGCACATTCCCACTTTTAGTTCAGCGTATGCTAGCAGAGACGCAAAAATAAACTCAGCCTATAGTGGCGCCATCTGGTCGTCAGGACGGGAACCACTGCAGTAAACAAATCGACTCTCCACTTAAGCCTAGGAGCGGCAGAATCGTCACTCTAATTATTAAAATAAAGCAAATTTATCTCTTATATGTTTTCATATAGGCGAGATGAGACGAAGCGAAAGACAGGCGCCCCATTTATGACCAGTGAACGCACTGAAAAAGGCAGCAACAACGAGAATTCAGTCCGAAGCGAGAGGTCCGGCTTCGACGGGCGCCGCCATGCTTGTCGCCGCGCGGCGGAAATCCAGGTGGTTGCCAGATGAGACTACCATCTCATACGGATGTGTTCCCACATTAATAAATTCAATTTTAAAATGTTCTACCACACTCCTTGGCACCACAGCTGGCTAAACGGTAATTTGAGTAAAGAGCTATCGGTTGCCGCAAAGAAAATATGGTCGATAAAATTCAGTAGACTGACCCTTTAACCGTAGACGTGGCCTAGTGGTTTGGGCGTCCGCTTCGGCTGCAGTAGGTGGCTGGTTGGAAACCCATTGGCGGTCAGGCATGTCCTTTTCTTGTATTGTTTATTCTGGTTCTGCGGACACATTCTGCTCAAGATACGCATGAGGCAAGTAATGCTTACGCATTAATAAGGTCTTTTTCTGTTTCTTTCTATTCTCGTGGTGGACAAAGCGAGCGCGCTATTCGCAAGAGCCTACGCTTTTTCTGCAACTTCAAGTAGCACAAGTGCAGCCCTCGAGATTAGGGAGCCTTCACGTGGCACATGAAGGCTCCCTACTGGAGATTCATTGCGAGCGGCGCGAGAGCGCCGTGTCCGTTGCGTAATCTGCATGCACTAATGCGGTGCCATGGAGCCATCCTTCGGCGCGGCGCGGAACCCACTGTAACTAACGAAGGCGGTGGAAGTTAGTGGCATGACATGGCATTAGATCCGTCGTTACGAGAACTTTCAGAATTGGCAAATGGGCGATGAACTTCCAGAACTACAAAAAGAAATGGAAAGAGGAGCGGGAATTCAAGGGTAATATGTTTTTCTCATTATTGTGAACGTGCTGTTAGACTGAAGATAAAATTGACATAGATTATCATGTAATGGCATATATCCTTGATTTATTCTGAGCTCATGCATATCGTAGAATGTAGCTTCAAGAAGGCGCATGCTAGATGCTTTGAGGTGACGCTCTCAGTGAGAACCTTTCTCTTAAAGCATAAAATTGAAATGTGAGGCTGCGTAAGTATAGAGTAAGGTATTTTCACTGTCGATGTGTCTAATCTGCGCGCGAACATTTAAAAGGTGAAATATTCCTAAACTAGAGCTGCGATTGCGTTATATAACGCCGCCGTTCTTTTCCGCGTGCAGACTAGCTGTCGTCACCCGCCTCAGGTGATATGGCCTACTGCCGCGCCTGCAAAGTGGAACTGCGGCCCCATCTTTAGGACCTGGTTAGCGCACCTGGTTAACCGCACTGGTTATCGCGCATGACGGGTGCGAAACGTAACAACGGAAAGAACATGCCGTGCGCACCGTGCGCACCGCCTCAGACATCATGTGCGGGAAAGAAATCTAGTATGTAAATATTCCTGCCGAAAATTAATTCAATATGCTTAAGAAATGTCGTCACAAAAACAAATATTTTTGGCTACTTTTGGGCTACGCAAAATTTTCGCTTTTGGCTACGTTTGGGCTACTACGGAGGCCAATTTGGCTATCTGAGGTCGGAGCTATCTGGCAACCCTGGTGCGCACTTTCACTTCAATGGCTCCGAGACCGTTGCGTGAAGTTTTAATGAACCGGGCGTGTATTTCTTCTGAAGCCCCTAATATGTTCGTGTTGTTGGGTTCATGTTTCAGTGATCCCATTCACGTTTCATTTGTAGCTGATAGTGCAGATTCGAGCGAATCTAAGACGCGAGTAGCACAACCACTGTGAATGCGTTTGAGTGAAAGAAAAATTCGTTTAGAACCCACATAGCCGGCATATCATAGAGAGCCTGATTGAAGTAACTACCACGCAATGTGGCTATTGCGTTTCATTCTTTGAGGGCTGCAGCCTTCCACTACAGAAGAGGTAGAAGAGGTGCAATTTTTAAAAGTTAGACGCAGATCATTTTTTTTTCTGAACTTAACGTAAGACCCTTCCTCATTAAAAAAAAAACATAAAAAGCTTGGAATTGGGATGTTTCTCACAACCGCTTTTAAAACAAATTTACGCCGCCGCGGTGGCTCAGTGGTTATGGCGCTCGGCTGCTGACCCAAAAGACACGGGTTCGATCCCGGCCGAGGCGGTCGAATTTCGATGGAGGCGAAATTCTAGAGACCCTTGTATACTTTGCGACGTGAGTGGACGCTAAAGAACCCCAGGTGGTCGAAATTTCGGGAGCCCTTCACTACGGCGTCCCTCATAACCTGAGTCGCTTTTGGACTTTAAACCCGCATAAACCATACAACAAATTTACAGCCTACTTCCGGGGCGATGTCAGACGTAACCAAGAAATGCACTGTAGGAAAGGCGTCGCACTTTCTAGGACCCCTCATAGATGACGGTAGCCGCACTCTTTCAGTAGCTACTGTCCAAGTTCCTGGGTCGCTGGTTTTTCGACTTGGGCAGCGCTCTTGGTCTCTCCGCTGCTTTCGCGGTTTGATGAGCGGCTGCTATCAGCGGGTTCTCGCCCAGCTTGAGAGTGCGCTCGGCGCCCCTCGCCATTCTTTCTCTATTTTTTTTTTCTTTTTAGCAGCGCGCTCAGTGTCCCTCGCGCTTTCGCGTCTTGACGCGCCCTAGCGTTCGCGCGCCTTGGCTGCTTTCTCACCTTAGTGTGGGGCTACATGAAACTCCCGCAGGTGACATAGGCGAGCGTCCGTATCTCTTCACTAATCCACCTGCAGCGCAGTGCCAATGCTGCAGCGCCGCTGCCATCAAGCATTTGGGTGCCCAGAATGAAGATATAATCGATGCGCCGACGGCAGTCATCATCATCATTCGTACCCTTACGTTTTGTCTCAGTGTGGTGGCGTCCATCGCCTGTGCTTTCTGAGTGAAAAAGCGTTGCCTAAGTGGCGCCATCTGTTATGCGCACGTCGATTTAGTTGCTGCAGATGTCGCGAGACATTGCAGCGTTACATTCCATCGTTTTACTGTGACTAATGCGACGGCGGTAAAGAAAGTAAAAAAAAGTGACGATGGCCGAGTGTCTAAGGCATTGGAAAACTGGCCAATCCCCCGCCGTGGGTATGTGCCATTAAGCCTGAGTACATCATCATCATCATCATTGGAAAACGAAACTGTGCCGGTGCTCGTTGGAATGCTGTTCTATAGTAGGATACAACTTAAAAAAACAGCAGTTGCTAACACTGGGCCGGGGTCCGCGGCGTCCTGTATTACTCCGCTGGCCAATGGCAGCAGTAAACGAAATCAGCTTTTTAATGTTTGACTTTATCAAACAATCCGCGTACCAAAATTCTAGAGCTCATAATTCTTTTCTTATGATAAGCTTCATATTTAGGTGAGAAGAAACCTTTAATCTGCGGACTACTTTTTTGTCGTGGAGGAATTCTGTGCGCGGAGGCTGAATGTGGGCGGAGCTTCACTGCAGACTTAAGTTGTATCCGACTATAGGCGTTGAGGTTGGAAAGGCTTTTTTTTCCACTGGACACCATTCAGACGGAAAATTTCGGAAAGTTTCGGCTTGAGTTCTTATGGGGGGGTTCCGTGCGGTGTAAGGACGAAGTTCGTTCAGTTTGCTGAAGATGGGAGCCAAAAGCATTTAAAGCTCGCCGTAAATGGTAGTAATGGCAGCATGCTTGTCTTTACATTCCTCTGGAAGACCTCATCTTTCCGGAATAGCTTGATCGCCTTTTCTCCAAGGAGGAGTAAACGTTCACATGCTGATCTGCTGGCGATTAAGTATGCTTCATCTCTGGTCACGTAAATCGTGGGTCCTGGAATTGACCCTACTGGAAGGAGTGGGGGGGGGGGGCACTTTATGTTGTCTCTTCGTCGTCCCAGAACTGAGCAAAACTCATAAAAGCTTTTGAACCCCCCTGCTCATTAGGTGTACAACTACACCTAACAAAGTCAACAAAAAAAAAAAAGGCGAAGAGTTTTAGGCAACTGAAATGACGAGAATGCTGCTGAGAGCCGTGTGACCTAGTGTGCAGCATTTTTTTTTCATTCTGTAACGTGAATTGATTAGTAAGGGCTAATTAGGTAACTTTTTAAATATTTACTTCACGAATAAACTCAATTCAGAAGTTACGCATCGTGTTGAAACACAGCAGGCTGTATTATTTGGGACAAGGTATACCTTCTACGTAGATCTTTTTATAGGACTAAAAGAAAGGCAGCGAAATGCAAAAACTAGACCATTTGAAAGCGGTGTTAGTTCAGCGCATCAAGACGCGTTGTCTGAGAAAAGATTCCTTATCTCCTGAATGCTGTACCCGACGTGACTTTGCGTTTGGAATGACCGCATTGTAAGCGTCAACAACTGCTAACATTTTAGCTGGCGTAATTTTTATGCGTATAAAAAATTATACCTCAATGGTGCCTAGTTGTACACATTTTAGTCTGCTGTGTTCCAAGACGATCTACAACTTTAGAATTGACAACTTTCTTCTCAAAGCCAGTATTTGAAAAAGTGGTGTGTACTATTCAACTGCCTTTTCGGAACAAAAAACACTGCTGACTAAGCTGCATGACTCTCAACAGGGCTCAGCTTAGGTTAGGTTAGGTTGGTTTGACTGGCTTATTTTCTGAAAATTCGGCCGACTTATTTTGGTATTTGTTTCAGAACGCAATTTTCGTGTTTCTCTCTGCGAATATTATTTCCCGGGGAAGAATTCCTGCTTTTCTTCGGTGATATAGGCACTCCCGTGCTCTCTAAATTTGCGTATAGCTGATCTTAGGTTGTTTGTTATCCAGAAAGTTTATGTACAAGCAGGGGCGTAGCCAGGGGCGGGGCTTATGGGGCTTCAGCCCCCCCCCCCCCCCCCCGAAATTTTTTCGAACTGTCACGAACCGCTGACCAAAACAACCACCGGCGCCCGAAGTCATTCTGGATTTTTCTACCTACAATGTCTTTTTTCAGACTAGAAAGGACATTTTGGCGCGAATATTGCTAACTCGGGTTGGATTCCGTGGCAACGCCCATGAACCAGCAGCCACGTAACGCAACCATCGGGCATCATGATCAAATTACCATGCGAATGCGAAAATTTTGAGGACATCAATAACCGATCTTGATTGACCTTGCTTATTGAAAGCCCTGCCCACGCTGCGTTTCCCAACATACATACTCGGATATTGGTTATTTCAAACTGCGGCATCATTCGTGGCTTTCGTGTGCCCTTCTCTTTCCTTTTTAGCTAACTGCTTTCACTTTTTCTTTGAACCAAAGGAATACCCTTCTGTAATTATAGGTGCAGAATAATTGTTGCCGTGCAGGCAGTTAAAAAGTACGTACTTTCGTATTGATTTCTGCTGTTATTCTTTGATTGCTATTATTCTTTGCTATTATTATTGATTCTTTATTATTCTAACCATATGGTGCTGTCGCGACTGCAGCATGGCCCAAGTACATATCGCGACTTCTGCTATTATAGTTTGGTTCTTGCCTGAAGCGTCTGTCTTTCCGTGTATAAAGTTTACAATTTGTGTTTGCCCAAGATCTTTATTTGTCTTGTTTGACGCATTATATAGAGTGACTTTTTACGTAGATATAATGGAGACATACGTGTACTGAAATATTGTGTTGCGAGGTTTTGTGCAAACATAACATGACCTTGTTTCCATTGGTACTTTTTTGCCCTTTATAAAGTTGTCTTCGCATTCCTAATATTCCATTTTATCTTCGCACCTCTAATGCATATTTTGCAGAACTCCTCGTTTATAGATGTGCTCGTTGAGACTAAAATTTCGGTGTAATTATTCGCAATACATGGCCGGTGACAGCTGCTGCTGCGCAGTACACTGGAACAAAGGACAGCGTCGTTGAGATTTTTTCCTGGCCGTTGTATATGTACAAAAATGTAAAGGTTCTTGAACGACAAAGATTCATTAAAATATTTGTCGTCTACTTGCTAATTTCATGGCTTTTACGTTTTTCATATCAGCGGCATGCACTGCTTAGCTGGTTTCGGACTGATATAGTTGTAGACTTCGTGTGATATTTGCTTTACTTATTAAATACGCAAAAAACATGGAAGCATTGGTATCAGTTATGTCTGCCACGATTTTTAAGGCATACGAAGACATTCTTTTATTTTAAAAAATACATATTTCACTTGTCTAGACAATGCGTAGCGTTATCTAATACACAATGGCAATGCAGTTATTATTCTTGCGTTTGATCCCTCCACAAATTCTATGAGGAGGCCGCCTTGCGACATCAGCCCCCCCCCCCCCCCCCCCCCCCGAACAAAATTTCTGTACGCCACTGTGTACAATTCATTATCGCACAAGTTTAGGTGTTCAATGCAGCAGTTGCAATAAAAATAGTATCTCCATAAATAAAATGTGGCAGCGCGAAAGTTAAGGTTCGGGCCGTAAGTAATAAACGTAAATAAATGTTTAACAAAATAAAAGAAAATATACAAGCGAAAGCCACAGCTGATAGACTCGCATATACATCTACCTCCGAGGCACGTGGAATCAGGCTTGTCTGTCTAGTGAGTTCCATGTCGGAAATGATGATGATGATGATGATGATAGTTATGATGAATTCAAAACACATTGAGCATTGCTTCAGCCACAGACACTGACATGTGGAAGCATCAAACGCTGTAAAAGAACCAAGTTTAGGTTTGGAAAGAAAGAAAAAAGTCAGAGACTTACCTAACCCTTGTCTCCTATGCAATGTCCTCACGTGTGAATGTTGTGGGAAATATACAGGGCGTCCTGTGCAACTTGAGTCGAGTATAACCTTTTTACTGCCATAAAAACCGGGATGGTACGAACGACGGTCGCCAGAATAAGCGCGCAGCCGTTTCTTTTAGTGCCCATGTAATTAATTAATTTAATTCTTGAACATTTACATAACTGGCGGTATACTTAAAGATTACTTTAAAAATCCGTAGACATATCTAATACATGTGTCAGATTGCGTAGGTTTTGTACCACTAGCGCTATTGTGGAAATATTTTCTCATGCTGCGGACGAGGGATTCGAAAGAGAGGGAATAGTTTTATTCTTTTTTTTTTAGTTCGGAGATTTGGCATGTGGTATAATAATAATAATAGTTTTGTTCAAGAGCATAAATCAAGCGCTCATTAGATCTTGCACATGGTTTAGCGAGGCGTGCTGGGTGAAGCTACGCCAAAGACAGCCGAGCACTCAGAGGATCTTAAGGGCTGCGTAAGAGGTGAGGGCGACAGGGAAAGGGCAAGGGAAAGGACCGTGTTCTCGATTAGCATGGGAAGCAAGCCGGTTGGGACAAGTGGGGTCTGAAAGGAGTCTGAAAAAGAATAGTCTTGAAGGTCCCGTGAGGGTAACCAGATATCCCGAAGCGCTATACAGAGAAGTTGTGTGACCTCTGTTTCGATCAGCGAAACCAGTGTAAAAGTTTGAAATGAAACTTTTTAAGCGAAACTAACATACTAGCTTGAGTTCGGCAGCCTGTGCAGAACTCCCTCATATGACGGTCAGAATAACTGCGTCCGCGTGCTCTCCCTGCTCGTCGGCATTGCCGCTGTTACAATCGCGAAACACGGCCTTCGCTCTACCGAGCTGCTACCGACGCCGACGTGTGTCTTGCCGTGAAACCTAACCACCACTACTCTGTTCGCCGCTGGGCGACGTCAGCCGCGTCAGCGGTATGCGCGCTGCGCGCAAGCTAATCGTATATGGCGGAACACCACTGTTCCGCCGCGCGCTCCGCTTTCCCTCACTACACGAAGGCGAGGTCGACGTGTAAATACAGCACAGCGCGCACAGAGGACGCGCGTGTCGCACGTCGTATCAATTCGCACAAACGCCTCTCCTCATTCCCTTCTTTCGCTAGACACCTCGGGTTCGGGCTCATCTTCACCCCACGCTCGAAGCGGCCGATACAACAGCGGGCGCATGCGAGAGCTGCCGCTATGGGATGTCATATTTTGCAGCGCTCAGCAGTCCGTGTCGCGTTCGCTGCTCAGCAACATTTGTACGACGTGCTGAACGCGCTGAACGCGGTAGTATATACTATAGGCAGGGAAGATGTGAGAATGGGGAAAGTGGGGAGTGGAAAAGGGGCGAGCGATGGTGCTCTGAGTTGCAGACCTTTCGTTTCTTCCTTGCATTGTTTCCCTCCATATATTCTACATGGCTGCGCAATACAGTCAGCTTTTTCTTTCGCGCCTCACCCTCCCGTCACCTTCTCTCCACACAAAAGGCGCCGCTTTCGGCCAAGACTGCAGAACGTCTTCAAACCCTCCCCACATTTTATCCCCTTTCATATCCCGAATGCAACGCTGCCGGCCGTGCGAGGGTGACGATAAACGAAACGTTGAAAAAGAATCGAGAAAGGGAGTGCTAGAGAGCGCCCTGGATAAGAGAAACAGTACTGCCGAGCGGAGAGAAAAAGGGCGAAAGGGGGAAAAGGGAAGAAAGGGAAAAGCAGGCGGAGAATGTTTACGCTTCTCGAACGTCGTCGTTTTCCTATCCTGTCCAACGGTGAACGCCTCCGCATCATTTTTCCTCGACCACCCCACCTCCCCCCTCGCCTCCCCTCCTTCTCCGTCCCACGCTAGCTCCCATTTCTTGCGACCTTCCAGCGCGGGCTTTCCTGCTAGGCCCCGGCGAAAAAACTTGCAGCGCCACGACGCAGCATCTTCCACAGCGCGGCCCCCGCCTCTCCGCATTCCTCTTCATCCGCCGCCTCTATAAGAGCAGCACAGCGGCGACCGTTTTCTCTTTCCAAAACCTCTTTACGCGCGCGCTCCCCTGCCGAGGGAAAGCGCGCTCTAGGCCCTCGCTGGACGTGTGTATATAAATATAAATAAGCGTATATAAAGCTCGCCTCTAACGTCGCGGCAACATTTTTCACTTTGAAAGCTCCGTTTCTTGCCGCCCGGCGCACTCTCTCGTCTCCCGCTTATCTGTCTTTCCTTTTTTCCCCTTTTTGGCGCCCTCCTCCCCATCTTCTCTTTCCTATAGAGCGCGCCGGTGGATACATCCTTTTTTTTCTACTCCATTTTTTTTCTTTCCTGGATTTGATCCGAGCGCCGAGCGTTTCTTCACGTCGGCTGCAGCGCGCTTGGCTTCCTCTTATTATTTTCCCCATTTCCCCGCTTTCTTTATCCCCTTTCTTCCTTCCAAGACTCCATCCTTCCATTTCCTCTTCTCTCTTATTCTTTTTTTCCAGTTTGAACCAATCCCGACGAAGCTCGAAAAACTCGCCCGCTCCGCGGATAACAACGCGCAGCTTCTTCCTCATCACTTTTCCTCACTTCCCTCTTAGCGCTCGCCCTATTTCTTTCCTTTTCGTCCCCAGCCGTTCGTGTTTTTC
Organism: Amblyomma mixtum; assembly: GCF_055824585.1. NCBI lineage: Eukaryota > Metazoa > Arthropoda > Arachnida > Ixodida > Ixodidae > Amblyomma > Amblyomma mixtum. Next base: position 81,898,300 of record NC_143013.1, read on the forward strand.
CTCGCTTGAAACTAATACATTTTCCCGGCTTTCTTGGCGCTCGTGCCTCTTTTTCTTGCGCTCTTCCTTTTGTCGCACTGGCGCACTTCACTACACTCCAGCGCAGCAGCGCCTCGCCGTGAAGCTCTCCTCTCCGGGGTCTTTACATTATTTTGTCGATCCTGGTGCGCTCGTAGTTTCTTTTTTTTTTGTTTTCTTCACCAGCCTCCCCCACTTCGACTCCATCGCCCGCTCACTTTGCGACCCGTCGTTTTCTTTCCTCTGCCATCGCCCCTCTATCTATGTATGTATTGCTCGCTGCAGCTTCTTGCTGTCTCCGTCGGGGCCTGCTATAATTTTGTTCCTCTTCGATGCTGCCTGCCCCCCCCCCCCCCCCCTCTCCCATTCCCCCCCAAAGCTTCTCTAACCTCTCGCTTCTGTTGCTGCTTCGTCGTATTGGAGTTTTCGCGCTGCCCGCCGTGGTTCGGCTTCGTCGTCGTCCGTTTTCTTTCGATCGCCTCCCCCCCCCCCCCCCCCCCTCTACCCTCCTTCTCCACCTGAGAGCTGCTGCGCTTGCCGTTTCGTGTCCGAGAAAGATGGAACTTTAAAGGGGAAGAGAAAGACCTTCCATTCCACATCGGCGAACGGGCAGAGAACGAGGGCGTTCGCTGGGAAGGGGAGGTAAATAAAAAGAATGAAAATAAACGGAGAGGAACGGCGGCGGCTACGACGAGACGGTAAAAAACTGAAAACGGGGGTCGGGTGGGGGGGTGCGGTGCTGCTGCCTGGCGGGTTGCCATGGTGATCGTGTTCGTCTCGATCACGTGCCCGGCCGTTGGCAGCCAATCGCGTCTATTCTCAAAAATTGCGCACTTTATTTCCTCCCCCGCCTCGCCGCCCCACTCCAACCTCGCGAAACGCCCCGCCGCCGCCGCCGCCTTCCATCTCTTGTTTCATTCATTGCTTCTCCTCTGTCGCTTTCTTTTTCTATCGCTGCGAGTGCTCGCGCGCTCGCCTTAGAGCTTTTTATTGCTTGCTCCTCTGCTTTATTACTTTTTATTTTCCGCGCGTGAACATAGCCACGCGCGCTGCTCCTGTATACCTTCGCGCTCCCCCTTTTCAGTTGCCTCCCCTTTTCCCTGTTCTCCTTTCCAACTCCCCATCGCGCAATAGTTTCCCAGTTTTCTCGGCCGGCTTCAATTTTATCGCTGTTTGTTTATGTTCGCGCATCGAAGCGCTCCCTTCACCCTCGTCTTTCCTTTCTAAGCGAATTTTCCTCCTCCCCTTTTCCTTTTCTCTCTTTCACTTTGGATGGACGGTCCCTTTTATCCGCTCCGCGCTTTCGGGCGCCGTTTTTTCCGTTTTTTTCCCCATTTTGCTTTTTCACTCCCTTTTCTTTCCCCCGCGCGTGTCTGATATTGCTTGCGCACTTTAATGCCCAGAGCTTCGCGTTCCGTCCAGCGCGGTTGTTCCTGCCGTTTATCGCTCTTTGCCGGCCAGTTTCTTGCGCCTCGCGTCTTGTATTGCGCTTTGCCTCCGCCCATAAAGTATTTTGCGCCCTTCTTTCTTCGACCGATGTATCGTATTGCCGCTCCGCCGGCGTTCGGTTTATGCAGGAATGGACTTTTCCTTCTTCTTCTTTCTTTTTTCCGCGGCAGATGTTTCAAGTAAGGCTGATAGTACAACTCCGATGCGCACTGACGCTCTCTCACTATTTAATACAGAGCTTTTCTTCAAAACAGGGCTAGGTAAAGTTCTTGTTTTAGCTGCACTGACAAATATGGCGGTCACGTTTGCAACAGCTCTAAAGTGCACAATGCTTTCAATAAGGTTTTACTTTAAGCTAAGGTCTTTTCAATGACAATTAGCTTTTCCAAGGTATGCATGCACATTCCGTTGTTTGAGCCTATCTCCATACAATGCGCCGAGCGCTTTTGTTATCCTGCAGATTTGCGTTACTGTCGCTTTTGCCGTACAAGTGGCAACGTGCATAGCAAGCACTGATCCTGGTTACGATGAGCATCGTCTTTTGTATTAGGTCATTTAACCGAATTTATGTGCAGAAGCTATGCAAACAACCCGAAACTGGCTCTCCGTTTCTTGAAATTTGCAGTTAAAGGGTAGGGTAGTAAATTCACCGCGCCCTAAGCGCGTGGACGAAACCGAGGTCTCTGCATGTGAAATCGTTTAATTCCTTATAGCAAATTTATACAGAATGAAGCACATTTGGCGAAGAAACAAAAGCGAGTCTGTTAACGAGACTTGCCGGTTTTAAGCTGTAGAGCGAAAGCTTCACTGCTACTACGTATGTCTAATCGCGCAGCAAATTTGTACAGGGTCGTCCACACTTAAAAGAAACACGCGATCACATGACTGCGCTCTTGTGCGTCCATCGCGGGCGCGCATCGAAGCAGAGTGGCGCAGGTGAAGGGCACCATCTGGAGGTAGTTCTTCGCATCATCGATAGCACTTGGTTACAATGCGCAGCCGCACTGCGCGCATTGGCGCTGGGAAGTCTGCACCACGCGCCCGTGTGTTCACCTTAAGTGTGGACGACCCTGTACAGATGCAGCTTCACGGTTTCTGCGGAGCTGCTTACAAAAGTACCTGACTCGCATAAAAAAAAATAAGAAAAAATTTTCGTGCGATTGCTGCGATAGTTTTGGCTGAGCGCAAGGCTCTATCGCCGTTTCACGAATATTGGCGCCTGCGTGCGGCATATTTTTCGGAACTGTGACGCCTACGCATTGCCACTCGTGAACACTGGTCATACCTGTGCCACAGGTGCGCAAGAAATCACATTTATTAACATAACTAATGTCTTAGGCTGGTTAATACCATCATTCTAGGAGGTGAGCTACTGCACGTCCAGGTTTAGGGTAATTATGAGGCGCCATGATAATAACGCCTGGAATCTAGTAACGAAATTTCACCTCACTATTTAGAAACAGTGCTCATAAGCTGAAAGTCGCGTCAGTTTTGTAAAATGCAATACCAAGAATTGTCATGAAGAAAATCCCACTGTGTCCCGTAGGCACGTTCAAAAAAGTGTACATGACTCCACGTATGAGCGCAGAAGCCTATAGTTTATAGAGACCGTGTAGGATGTCGTTTGCAAGCACCGTTAAAATTGGGGCCATTCCCAACGAAAATGTGAAGATGCCTTATGTTATAGAAATTTATGTATGATGTATTTACTGCTTGAAAAGAGGCTCTTTCTAGGGAAATTGTGTGGTGTCCCTCGCAATTAAACTTAGTTAGAGTACAGATTTCTTTGGCGAATGAGTTGTGGCGAACTCAGCTGACTGGGAATGGCGAAAAAAAAAATTAAGGTTTTAGATATGTAGCTGCTAGTTTGTGCATACCTGCTTAATACTTACGGAAGTTTGCAGCATTTTGTTGGAAGCAATGCCCTTTTAAACTTCCTTACGCGATATTTTTCAAAATTTTAATGACACGAATATTTCTGTTTGCAGTACGGTATGCGCCTCGTACCCCAATACGTTACTTTAACAGGTACTATCCCATTAACTACTAACCGTCTGAATCTCCGCAGTTATTTCGCGAGTAGAGTTATTCCCGTCAGTGTAACCAGTTAACTGTATTTATCTTAGGACGGCGGACTGACGGAAGAAATGAAGGTAGAAAAAAAAAAAGAAATCAGGAAAGGTGAAGGAAAGAAACAACGAAGGAAAGAAAGAAAATGTGGGGAAGAAAGGCAGAAGGAATGCAGAAAAAGAGAGAGAGAGAGCCGTGAAAGGCGCCTGAGAAGCACGCTAAACAAGGAAATGAAAGAAAGGAAGAGAAAGAATGGAGAGATACAATGCGAGAGGAAAACAAAAAACAAATTTAAATTCCGCTGCAGATATGTTCTAGAGAGTACGCTTCTGGGTTTCGATGAGTGCAGCTGTTTTCTCGATGTCAATTCTGGTCCGTCCCCTCCCCCTTTTTTCTCTTTCCCTCTCCATTTCTCTCCCTTTCCTGCCACGTAATCCGAACAGCGGTCCCTTTGTGCGCTCTTTTATTCGTTCGGCAGCGCATGCGCGGGAGCGCTTTTCAATACAGAAACGGGGCGCGCGCGCGCGCAGCGTAGCGTATCGATCGCTTTGAAAAAAAAAAAAGAAATCTAGGGAGGGGCCCTCTTCGTGGGCTGAACCGTTCGCCGCGCGTTTGCCGTTTTTAGAGGGATAAAAAGTTGAAATTTTCAGTCGCCAATCAAAACGTCCCGTTACTTTTTTTTGTCCTCCCCTCAGCGATCCGCTTGGTGTTGGGGGATGTGCTCTCTTCGGGCCAAGCCCATTTTTGAGGGAGCATATCGCGTGACAGCGGACTCCGCAGCCGGTTTTTCAGTGCGTCGTAAGAGTTGAACGAGTGGACTGCTCTTTAAAAGCTCCAAAGCACTGATGTGCAAGGATTGGAAATGTTTTGTGAGGAAAGGAACAACGCAGTAGTTCTCGCATTCTTGCCGACATCAGAAGGGCACCGTGCGGGAATTTAATTTAAGAAGACGGTTTGGTTTGGTTTATGGGGTTTAATGTCCCAAAGCGACTCAGGCTATGAGAGACGCCGTAGTGGAGGGCTCCGGAAATTCCGACCACCTGGGGTTCTTTAGCGTGCACTGACATCGCATAGCACACGGGCCTCTAGAATTTCTCCTCCAAAGAAATTTGGGTCTTTTGGGTCAGCATGAGTTTAAGAAGAGACAGACAATACGCTCAACTCCATCCAATTATTGCTCTAATTAAAAATTGATACTCTGGCTTTTTCTGGCTAATGTGATGATTGCCTGGCAGCAAAAGACGCATTTATCGCAATGAAAATTGGATTTTAAAAATCTTCCCGCCTGGCGGTTCAGTTTGGTGACGTCGTCACTGAAAAGAACCGGTTGTCACCATGTTGGATTTAATGGCAATGTAGAGTAGCCTCAGGGATCCGCGTCACAAAAAAAAAGGGGGCTTTGACGCACGCATTTTACTTGCGAAATCGGCCGGCGAGGGCGACACTCGTGTGTCCCTCATTGGTCTTTTCTATCTTAATCCGTTTTCGGTGACAGTTGTCTCTTTGTGATTGTAATCCGCTACTGTATCGATAGTGGCCGACTTCAATTTTATCTCAGTGTCTCTTTAAGAAAGGGGCGAAGGTGGACAGGGGGAATGGCGGTGCTTTGGAGGACTCTGGATTGACTTCGATCGCGTGACCGAAAGGACGCGTTTTGCGTTTAGTCTTCATATATAAATGCTGCCGCCGCGGCGGGGATTTCATTCCATTACCTCGGACTCGGCATTCGAGTGCGATGACTAACCGCGGAGAGTCTCTACAAGGCTTTTTTTTTTTTGCAGTATTTACCCATGATTTTGGCCCAAGATAATTATAACGCAACACGTGATGTTCTACAGGCAGCTTCAAAACTTCACCAGCGCTGCGACGAGGAACAAAGACAGAGAAGGAAGGACAAGGACAAGCGCTACTAACAACTGAAAGTTTATTTTAAAAAACACAGATTATATGCACACAACTGACAACCCAAAGCGCCTGCGCTTCCCGCAAAAAGCACGCAAAAGAAAGTTACGAATCTAGATACAAAATTTCACACTCATGTATGTTTACAGATGGTGTGCTAACGCACGTGTCGCTGTTCTTGTGAATGTGATAGGCTTCACACAACTCCCTAGTCAGCTGATCTGGATGTCTGAATTTAATATTAGCCCTGTTAAGCAGTGGAAAGCATGCTTCTTTATTAGACACCTTGGACACACCGGGTTTGTTCAGATGACAATCTCTGTAATGAAGGGACAGATTTGATGAAGGAGCACCATTCAAAGAGGTTTTATGCTGGCGTAAGCGTGTATTTATGCATTTCCCGGTTTGCCCAATGTAATTCTTGCCGCATTTAAAAGGTATGTCATATACCACTTGTGGGTTTCTACGTGGACACAGGCCACCACCCACCGCGGGTTCGAGCTTCGCGCGAGCCAAGGGCCCCGATCAGCCGTCACCACACACACACTGGGACACCGCTGCAGCGCACTCAACCTCCGCTGGGAGGAGAGCGATTCGCCACAAAGAAATAGGCCTCCAAGTTCACAAAGGAGACGTTTATTCACGTCGTCCTTCAGCAGTACACACACACTCAATCGTCACCCCGTCCCGGGGGCGCGCGAGGAGCAAGGCTCCGCTGCGCGCACGAAGCGACTCGAGCAATATGCGCCGCTAGCACGCCGCTGCAGGAGAATGTCCCCGCGGCAGTGCTGTGATCTCTCTCTCGTGTCGACCGTTGGGCCGGTTGCGAGAGAGAGTGGGCAATCAACGCAAGGTACGCCTGTCTGAGGTCGCTGGACCCCGCTGGACAGGCTCGAGCCGCTGCAGGTCAGAGGACACGTGCGGGCGGGCTCGAGTAAGCACTGGTCCGAGCGGCAAAGCCGGCACGGACAAACAGTAACGTACGCACCTTACGCTGTCTCGGAGGGATCTCTCTCTCTCTGGGCCCCGCTCGGACGGTCGCGCGGCGCGCGGCCGCCCAAAGCGGGGTCCCGAATTCCCGCCAAAAGGCGCCAATGGCAAAGGCCCTTGGGGAGCCGGGGAGGAGCTGTGGCTAAATGACAGTGATTAGTCACCCAGCCGCCTCTCCACCGCCTGAGGCGGGAGCAAGGGGAAGAGGAGAAACAACGCGGGAGGCCGGCGAGCCGCGCAAAGGCGACGGCGAAAGCCAGGATTCCCACATCCCCCTCTCCTTAAATGCCCTCCTACCCATCGGCAAAGCACGCGGCCAAAATAAAGAAATCAATACACAAAAAAAAATAAGCTACACTTCAGTTCCAAAATAAAGAAATGAATACACACAAAAAAAAACTAGCTACCCTTCAGTTCCAGCCAGAACAACGTAAGAAAACAAAGGGAAAACAAGGCAAACACTGGCATACGCTTCAGTAAATCAAAACAGCTTGCAGATTATATACACGGTACACAAGAAGATGTGATAACTGTACAACTATGTGACAGGTGGGTGACAGTCCCAAAGTTCGGTGGCGCGGCCCAGTGGGCCTGTCGGCGACTCACCGCTCGCAGACTTCAAGTTGAACAGGTTGGGAGGGCCGACGACTGATGGCGGTCTTCTTTCCGTTGATGTAGGGTGCGTTGATGACGACGGGGCAGCGGCAGAGCACTGACCTCGCGCCCTTGGACACGACATCACGTTCGGGCACAAGACAGTTAGTACACCCCCCTTCACGCCGGCTGAAACGGGCGAGGACGTTCGGCGGGGTCCTGATGTGTAACCTTGGCCACAGCGAGGGGTCCTTCTCATCCTCGCGCTCACGCAGAAGCACAGCGGCACAACTCACAGGCGTCGCCTTGGTTCATGGTTACGCGCGCACACAGTCACAGCCACAACCACGCATACACCGGCACGTACGCGGACGCTGGTCGGCGACAACGATCCCCCTCATCAGAAGCGTCCAGAGGCGCCGCGGCGAGGGTCGAAGGGTGCACTTTCCGCCCCCCCATCGCCTCAAACGCCCCGCCAACTTCCCCTCCATACGGGCCGCACAAAACTCGCGCACCGCGACACACGGCTCCTTAACGAGCCAACCACCCACAGTCGGGCCGGAAATGAGAAAAGGCGCGCTGTACAAACGACACCCAATCCAATCTATTCCTTCTAGAAGATAAGAGCAAGCACGAGCGGGCTGAAGTTTGCCTATGTACATGTCTGGTAAAAAAAAATTACTGAACGCCAACACAAACGCATGTTACCTATGTACATCTCGGTACGTTAGAACAAAAACAGACGAACCAGCTGGAAACGAAAGTGGCTAGAAACTGACTCAAGCAAACAAATAAATAAACTGATAAACACACAAGGCTAGAACTGATCCTGCTGCCAAAACAAAAAAAAAACACACCGTGCTTCGCCTGGGTAGGGCCTGACGAGAAAGCTCGCCAGCTAGCTGAGGCTGCGTGCCTTCGGTTGCGGAAAAGTCCGCCGTCCGGCATCAATCACACAGGTGACTGTCGCCTCAGATTGTACCGGTGCTCCGTACGCTTGCGTTCCGTAGCACCAGTTGTGCATTTACACTTGCCTTTGATACCAATGGGTACCGGCGCAAGCTCATCAGACCGTGACGCGTAGGCCTTCAGGTCAATGAACCCCTGCTTGCTCCTGGGGAAAGGCCCCATCAAATCGCAGGTGGCCATCTGCCACGGACGCACACTGTCAATCGGTTTCATCATTCCAGGCGGCTTGCCACCCCGTGACTTCACCGCTTGACAGACATGGCAGGAATGGCAATAGCGGATAATGTCACGCTTCATGCCGGGCCACGTCACCGATTGACTCAGTTTTGCAAAAACTTTGGAGTCACTCAGATGACCGGCCAGTGGTTCGTCATGAGAGAATCGCAAAAGTGCGCCTCTTAGACTTTTGGGGATAACCACCTAGAACGGGTCGATGGACTCGTCATCGGTGGCTATGTACTTCAGCACGAGCCCGTCATGGTCCAGCAAATATGACTCCCCGGGGTTCGCCGCGACACACGCTGGCTTCTGCCCCCCTGCGCCCGCTACAATACAAGTAGCGTCACGGCGCTCCGTCTCCCTGAGACCGTCGCTCACCTCGCGACAAAAGGGGTCATTTTGCTGGGCTTTCAGTAGCTCTTACGGCTGAAAACGATTCCAGTCATCCCAGAGGGGAGCATGGTCTCGTCCCCACTCAGGTTTGCAGCCAAAATTTCCGTTCGCGTCGGCACCTCCGAGGCGCTCGCGCAGAGCTTTGCCTCTCGTCCGCTTTGCGAAGCGCTGCTCGCCTGGTTAGCGGAATGGGTTAACCCGTTTGCGGGTTCCCCCTCCTTGCCGCCCGGCGGCTCGTCCGCTGTTTCGCCCCCTCCGCCTACAGGCGTCAAGGCGCCGCTGGCGAGTGGGGCACGGGATAGCGCGTCAGCTACCACGTTTGTGCTCCCCTTTCGACACTGCACGGAAAAGTCGTAATGCTGTATCAGGAGAGCCCAGCGCGCCAGCCGACCCGCAGGCTCGCGGAGCCGCATCAGCCAACTGAGCGCACTGCACCCCTGCCTCAGTGGAGGCTTGGGTGGGCTGCACGAACGAGGGAGGCAAGGCTCCTAGTTCGATGAGCGGCGTGGTTTCCACAGGGAACCGGGCCAGCGCCTCGCCGTTCCCAGAGCAGAATTGACTGCTCGCGGGGCACGGCTGCTGCTGTTCGAAACTGCCGGTTGCGGCAGCGTGACACGAACTGCTTTCGCACTGGGCGGAAAGCATGCACAGCTGAGGCATGTGACCAGCGGATGCACCGCAGGGTGCTTCCGATACAGCTCCAATGGGAGCCACGTGGTCAACATTTTGGGTTGTGTCACCGTAAACCCCAATGGGGGCCGCGGCCAACCACGGTGTCTAGCTATTCGAAGGAACAGCAGCCAGCGGATCAAACGACGCTACAACTCCGTAGGGAGCCGACATGTAGCTGCCGAGTGCCGCGCTGGGGGTGGTAGACACGGTGCGCAAGCGTGATCGTCAAGGCGACCTGCTCGGCTAATGTGCCATCAAAGGCGTAAGCGCCAATGACTTAGCACGTTGGGCGCCAGTTGTGGGTTTCTACGTGGACACAGGCCACCACCCACCGCGGGTTCGAGCTTCGCGCGAGCCAAGGGCCCCGATCAGCCGTCACCACACACACACTGGGACACCGCTGCAGCGCACTCAACCTCCGCTGGGAGGAGAGCGATTCGCCACAAAGAAATAGGCCTCCAAGTTCACAAAGGAGACGTTTATTCACGTCGTCCTTCAGCAGTACACACACACTCAATCGTCACCCCGTCCCGGGGGCGCGCGAGGAGCAAGGCTCCGCTGCGCGCACGAAGCGACTCGAGCAATATGCGCCGCTAGCACGCCGCTGCAGGAGAATGTCCCCGCGGCAGTGCTGTGATCTCTCTCTCGTGTCGACCGTTGGGCCGGTTGCGAGAGAGAGTGGGCAATCAACGCAAGGTACGCCTGTCTGAGGTCGCTGGACCCCGCTGGACAGGCTCGAGCCGCTGCAGGTCAGAGGACACGTGCGGGCGGGCTCGAGTAAGCACTGGTCCGAGCGGCAAAGCCGGCACGGACAAACAGTAACGTACGCACCTTACGCTGTCTCGGAGGGATCTCTCTCTCTCTGGGCCCCGCTCGGACGGTCGCGCGGCGCGCGGCCGCCCAAAGCGGGGTCCCGAATTCCCGCCAAAAGGCGCCAATGGCAAAGGCCCTTGGGGAGCCGGGGAGGAGCTGTGGCTAAATGACAGTGATTAGTCACCCAGCCGCCTCTCCACCGCCTGAGGCGGGAGCAAGGGGAAGAGGAGAAACAACGCGGGAGGCCGGCGAGCCGCGCAAAGGCGACGGCGAAAGCCAGGATTCCCACACACTCCCTGTCATGTCATATACCATAGGTCATGTCATTATGTCATATATCACACAGGCACCTTGTATTACAACGATTCCTATCTACATTCATTCTTTTCCTGCTCATATATTGGTTACTGCTCCTTCTGACGTCACTCCTGATAATGGAATTGATTGGGCGAGTTGGTTTTCCATCTTGACAGTGAAAGCGCTCAATAGGACAAGGACGACAGAAAAGGAAAGTCATACAAAGCGCTTTGTATGACTTTCCTTTTCTGTCGTCCTTGTCCTTTTGAGCGCTTTCACTGTCAAGATGACTCCTGATAAACGACAAGCAATACCCGTCATCGACTGTAGTGTGAAAAGGTGGTGCTGACCGAAGGCGTAGGCGTAAAAACAATTACTCGTGAAAGGAACTGTTGCAAAGCGCTGCGCAGATGTATTTAATGAACATTATGCAGTCGAACGTCGTTATAACGAAACGGTTTATAACGAAGTAATAGCGGTTCCCCTTAGAAACACGGTCAACACGGGCTATAACGAAGTAATCTCCAGGTCCCTTCAAATTCGTTATAAAGAGCTTTAACTCTAGGTATAGGAAACCGGCTATAGCTTTAAGTGCAGCGCGATGCGCGTGGTCGACATCGCGATTTGGAGGGGGGGGGGGGGGGGAGGTGCTGAAATGACGAGGCGCGTTCCGACAACTGTGCCTATTGTTCTGACCTTCCCATATTTTCAAAAGTGATGCTCCAGCTGGCCGTATACCCGCGCGGCATATAAGCGGGCAAGAAATGGTACACACTTCGTGTCCTTTGCTTTTTTTTTCGCGTTTTTCGTTTCTTTATTCGAGTTATGCCCCAAGATTTTCTCATCATTCCCCTCGTTAATAACATTTACGGATGACGACCATGACGACGACCGCGGCGAAATTGTCGTCTAGGGATCGCGACGAAAACGAGGGACGATTTGTAGCGTGCGCGACATGGTGCGTCATGCCAAGCGGACCGTTGAAGCGGCCAACATACGCGTCGTGCCCCGCTATAGAGACCAAGCTTTTTTTTCATCTCTTTTCTTCGCTCTTCGTCATTCTTAATGCGCTACAAGCGGTGCTACAAAAGTAAAAACGACAGGCACACATACACACGTAGCTATAGCACATATATATACAGGGTGCCCATTTGCAACGAGACAAATGTGACCCTCCATCGAGCTTGTACATATACGCATGGAGCGGCAATTTGCGCCCGACAACTCTTATTTCATTTGTCTATGATGGGAGATGATCGGTGGAAAGAGGGAAAATGAAGGGGGAGGCAGAGGGGAGGGCTCTGTGTACGCAGTGTAGCGGGTCGTCTTATGGGGCTGGCATGGTGTGACCGGCGCGGCACTAGAATCGTAGACCTCAAGATTTTTCGTCCCACGCTCGTACGCGAGAGCGAATAGGCTCCCAGAAAAAAGAAAAGGAATAGAAAGAAAGCAAGAAAAAGGAAGAAGGAAGAGTGAGTGAGTGCAGTGCGTTTCGGGACTCGGACCGCACGCGGCCCATATCGGCCGTCGGGCGCGTAACAGCCCGGGAAAGAGATAGAAAGAAGGGAGGGGGAATCTCCGAATGGGTCCAAATTGATATTACCCAGTGAGCTAGCCGTACAGGCGCCCGCATTCGTCCTACGAGCGCCTCTCCGCCGTGTGTGCGTTCGTGTGTATATATATCGCGGCAGACCCTCAATCGGAGCAAGGGGGCAAAGATTTGGAGCCGTTATACGTCCGCCATATCACCCCCTCTCTCGCTTCTCCCCTATATCTCTGCCTCTTTCACAATCTCTCTATTTTCGTTTCCTCGCTCTATATACACGCGAAAGCGCACACACATGCGGTCGGTCTCGATCTGTCGGATGCATCTGGGTCTGACATTGTTTTGGGGGAGGCTGGCTTAAAGATGTTCCGCGGGCTCTCGCAGCGCCCGCTCAGAGAATGCGTGCGCCAGGCGTGAGTATGTGCGTCTTCGTTGGGCTGTCTTAGTGAATTGCTTTCTCCGCGTCATTGTAGAAAAGGCGAGTTTTAGCTGGTTCAGTTAAAGACGAGAGTAGCCTGACCGTCCAAATCGGGCGTTAAAGCTTTAAGATAATGGCCTCAACGGCAGCAAATGCTTGCAGTTGGTGTATAAACCAGCAATGCATAAAGTTGGGCGAGTTGGTAATACATGTTGAACTTAGAAAAGCGCAATAAAAAGACAGGTGCTTCTTCTTCTTCTTGTCCCTGTCTTTTTATTGCGCTTTTCTAAGTTCAAAACGTATAAACCAGCTCATAGCATTCGAATGGCTTAGTCATTTCATGGCTCAGAGGTGGCGCGCAGAGACTGTATTTTTATCTTTGTAGATGTACTAGGCAGCATGATCCTACTCCTTTCTTACTCGTTTCTGTTCAGTGTGCACAATTGTTGTCTGGTGGCCTTCGAATGTTTGGTAAACTTTTGTGAAAATGTCCTTGACAGAGAGAGAGAGAGAGTGAAAAAACTATTAAGGCGGAAGCCTTTAATGCCTCATCGTTGTAAGCACGAGTTGTCGACAGAAATGTCACGCTTTTCAATTGGTCGAAACGGTCGTGACGGCACAGTGCGCGAATTTCAAACGGGGCCATTTGTACTTTGGCTAGTAACCATGCAACCTAACCAACCAAACCCAATTAAAGGGATCGTATAGTGATGCTCCAAGTAAGTGGGACTGAGTTTAGTTCATTGCTTAATTAACCAATTAGCCCCAATTAAGCTTTCTAGTCAGACCATATAAATAAATAAAACCGAGAAGGAAATTGCTCGAGTTGGGAAATCGAACCAGGGTATATTTACCGACAAGCAAGACGTAGAGCCGAACGGGCGATGGCGTTCTGTGGACTCCCTGTCAGCGTTGCAAGACGCTCTCGCGTTCCACTCTTACAGGCGAAGCTTAACATTGTAACCACACATCAGTGACACAAGGAGCAACACCGCATTCGCCTCTCCGCGCTTTAGGTCGACAAAGACCCCCCTGAATTTTTTCATGAAGCCGGTAACACGGGTGTGACGTAGGCGTCCAGGAGTGTCCACGGTGTTTGACGCATTGAAACAGGAGGAGCGGGCTCTAATAGTCCTGCCAGGAACAGGATACGTGTGGGTGCGTGAATTTACGTTGGAGGTAGTTTTTGAGAAGCCCAACTTTGCATTGCTTACGCAGCTCCTTACGAAGCGGCATGCCACGGTATGCGCGTACAGTCGACGCGTCTAAATATCCACAAAACGCTCTTAAGGCGTGTGTCACACGTAAATACTATTGAAGAGTTTCAATCTAATCATTTCAAAAACAATATTGAATTGCGTCTGTCTCCACGCCTGCACAGTTCGCAGGTTATGTGGCTAGACGCAATCTTGTTTTAAGTTATGAGTCTTCCATCGGCTGCGCTTCTTACTAAAACATGGCGTCTTCAATAAAGTCCCTGAAGCAAACAAAAAAAAAACCTGTCTTAAAATTCAGTAGAGTATAGAATTAGTTAGTGCATTAAATGAATAGAGATGATAGCCAGGATTACCGGTCAGAAAGGAAGAGTTTAGAAATACAGTTCGTTCTTCTTTTGCCAATTAAGTAAAAGGTACAAAGTTGATGCAGAATAGTTTCCTTAACAAGCGCTAGCTTTAGGTTTATTTCATTTGCGTTCGTAGACTAAGCCTCGTCATTATTGGACTCAGCCAGTCTACAGCGCGTGGTGTGATTTTTTTCTTATGCTATCTCAAAGAGCTCTAACTGAACCAACTGCAAGCATCTGCTAGACGGAGAAAGAAAACTAGCCCCAAAAGTTTTCTCGATGGCTCGCCGTGAAGAGTGCTAATCGATGGTAACACTTGTGGAAAAAATTACACTAATCACTTTATGAGGTCTGAAACCGATTTTTTTGTTGTTGTTCGCTATTGAAGATGGTTGTCTGTCACTCCCTCAAAAGAACAAAAAAAAAACGTGCAGTTTTTCTAAAAAGTCCTCAGGCCATTTCGTGCTGCTAGCGCTCCGTACTTCATTCCTATTGTGGACAGTTTTCGCTTGACACATGTTGAGCACCTCACTTCGTATTCCGCGTACTGACAGCGCTTCGACTGCTGCCCACCAAGAGTAACCTACCATGTTTACGCACTGACCAACTTTCGTCATACATGCTCATGCACACACGAATAGGATTGGACAACCTTATATGACGGAGCGTTGACGAAATCAACAGCAGCCATGTGCTTCTCTACACTCTATCAGCTGCAGGGTGCACTGAAGGCTGAATGCCGCCGCTCCGTCATTTCAGGTTAGGTTGTCCAACTCAACACTACCGTTGTGTTTCAAAACTCTCCTGCATGCGTGTCATTCTTCGAGCAAGAGCGACATCCATATGTAACTGCAGCTGATGAACGGACACCTTGTAGTACCGTTGACTCTGAAACATGAATAACGCTATTAGCTTTGTGGGAATCCTGGCTTTCCGCCGTTGCCTTTGCGCGGCTGTGCCGGCTTCCCGCGTTGTTTCTCCTCTTTCCCTTGCTCCCGCCTCAGGCGGTGGAGAGGCGGCTAGGTGACTAATCACTGTCATTTGGCCACAGCTCCGCCCCGGCTCCCAAACGGCCTTTGCCATTGGTGCCTTTTGGCGGGATTTCGGGACCCGCTTTGGCGGCCGCGCACCACGCGACCGTCCGAGCGGGGCCCAGAGAGAGATCCCTCCGAGACAGCGTAAGGTGCGTACGCAACTGTTTGTCCGTGCCGGCCTTTGCCGTTCGGACCAGTGCATACTCGAGCTCGCCCGCACGCGTCCTCTGACCTGCAGCGGCTCGAGCCTGTCCAGCGGGGTCCAGCGACCTCCGACAGGCGTACATTGCGTTGTTTGCCCACTCTCTCTCGCAACCGGCCCAACGGTCGACACGAGAGGGAGATCACAGCACTGCCACGGGGACATTCTCCTGCAGCGGCGTGCTAGCGGCGCGCATTGCTCGAGTCGCTTCGTGCGCGCAGCGGAGCCTCGCGCGCCCCCGGGACGGGGTGACGATTGAGTGTGTGTGTACTGCTGAAGGACGACGTGAATAAACGTCTCCTTGGTGAACTTGGAGGCCTATTTGTTTGCGGCGAATCGCTCTCCTCCCAGCGGAGGTTGAGTGCACCGCATCGGTGTCCCAGTGTGTGTGTGGTGACGGCTGATCGGGGCCCTTGGCTCGCGCGAAGCTCGAACCCGCGGTGGTTAGTGGCCTGTGTCCACGTAGAAACCCACAGCTTCCAAACGACTCTGTTCATTTGCAGATGACGTTGGAGTTCGATGTAAAATAGCTAATTTGCACGATAATTCAAAAAAAGTGTTGGAACCTGATTCCGGCCTGAATCACAAACCTTTGGTCTCAGAAGCCTTTAGGCCAAATGGTTTGCGTTTCAGCCGTTTAGCGCAGCACTTACGGCACCTCTATAGGGACCACGACATCTTTAAATGTGAGGATCAGGGCTCTTCTCACTTTACAACGATTTAAACCTTCAGCGGTGCTGCAAATGCTGCACTACAAACTTTTCTTCGACGCTGCATGCACACACGAACGCACGCATGACATTCTTTTGCATTGTTTACACAGAGGAGCGGGAAAAGTGGTCTTTGGATTTAGCGAACGTGTGCAGGTGAATGCTAGAGTTACCATTTGCTTTGTGGTCCCCGCAGGTGCACAGAACGCTCCACCGTAATGCAGTACGATGGTGCGCATAGTTATTTTTTTTTGTCAGAAGTCTATTAGCTGCAAACCATTTGTAATATTGTTACGTTGCGGCCAGCCGAAGAATGAGACGTGGTGAACCATGAACAAGAGATGATTTAATGGCCGCTGGCCTAGCGCGAGCGCTCCGTCCCGCGCCACTGCCAGCTTCGTCTTCGTCACACTACCCGGGCCTCCGAGCGATCGTCCCAATCGGTGACGAAAAGACGGCGAAATGGCGAACCTGAGTGGGGGGTTGAACAGTACGTAGAAGATGGTGTAGTGCTGGCCACCACGATGATATTGACGTATGCAACGTTTTGTAAGCTATACTAGCAAACTAAGTGCATGATTCTGAGTAGGGCGTTTTTAGACTGAGGTCCGAAGAGTCACAGGGGCCAAGTACCCGTCCCTGTAGTGAATGGTCCACAACGCCAGTGCAGATCGCGTTCTCCCTTGGGTGGTTGCTCGGGGGTTCGAGTCAGGTGTTCGCCGGCTGACGCGGAAAGACAGCGTGCGAGCAGCTGTTCGGCAAGGGGGCTTCTCTCGCGAGGGGGCGGGCGGGCGGGCGGAGGGACACAGACCGCGTGCTTTGATATACGTGCGAAACGGGCCGAGCGGGCCCGGACCGTGCGACGAAGGGCGCAGGGCGCAGCGAAAGTTCGTCCTTGGGCGGAGCGGGGTCCGAGCCGAATGACCGTTGTGTGTTGTGTGTGCGGGGGTGGGTTTCCCCCTGGGGATGATGGCGTCCGCCTGGCACACATACACAAAAAGAACGCCCAGGGCCGCCCCCTCCTGCGGTGATGACGGAGCGGAACCTTTCACACAGTACGCTGCGTGCGCATGCACGTGACTCGTGTCCGGCGCGTGTATGTGTGTGTGGAAAATATATATATATATAAATCAAAAGAAACAAAACAAACGGAGGGGCCGAAGGGCTGCAATGGCTGTAGCATCTGGACGGGTCGCTGCGAGCGAGGGGTGATCCCGAGTGCGGGACAAAGGGAGAAATTCAAGGACGTTGTATTCTCGATTTGGTGGCCACAAAATGGGGAGCCGGCTTGCTTGTGCAGGCTGCGTGCATGTGCACCCTCCCTCGAAAAGTCTTCAGGACCATCGATTTATTTTTGAGCACCATAATTGGGCACTTACGGCTCACCTGAAGTTCGAAAAATCTGCGTGGGGAAGACAAGACTCTTGAAACTGTTCGAAGATTTAGAACATCGGATGTTCGGTAACTGCCCGGGTACGTGTCTCAATAAGTAAACGTAGGGGCCTGCAGACTTTTGACCAAAGCAGCACGTTGACAGCTTCTTGAATCCCGGTTGCTGCTTACGCAATGTCGAAAGACCAATGACGTGGATGCGCTGCTGCTTGAATAATAGTTCTTCGTACAAAAGCTAGCGCAAAACACGACACACACAAGAAAGGTAGGCAGGACAACGCGCTACTGTTGTCCTGTCTACCTTTCTTGTGTGTGTCGTGTTTTGCGCTAGCTTTTGTACGAAGAATAATGCACCAACTAGGCCAGCAACAAGTGTTACTTGAATAATAGTCCTGGGGGCCAATGAACATAGACGACTGCCTTAAAAACTTTATCTCAACGAGTGACGAGCAATGACGGGGGCTCTCGTGTGCTATGTTGATCGTGTGTATGATGAAGAAACTGTCTCACTCTAATTTTGACTTCTGTCCACATATCCATTTTATTTCTTTACTTTCTTATTATCCATTTCCTTCTAACGTGGTGTTCTCACTTCCTCCTTCAAAGTTTGCTTCCTCTGAAGTACTGAGTGTCCACCATGACGACAGCACCGGGTTTGATTTTGTCACATTACTACTGGTGAACAGTCCACAATATCAGTGCTGAGCCCACGGCAGTACCAAGAAGACAAGAATTTGATTTATCTCAAAATCTAACAGCCATTATAACCAGTCACGCTGTTATGAAATGTTTGAAAGGTATACAGTCTAGCCCCTCAGGCAAGCCAGGCTCTGATAAGCTAAACACCCAACCCACAACGAGAAAACCAGTTGGTCGCAGAGGGAAGTCAACGAAGTGTGCGCACGCGTACGCGCGATCAGCAGCGAGTAAAAAAAAAATCACAAACAAATAAAAAGAATAAAAACATAAGACAAAAAATAGATTTCCCTCCCCTCTTCGTGCAGCCCGTCGAAACTGGGGGGACGGACGAACGTGCGTCTGTCCTTTAAAAGTCCTGGTCTCGGGTTGGTCAAACCGTCGGCTGCCACCCACCCGCCCGGCTGGCGCGCAACTTGACGCAGTGGCGCGCTGGCTGGGACGAGCGGTGGTAGCGGGCTTGTGTGCGTGTTGTACTGCGAGTGTCTGGTGGGGAAGTCGTTGTCTGCATGGTTTTGAAACAAGCAGAAGGCTGCTGCCCTCGACGGAATAGCTTGTGAAGCACCGAAGAAAAAGGTGGGGAGTCTTTCTAGTGGTCTCTTTTTTCCTGCATTTAGGAATGTTTTGTGCATCTGCAACATTATTGCGAAATACCCGTTATGCATTTGTAGGATGGGGGGGGGGGGGGGGGGGGAGTGTTTGTAAAGACGTAAACCAGCAATAACAACTTCTCTTTTTTTTTGTCCCTACAAAACTAGTTATCTTTGGTCAATTATGAAAGATTGTTTCTTTCACCGTCCAGCAATCACGCCCCTGCCATGTCGTTTACGTCATGGATGCAAGCCGTTTTCATTTCTTCGCGCAAAAAGCGAAAGGTTGAGCAAAAAAAAAAAATGCTGGGTACGAGGGCACCAATGCACGGCAAATTTCCCAATGTACGATCCGAGTGAATATAGGATTGCTGCACTTCCGTTTGTGCATGAACTAGGCAAAGCATATCGTTGAAAACGCCCCTCGCTATTCCACCTCCATCATGGGCTCGAATTGAGGCACGTGACCTCGGTAGCCGTCGTGACGTCATCGCCGAGCGTTATGTCTGGGAGCGGGGATCGCAACAAAGCCACAAGCACAATGGTGCAGTCACGATGAAGAGCGCGTGTCCGTTTTGCTCCAGAGCCTGGCGTGTTTCCCTGATCTTCACGAAATGTAAGCGGAAATCTATAATTTTTTGGAGAGTGAGCGTTATGAGGTCGTTATGCTATGTCGCCCCTTTTAATCGTTACTAAGATCTATTATAATCGCAAGCCGCGGTCAGTGGATTTCAGGGTATTCTTGCATATTCCATCGTGTTCCGAATCGATTGTGCGGTACGATGTAGGCCTGGAAGGAACTTTTGAAACGAACAAAGGCGGAGTCCTAGTCTGGTGCTAAAACATTTCAACAGTATTCCTGTTCTTCGGGAGCATAGCACTTGTCGTTAGCGCTCCTATGAAGAGATATATTTAGCACGAAGACACACTGCCGAAACTCAGGTTCTGTGTGTAGAGCCTTATCCTTTGCCTTCCCTTTCTCCTCGTCACTAAGTCCGACTTCAACCTTCGTTCGTAGTACATTAGCGTACCTTACGTTTGCGTCTGCACCAATGCACCGTTCGTGTTATGTGTAGTACTGAACCTGGCAGAATCCTTCCACAGCTGTTGGTGGATAGCCTGAATGGTCTGGTTTTGGTTTTATGGGGTTTAACGTCCCAAAGCGACTCAGGCTATGAGGGACGCCGTAGTGGAGGGCTCCGGAAATTTCGACCACCTGGGGTTCTTTAACGTGCACTAACAACGCACAGTACACGGGCCTCTATGATTTCTCCTTCATAGAAATTCAGCCGCCGCGGCCGGGATCGAACCCGCGTCTTTCGGGTCAGCAGCCGAGCACCATACACTGAGCCACCGCGGCGGCTGGACAGCGTGAATGGATTCCATCTGCTATGCCTCTATTTGGCATGTTTAGAAGTGGAAACAATGCTTTAAAAATGTAATGCTTTCTTTATGTTTGTGTCTAGAATATATTCGCGTCCTTATTTCGGAGCCGAATGCGCGTTGTATACTGCGAGTGAGGACGGTCGTACCTTCCCGTGCTACCCGGCTATACCTTGCACCACTGACAATTCGTTCTCTGCTTGGAGTGCGTTGTAGAGCGGTCCATGCATGAACCTTTATGGTGCTATGGTGGCGAAGCGCCTTGGCGTCGTCTACGCGTTCCTCTTTTTTCTATTATACCACGAATCATTTCTAGCCTACCGATGTCCACCGAGAGAGTACATCACCGCTGTATTATGCCAGTATTTACGTACGGGTCCGTAATTCGGAAGCTAAAAAAGAAGCTTTGAATAAAGTATTAAAGGACAGTAATTCGGGTAACAAATTAGAAAAAGATAGTGTTACTTTGCTATACGTATACGGATAGCAACGTGAATGAGGGGAAGAAATGTGAGTTATATAAGCTGTAATAAAGAAATTCAAAATGGACAGATAACCGCCGTGCTACAGCCATGCTTAGTTCTAACCGACTCGCCCAACTTTTCGTCCTTCTGGCGATAACCGATGATCAGTTAAGATAGAGGAGTGAATTCCAAGGGAAGGAAAGGCAGCCGGATGGCCGCATAGGGTCTGGTGGAGTGATATATTGGATAATTTGCCGGTATGGTACATGGCAGGGCGGTTTTCGCTAAAGAGGCGTAATTTGTATATTCATAGTCTACAGACAAAAGTCTACTCAAAGTGTGTCGCCATAAATCTATAGTTCGTCTATAGAATTTGTATCGGCTTTAGAATGTTCTCTAGGGCTTATCTATAGAGAGTCTCTAGACTATATGAAAATTTTTTTGTAAGGGATATCGTAAGGTACATTTTGTTTAGTATATGTAGGTTTGGGAAAGAGCCTGTTTGTAATTGTCTCCAAGTGACAGCTTCCTCTCTGCTGAGAGATTAGTGCGGCTGGGGATATCGCATTCTTCTGCCTCTAAAGTTTTGTAGTATGGCCGAGTACTCCCTGGGTGCTGGCGCGAGTTCCGCGGTCTCGTCGGATGCTCGGAAAGTAATATATCCTCGAGCTATCCTGTATGGTAGACTCTGCTGTCCAGCGACCGCGGTAAAGACCAACAAGGTCTGGTACAGCGAGCTCAACGGGCGGCAGTGGACAGCGGAGCCCTGGACTGAGGGCAACCGACCATTGATTAGAGGCGGACGACTTCGACAGAGAAGGTTCCTGCGGATAGAACCAAGACGTCTCTGAAGATGCCCCCAAACCGCAGGAAAAAGCATTAGTGAAAATAAAGTTTTCCCTTCCTTCCTTGCTTGTAAGGGATACAGAACGCTATACGTACCAGTGCAGAGCAGCGTTTCGTTGAGTGGAATCTCGTTTCACTTGACGCCATATGGCGAGCACGCGCCTAGTTCGCAGAGCAGACAGAGCGAGGCAAGATTCTGCAGGGCAGGAAGTTTACGGCGCCGCTCGGGCGCCGGCGGGGCGGGATCTTTTGTTCCCGTGCGCGTCGCTGGTGTTGGTTGACGCGTGCGTGCATCGCCACGATTCGTCGCTCAGATATGTGATGCGGACGTCGCCACCGCTTGCGACGACCTGCGCGGCTCGGTTAGAAGAGCGGTCGCGGGGCTGTCGGCGTTGGGTGTCGGCGCCGACGCGACGCGGCTGTAAAATGTCTGCGCCAGATTCTGCCAGTGCACGTAAAGAAATGTTGGTGCTTTACATTGCTACCAGCTACTACTTTTCGCAAAAGGGTCAGAGTTGGACTTTAAGTGACCGATATAATAATGCGCAACACTTAAAAAGAATTTATTTAGCCAGTCTGTAGACTGTCCGTTGACGTTTCTCGGTAAAGCGTGTAGGCTTTCTATAGACAAATCTTAGAGAATTGTGTACAGGCAATACAAATTATACGAAAGTCTATAGAAAATCTATAGATTTATGGACATACGCTTTTAGTGCCTTGGGTTTGGCGCGTAATGACCTTAGTTGCGTATGCTCCATAAAACCCAATGCAACACAACACTTTTGGCAGACGTGTCTCTAGATAGCCTATGCACTGAGAATAGACAAAAGTAAATATCTGCAGGAAAAAAAAACATAGTCTCTAAGGTGTCTATAGACTGTATATAGACCACTTTTATTCGGGAACGTAACACAGGTGTAGGAAGCAGTACACAAACATAATTCACGCGGATACAGCATGTCAGCGATGGCAACAGTGAATGACAAAAGAGAGGATGACGTAGCCTATTTGAAGAAAATGAACAATCAGTCCCAGTTTAGCGAAACCAAATCCCAGAAATAATTAAGATAAAGGCACTCGTACACTATCATAGTCTCGAAAGCAAACATTGCGTTATTAATCGTAGGCGCATGAATTAGTCTAGTTTCTGCCCTCACAAAAAAAAGTTTTCAGCTCAAGAACACCTCGCTGTTGTAGAACACATGTCAGGCATGGAGGCTTAGCAACTTCCGCTTCTCACATTCCGCAGCGTACGGCGGCTAGTATTTCTTTGAAGGAGAAATTCCAGAGGCCCGTGTACTGTGCGATGTCAGTGCACGTTAAAGAACCCCAGGTGGTCGAAATTTCAGGAGCCCTTCACTAGGGCGTCTCTCATAGCCTGAGTCGCTTTGGGACGTTACACCCCATAAACCAAACCAAGCTATATACTGCAATCCACAAATGGCGCATATGCGAGGCGTTTGTTTCCCATGCTTGACTGGTATATGCTCATGCGTATTCGGCTCTTCGCAAAGACAGGCCGCACATTATAGCAAACTAACGCATATATCGAAGTGCTATACGCTCCGGACATGTAGATACGTACAGGTAGGAGTGATATAAAAGTGAGCACTTAGTTGCATTAAAAAATCAAGCTCATTTTTACTTTTACAAAAAAAAAAAATGTTTTCGCTTTCCACTCATACACAAGGAGTAATAGGCAACAGCGTGATAATGCAGTCTTTCTTTTTATATTATATTGATCCGTGCAAGCGTACTTGCAAGTAGATTGCTGCATACGAAAAGATGCGGACGCCCGTGAGGGTAGGCAGCGTAAATCAACTCCGTAGTTGCATAAAACTGGAACTAACAGCTAACTAGTTGATAACAGAGTAGGTAACCAATATAAGTGGAACGGGGAAATTAAGCAGGAATAATGTCTTCAGTTGGCTGCCAGCACAAGCAGAAAGGAATAAACGGGTTTTAAAATTTCGAGAGCTAGCTGAAAAAATCAATCTCGTCTGTGGGTGTCCGTTGCAAATAAAATTAAGGAGAAAAACCCATAAAAATGCGTTTTCTTTGTAATACAGGCACAAATTCCTGTAATTAGAGCTGTCGTCGTCCAGGCTGCAACTTTCCGTGTACGAAAAATCAAGAAAGAATACGAGGACACTTCGCACACTAAAGTGTTGAGAGGCGAAAGCCGAGGACACTATGCCGTGACGACTTCTGGTGGATGTGACGTCACACCATTCCCGCGGCTATATCGATACTCAAATTATACATCTTTCGGGGATCTTAAGTGTTAATTACGCTTAATTACACATTTTTCCATCTAATTTGACACAATTCCGACGTTTTCCCGATCGTTCTGTGACAATTTTCACTATTCCGTGACGACTTCCGGTGGACGTGACGTCACACCGTTCCCGTGGCTATATCGACGTCCGCGCTATTTCGACGCAATTCCGACATTTTTGCCTATAATTAATTAACTAATTAATCTACAGTTTTCAAACATGGCTTCTGGGTTCATTTTTTCCTCCTCTATCTGAGGCAACCATTGGTTTTCTTCTGTCTTTTTAGTTCCCGAGATAAACGCGTGTGACACGCTTTGTTAACGGACGACAGTATGAGCCATTAAAGGCTTTCACCTTAATATTTGGCCAGTTATAAAGCGGTCAACGAGCTTCAGCGACTGCGATGTCGAATACTTCATTACTCTCAATCGAATACTCCACTGAAGCGAGGATAGGGACATGCAGCAAAACTGCATAGCTCCCCTTCACTCGGAAAGGGGGGAGCAGCGAGTTCGCGTTGATCATCAGACTATGAGAATACGTCGATCCTGTTTATATCTGGTGTTCGGTATACTGCAGCCTTTGTGTTTTGGTCTTTGCTTCTTTCTTGCATGTCTGGAGTAATATCTCCAGTTTCAGAGCACGTGGTGGCCTGCAATAAACCGACACTCAGCCTCAGTGTAATCATCGTTCGTCGGCTCCACTGCCAGCGGAGCATCCTTGCGTTGCATGCGTCGCCTATACCCGTACAGGCGGGGCAGGTTGTTCGTCGTGTTATTGAACGTTTCCCTAATGGAGAAGGGCCTCCGCTGATGCGGGGACGTTGCTTATGAGAAAATTTTTACTGCGTCCTCTCATTGTGCGTTCATCGTTCATCAAAAAGACGCGACCGCCGCTCGCCAAAATGACAGCTTGACGCGGTTTGTGGTGGTACGTTGACCTCCCCTTTATTTCATGCGTCTCTTGTATTAACATTCTCCTTTGCTTTCACTCCGTTAGCTGCCACACAAGATTCGAAAAATGAAAGTTGTTTACGTCGTTTACAGTTTTAGCAGGGAGGATTCGGGTCATGGTTGAGGCATTTAGTTTCGCTCTTGTTGATACTGCTCTGGAGCCGCCCTGCACTGGCACAGCACTGACACTGTACTGGGACTACACTGACAATGCACTGAAACAGCACTGGAACTACACCGGCACTGCACTGGCACAGCACTGGCAATGCACTGGAGCAGCAAGGAGGCGGAGGAGGTAACTGCCTCACTCTGCGTGTGAGCACCTGAGCCGCACCCTGGGGGAAGGTTTGAAGGGAGTGGAACGTGGAAGTGCGGAAAGGACGGAAGTCTTGTTCACCCTCCAGGGATTTCGTGCGCTGTGGATATTTCAGTATACCAGCCGCAGTGCATGACCCATCGTGGAAGAAGCCGTGCAAGCATGATGGCTCAAGAATTTTTGACTGAAACTACGCATTTTTCGCGCTTTCTTTCTGTTTTGAAGAGAAACGTCCTGGGCCAGGTCATGTGGTATTAAAAAAAAAAAAACGAAATCCGTAGTGAGAAACAACAGGAATGAAAGAGACGTAACGGTAATTTACAGGTGATTTAGGAAATACCCTAACGGCAGTCAAGTGCCTCGCATACGCCATAGCGCGGGAAAAGTGGTCAATAACACAGCAATCCAGTTGGACTTGTGCCACTCAAATCGCAGCATGTGCATTGCGTGTACGTGCCGTCTTTTTTGTCTCATCCTCTGGGGCTACAGTTCTTTCAAAGCTGTCGCTGCTGCTGACACTGAACGCCATCATTCTAGTAATAAATTCTGCAATGTGTTGCTACACTCTTGAAATTCTGTCTCGGGCGCTCACATTAAAATGGAGACGGTGGAAAAACGAGCGCAATAGTTTTTGCGTGCTGAATGGTACAGTGTGTAAGAGGCAGCACATGATGCATCTTGGTTACTGTGCTAATTGTTTATTCGCCCATACATGATGTCGTGTCGGATCCCACAATCTCAGTGAATCGTACTGACGCCATTTTCTCTCTTTTTTCGTGCAGGTTCCGAGGTCATCGTACACACAAACGGATGCACAGAAAGCAGTATCAACGGTAAGCGAGCGACGCGCATGCGTGACTCGCACGCTCATTCACCCGACGTCACTGGAGCATTATCAGTTGATGAGAACTACACTGCAGCTTAAATTTTAGTTTAGTGTGTAAGACACAACAGTGAGATCAGTGGGATAAGCCGACATGCGGAGGAAGAGTCCCAGAGACAGAAATTTGTTGTAAAAAGGGTCGAGTTTAAGGAATTCAGGCCGTTGTGTGATTGCCGCATGTGCGACTTTCGGTCGTACATGGGAACTTTATGGAAACTTAATTCTAGACGCGTTTCGTGATCAGCACATTGTGAATACTCCATTGGTCAAGTCTTATAGGAGTGCTTAGGCCGGTGTGATGAACAGCCAGGCAAGTGACAGCGGCACGGGACAAACTTGTTGCGGATTTTGATTGGAATAAGCTTATATAAACACAGCTTCAGCATCAGCCAAGTAACTGTCTTTCGCTTGCTGTACAGGCTAAAAAGTGCGACATCGCAACAACAAAGGTGAATTTCCTACTGATGTTAGGTGGACAGCAACTGAGGAAGCTCCAAACTCGTGAATTTCACGCAAGCAGTGAGAAGAATGCAAACACGTGCATCAGAGCTACCTTATAGGCTCTTGCTGTTCTCAACTTAATTCAATATGCGCAAGATCCCGCGCTTGTGTATAGGTCGCATTCCGAATATTGCCGCGAAGGTTTGTAATGTTTGTTTGTTATGCTGAATTAACTTCCTTGTTTGTTCATGCCGAAAAATCAATGTGTACACTGTCTGCAATGCGGTCTGCACTGCCCTTGTCCTTTGGGGCCTTGTCATCTTAAATGTTTTACTCGTAAGGTACTAAGAACTTGGTTTCCATGGCAAAATACATATTTTTTTAGAATGACTGAAAGCGAGATCTGTGAAACAATATATATCATTGTTATTAATAATTATCCACAGAGAGGCCAAGAAAAAAACACTTAATAGAGATTTAAAAGCTGGCGTTAAAACAAATCGGCGTTCTCAAAGAAAATATTTCAGGCTGAGCAGAATTCAAACAAAGGAATAGTTATTATTGGAATCAACTCCAGTACAGCTGTATAGATAATATGGATAAGAAGGAAAGCTCTACAGATTCGCAATTCTTCGCTGTCAAAAAACAGACAACCAACCCTGTCTAGAATAAATTTGCTTCAATTGCGAATATTTAGAACGCCATTTAGCATGTTTTGACTATATGGCTTAGCTCAGGGGACGTGATCGTAATTTGCACTGTTCTGAAAACTACAGAGGTTTACAATAACAATCTATGTCGTTTACGCATAGGTCACACACACATCACCCATAACTTCTTATTAACAAAAAAAAGCCAAACCTGTGTGTGAAATGTGTGGTGAGGAGCTCACGGTAAATCACATTTTAATTTCTTGTTCGCATCTCGAAGAACTTAGAAAAAAAATTTTTACGGTATTTTACAATGAACACATTCCATTTCATCCCGCATTGCTTTTAGGCGAGCAAACACTTGTCGAGTTTTCACTTGTTTGTAAGTTTCTAAAGAAAGCCAATGTTTTAAACCTATTATAATGTAACCTCTGTACACTTAACATCATCTAACCTTGTGTTTGGCGCATGATAGCCATAGTTGCTTATGCGCCATAAAACCCCGTATAACTAACTGATCGTAATTCGCACTGTTCTAAAAAATACAGAGGTTTGCAATAGCAATCAGATAGTATTTAATAAAGATCAGGTTATCTATAACGGTTATTTCAGTCTTTATGGAGTAGCAGTTGAGATACTGCGATGTTTCAAGCGGATTGCGTTACGTAAGCTCTTTCAGATGAGTTTGCAGCAAACGATACATCCCTTCATTGCGTAATCCTTAAAAGAAAACACTCACTGCACAGGCGATGTATGTTGGGCGACGTATACGTATACCTCACACATCGTACTCTTCATTAACCGCATCTCCTCAACTTTTATACTGCATTTTCGTCCACCAATTTTTCAACTGGGCGTTCTTATGGGAAACGTATCTGCATTCCACAAAGCCAGACAAACATAAATGAACAATGAAGGCTAATAATGAGACTAATAGTAAGCTTACAAACTCGCAACTGCAAACTACTGCAAGAGCGTGCAGTCACTTGGCTGTACAGAGGTGACTGTACAGTTCTCAACTCGGTTAGTGACACGAAACGAAGGCTTCCATTTCCACTTTGAGTTCGTTGCAATAACGAACCAATAACTCGCTCAAGCTTCCACACAGGTAAGTAACCAGCACGATTAATGCACAGCAGAACCCCAGATTTATTTTTTTTCGTTATCACGACGCAGTTTTTGTATGGACCATTACTGGCCCGACCTCAACACACTGACCTTGTTATAAGCGCAACCTACGAAGAGTTGACATTGCCGGAAGTCGCCTTAATTAGCTCCAGTCTCACAATTGCAGCGTGCTTCTAGTAGTTTTCATACATTAAAAAAGAAGAAACACTTTCTGGCTTTAAAAAGCCAGCCCACTTGAGCGGAAAGTCAGGACTTGGTTCAGGACAAAAACGCAATAGCATCGAAGCGGCACTTTCCGTTAAATGTTCCCGTACCCTGTTGGACTACGGGATAGCTCCCCCTCTTCCCTGTGCTCGAGCAGCGATAGGTTTATAAAACTTGTTTCTTTAAAGTGCGATGGCTGGAAGTTCGGCTGAAGGCATGATTTCCCCATTTCCTCCCTCCATACCACGCGCCCCCCTCGGAGCTCCCCCTCCTTTGTGTTCTGCGTGACGTGCGCGCGCCGTCGCGTGCTGCTGCTGCCCCGACGCTGAAGTCAATGCCGAGAGGTGGGGCACCGTGTCCGTGACGGGGGAAGCATTGCCGCAGGGCGAACAGTCGCAGCTCGCGCGTGTGCGCCTCTGCGCTTGTGAAAAACGAGTGGGGACGGCTCAGTTCAGAGATTGAACGTGGACCGCCAATCAGGGCAGTGTGTGCATGACGGGGGGCAGTTGAATACCTCCTCTCCCAAAATCGTGCTCGTTGTGAAACCGCCTTTACCTCGCTTAGCCTTGTCATCGTTTGTCTCCTTGTTTCCTTGCTTCTTTCCTTCTCTTTTATTCCTTTTTTTATTGGCCATCGTCACAAAGGGAAGCTTTTTCTTTTCTTTCACAACCTGCTTGTTATATTCAGTGACATAATTCGGATTAACTGATCAATAGGTCTACATTACCACGAATGTGATGATATCTGAGGCGCAAGTGTATACGTGTTTACACGTAGTCTTTGTCAAAAGTAACCAGGCTGCACGCGTTTCTTCTCAGTCATATATTAAAGCTATTATGCCCGCCCTCAAGCTCTAAATCTCTGCATGGTAAGAATGACCCCTGTTCTCACCTTCAAAGAACTTTTTGATCTTTAGGGATGCCGTGAGGGCTCTGTTATACTAATGAGAAGCAAACCATGGAGCCTGGTTACTATTGACAAAAACTGTACAAGTCACTCTGAACTCAACCATTGATTGATTGATTGATTAATTGATTGATTGATTGATTGATTGATTGATTGATTGATTGATTGATTGATTGATTGATTGATCACTGGCTTCATTCGTGCCTGACATTTCTTCATCAACGTCCACTTTACTGCGCTGTGTTCATAAAGCGATCGCATATATTAAGGCAACAAAAGATGACTCTGTGCTCGCAAGAGAGGAGACAGTAAGGAGCTGCGGAATTTCAGGGGACTACCTGAATAAAACTCGGCGCCCGGAGCGAAGCTACTGCGTCCGTTGATTAAGATACACTTCATGCAAAGTTCCATTTGTCATATTAAGGAAGCGGCCCGCCACACACGGATTTGGACCAGCTCGGCTTCTTCCAACGGAGGGAGTGGGGGCCGTCCGCAGTTGCTTGTTTACTTCGGAAGCGGCCCCGGCGGCCTCTCAATAGACCGGGGAAGACCACCGCAGAGACGAGACCGGCTCCTCTTCCGCCATTCATTCTGTATCGGCGCAGTTGCTGGAGCTCTTCGCCTCGGACGACCGATAAGGTGTCCCTCTTCTTTTGTTCATCCTTGTTTGTCTTCCTTTTCCTTTTGCGAGAAATAAATACTTGGTGGCGGCGAAAACGCGGAGATAAGTTTCGCGATAAGTACCGCCGCCATTGCCCCCGTCGCGCTCTGTGGAATTTTGGCCCCGGCGGTGGCTTGGCGCGACTCCATTTCGTGTTGGCCCGCGCTCTCAGTTTGAATTCGTTCAAAGCGCGTGCCGAAGTCGGAGAGCCGGCGACGGCGGCGTCCGCATGTATGGGCCACTCGTCGGGGGTCGGCAGCCGGCATTCCAGGGCTGATAGATAGGCGAGGGGAATTCCGAAGCTCTTCCTCGGGTATTCCCCCGATCCTTTCCTCCTTTCCCCGTTTGATACCTTCTCTCCCTCCAACCTGCCGTACGTAGCCTCTCGTGTGTGCTTCTTCGCGCAATGGCAATGTCAGCGGCAGATTCGCGCCCTGCCTTTTTTTTTTTTTTAGCGGTCCCCTCGCGCATTACAGCGCAGTTCGCTGCTTGGTGACGGTTCCTTCATAAGTGCGGTTTTCGAGTGATCGAGTGTTGCGTAACGTACGCCAGAAGGCCAAGGAACAGAGAAACAGTCTGTACGTAGTAACGTCCAACGTGGAAAACCGTTCATTCATTAGATGCTGCCTGCTAACCGGAGCCATGTTAATCGGGAATGACTAAATATACGCTGTTTTTGGAGCAGCCAGAAGTAGAACTAAGCATACACTCTCAACAAAAAAAAAGGGGAGTAAAAAAGGGAGATTACTCTCTTTTTATTCCCGTATAGGCGTATTCATGTTTACAGTGTATGGTTGCAATGTACAGCCGCTGTAGTTCTGTCGAGGTCTCATCGTTTAAGTGCATTCAGCTGAGGTGTTTGCATGTCATCCGAGTGCTGCGCGACCATGGGCTTCGAAGCGAAGCAACATTACAAGTAAATTGCGGTTTGCTTCATCCAGTCCCTTGATGGCTACCGCTCACTCTTCATCAGCCGCCCCCTCTCTCTGGCTTTCTTGCACCCGTTGCGAATATTCGCAAAATGAGACTCGTTGTCCCATCGCGTCTCAGCAGTCAAGGGGAAGCCGGGGTGAGCGGCTTCGCCGGCGGTCCCTCACAGTAGCAGCATATACATCCTGCCTACGCTTCCTTTCGGCTCGCCTCACACGAACGCCCGCCATTACTACCACTACTACTACACGTCTACAACTTCATTCAGGCGCCTCCCTCCTCACGTGCTTTCGTCTCAGCTTTCTCAAACATCACGTTGGTCGATTCCTTGCTTCTTTTCGCTTCCTCTTCGTTTTTTAAAGGCGCTCGGCGTGTTTATTATCGCCTCCGACGCTGCGTTTCGTTATTTGCGTTTTTTCGTTGAAACGCGAGCAAGACCGGGACCCCTTCTTCTACATCCCCCCGGCTTCCGCCCGGATATCAAGTGCAGCTGCGTCTCGTGTACAGCCGCTCGTATATCGTACAAGTCAGTGGCAGCAAGACGCGAGACTTCTGTTCGGTACCCCGTGCCGGTAGGCTCCTGTTGCCGCGGCGCAGCTGACGCTGGCGGCGGCGTCCGTGAAATCGGAGGCAGTTCTCTTCCGAAAGATCGCCTCTACCACAGAGGCGCCGCCGCCGTTGTTGCCGCCGTGCATCCGCCGCTCTCGCCACCGTTGCCCCTCGGAGTCGGGCGGTGACGTCGCACGTGCCCTGCGCGGTGCGAAGTCTCCGCGTCACGCGGGCGCCAGTTTGCGGTCGACGTTGGTGGTTTCCGTTGACGCAAGACGTGCGCACGCGCTCTGTTCGGGGGAAAATAA
Source organism: Amblyomma mixtum (assembly GCF_055824585.1). Classification (NCBI taxonomy): domain Eukaryota; kingdom Metazoa; phylum Arthropoda; class Arachnida; order Ixodida; family Ixodidae; genus Amblyomma; species Amblyomma mixtum. The sequence continues at coordinate 81,929,739 of NC_143013.1, forward strand.
AAAGAAGATGCAGACTTTTCGCCCCCGCAACTTTGTGAAGTGACAGTTAATGCGACCTTTCCTAAGTGAATGGGAGCAGCGTGCATCTGGCTCACGTGACGTCATCATCGTACAACGGGCATGTTCCGCAGATAGATATGCCCGCCCGTGGACTGTGGGGTCGTTGCACAGACAGAAGATTCTCACCCTTGGACACCTGGAAGTGTTCCGCAGATGGAACATTCCTATATCCTTGGACAGTGGGCACTTTCCGTAGGTGGAACGTGTCCACTCTCGGATAAATGGGCATGTTCGAGAGATGGAACATGCCCATCATCGTGTTGCGTAGCGAGCTTCGCAGCTTTTGCGCGCCAGTTTCTCGAACAAGCTGAATGTGTTCTTCTCCCCGCGGTGCGACTGTTGCTGTCCGTGTGCTCGCTGCTGTGCGGGGAGCCGTTAGAGGTGCTCACACTCCGACATTTGGCAGAGCCGCTTTCTCTGTGCTCTTTGTAAGCAGGCGTTGTGCGGCTCCCTCCCCGACCTTGTTTGAATGTTTAGTTAGAGTAAAACGCAGTAAACTGCGAGGGTACAAGGTCTGGTGGTCGTAGTGGTTTATATTTAAAAATAAAAAAAAAGCCACGGAAAAGAGTGTTGCCGGCCGCGGCAATTGCTCTCTAATATCTTAAGCACCCGAGCTGCAGCCGGCGGAAATGAATGGGATAGGATAGGATAGGATATGATATGATATATGATATGATATATGATATGATATATGATATGATATATGATATGATATGTGATATGATATATGATATGATATATGATATGATATGATATGATATGATAGGATAGGATAGGAAGGTCTCCCAAGGCCGCGTCCGGGCCACCAGAGCGGGCGCGCGGACCCACTGTGATTTCCAGGAGAGTCGCGCGAAGTGATTGCTTCGGGCAGCACACTGTGGGTCCCGTTGCGCACCGACTGCGAGGTTTGTGTTCCCTGTGTTTCGGGTGTCGTTTTGTGTGTTTGTATCTGTGTGCCGAGTGGAAATGCGCACGTCTTCGTGGAATTTACGCGGTGCTCTCGAGTAAACAACCTCGTGGGCACCGGCGTGCTATTGGCTGCTTCTGTTTTAAAGAAATCCTTCTCATTGGCTCCGACAACAGCATTTCCGATTGGCTACCAAAACCGTGCCCAGAATCCTGAGCAAACGTATTTAAGAGCGAGGTTTGGCGCGATGAGGGGAGAGGAACGGCTGCGGTCCTGCTGCTCGGGACCACTGCTCGGAAGATGTTGCGCGGCCCCTTGGTATGACTGCCTGCGTTATTATATAATCTTAGATCTTGTGTATCAGTTTGTTGAGTTTAAATGATGTTTTGGACTCATTTTAAAGAAATCGAGTTAATTCATGCTACCCATCGACACCTGCTGGTCAACTTCTTCGAGGCGGCGGAGCCACCATTCCGTCGCGACGTACGCTTCGTAACAATCGGATGGTGGGGATGTTCCGCGTATGGAATGCGCCCACTGTCCCTTATGGCTCACCCCTATCTGTGATTGTTGCCTTAGAGTGCTAGGTGAGCGCCGGATCTCCCGGTTACAACATACGTTGACAGCGGCGCGTCTATAGAAACCCCAAGCTCGGCCAGATGGCGCTTCGGAAGCGAGCAGTCAGCGCCATCTTTGATGAAATGTCAAAAAGTGGGAGCGAGATAGGCTGGGTCTCTTCCTTGCAAGGCGGTGCACCTCGCATGAAAATAAGGATTTGTTTTGCGATTTAGAGGCTCTTTCTACGCTGTTACGTTTCTTGTGTGGGTTCAAGTGCTGCACTGTTGTACAACATTTTCAAAAGTAAAAGCAAGGCTTAGCAACATTAATGAAAGCAAAACAGAAATCATCAGTGCCAAAGCAAACTCGTCGCGTTTATTTGATTGTCAAGGTCCCTTAGCGTCCACTTGAAATGCAATTGATCAAGTGCATCGCAGGTGCTATCTTCCACGCATAGTACAAGACTAAAAGCATTATTAAAGTAATACACGAGCATAATTAAGGTTAAAACCAGCGTGCTGAGGCAACAGTAAGAAACAAATGTAGCCTCGCTAAAGGCAATGCTGCGCAGTAATATAACGGATTGCCGATTTACATATCTTTATAATTAACCTGTACTTAACAAGCGGCCGCCCGCGTGCATAGGCGCTCATAAATTAGGTGACGTCGCTTTGCTCATCGCGCTGTAATTCCCAGGTGAAGCCAGGAATCGTTAGGATTAGGATTTCAGGATTCATGAAATCATGAATCATGATTTCGCAGTAACTGCAACCGTAGCTGAAACTATCGCCAAGTGCCGTTTCGAATTCGAAAGCACTGCAACAAATATGAAGCACAAAAAGCTGTAGTAGTGACACTAACACACACCGCTGAAAGCTCGTCGCTTCCTTCGCTGTGCTTCGCGTTTCGAGGTTAATTCGAGATGAATAAAATAAGGGCCCACCTCTTCATCCTGTTAATCTCTGCGGTACTGTCATATATTCATCCAAACCTATCTATTAATTAAATGTATTGCATTCCCTCGCTCGCCTGCAGTGAGCGAGTGCGTCGTGGGCAATACCGCCTGTCGTGATATTCTCGGGGGTATGCCTACGATTACTAATACTGTAGCGGCGTTTACATGAACCCGGCAGCGGCGGGTCGAGTCAGGGGATCGAGTTGAGCAAGGTCAGCCCAACTCGACGACTGCGTGTTTGCATGAACTCGATTTTAGCGAGTCGACACCGCTTCAACTCCAGCGACACCAAGCGTCAAACAGCGCAAGCGGGAGGGGGCAATGACAGCATCCAAGATGGTGGCACGGTACCGCTGTCTCAGGGGCGCTATAGCGCAGGTGAAAAACAGGTTCGCTTTTATCCTCTTAACTCGACTCGCTCTGCCGCTTATTTTACTCGGCCCGACCGCGTTTTTGTGAACCCGACAACTGGTTTTTTACCCGACAAGCAAACTTGACACGACTGTATCGACTCCATGTAAACAGGCCTTGTTACGCGATGCAAATTAAGCCGATACTTCTGCAAAACAAACGCTAGACTGCCGCAAGCCACGCTTTACGCCTGTGCTTTTTGCACCAACTTGCCTCGAAGAGCGCTCAAAATTCACGGGTGGTTCCTACCTCTCCGTGAACTTCACAGACTGCTGTGGCACCACACAACACAATAGTAAGGACTTCCAGCTTTCTGTGAAGGCGCATAAGTCGATGCCATTTCGAAACATGGACGAATGTTACGCGCGAAACGCGTTTCAGACGGTTAAACCCGTCTCTGCACGCTCCCTGCAGTTTCGCCACACTCCGCCAGGGGAGCAGCGCGGCGCTGTCGGCAAACTTGAGCTTATGTTCTTTATACAGGAAAAAGTCTCATACAGCTGCCGCTGCAGACACAAGTCCCACGCTCGGAAGTTCCCCTTTCACCAGAGTGACAGATGTGCACCGCCACCACCTCTCTCTACTCATTCCTATCACAGACCACGTTCATTTCCCTACACCACGCCAGACTTAGACCACTGGACAAAGCTGGCGTATTCTTACTGGCGACCAGGAGATCACCGCAGTGGTCAGAACAGTCTCGTTGGTGAAAAGTCGACCACGTGATGACGGACTGGTGACATCCCTGAGCTTTGTTACGACAGACGCACAACAGCCGCTATAACTAACGGAAGCGATGCTGTGAAGAGTGAAACAGAAGTCTTCGATGAAGGTGAAAATAAATGGTTCCATCTACCGCGCTGGTCTCGAGCAAATGTGTTGTCTGTTTAGCCACGACATGCATGTTTGCCAAATCGTGATAGCCAAGGGTACAGCAGCGCAATCCTGACGACTAACAAAGACAAAAAAAGAAACAACTCATGAATTACAATGTGTGTTGTGAAAATCCCATCACTGGGGTCTGAGTCTCGAACCAACCGTTCTTCGGCTGTCAACTGGTTGTTTTACATAATCGTGCGGTGCCGCGAAACCACCGAGAAGCAAGCGTGGTGTAAAGCATATGCCCTTCTCCACGCGCCTACGAGTTCACCGTCTCTGCTGTGACAGCAAAGCAATTACGCTGCCTCCATCATTAAAACCGTATTGCTTTGTGCAAACTCTAATTAGTGTTCAATAGCACAGTATAGCACAAGGCGCCTTCGCCTACTTAAAGTAGGTTTATGGTTTATGGGGATTTAACGTCCCAAAACGACTCAGGCTATGAGGGACGCCGTAGTGGAGGGCTCCGGAAATTTCGACAATCTGGAGTTGTTTAACGTGCACTGACATCGCACAGTACACGGCCCTTTAGAATTGCGCCTCCATCGAAATTCGACCGCCGCGGCCGGGATCGAACCCGCGTCTTTCGGGTCAGCAGCCGAGTGCCATAACCACTGAGCCACCGCGGCGGCTTCTTAAGCTTCTTAAGCCTATCCCCCAAGCATTTCACCCTAAAGAAGCCGACCACCAGGCCGGTAGAAATCTAGTACCCATTGTATGACCGGTGGGTACCCGGCGGCACTGAGGATCGAACCCCACACCTCCCGCATGCGAGGAGGATGCTCAAAGCACTAGGCCACGTACCGCTGCGGTGGTTCTTAAATCATAAATCATTCTTATATCAGATAAATGATGTCAGCATAATTCACAGGATCGTGTGGCGTTTTATGATGGCAGAAGTTTCGTGTATGTGATTTCTGGTCCCTGTAATTCAGTTACCGCATGTATTGCACGAGCTTTGTCCAATGTTCTGGTGGTCTGTAATCACGTTAATCTTTTTACGCGTGGCTAAATAGTAAAGTCCTTGAAATGCTGATGGAGAATATAGGACCTCTCCATGGCGGGCTCTTCTGGCGGTACCTGCACATCGGAGACGAGTTCGATATGACTATAAAGCTGAAAGATAACAGCCACACACGCGCGCACACACGCATCCGCACACACACGCACGCATACACACACACGCACAGCGAATACTTTATTGCATAAGTGTTTTTCTGAATACGAATCCAGTAAGCAACAGAAAAGGCAAACATCCTCCTCATCCTTGTTGTCACGTGAAATCGAACGCGACGGAGTTTACTCCGCTCCTTCCTTGAAGCGCGTGAATCACTCGTTCGTGGAAAACCGTCGGCGTGCCGCGGTAGCCGAGAATCTGCCAAGTCCGCAACGGCCGCTCGGAGGCGTTTGGCAACACGCGAAGGCACAAAGAACCCCTTCCTCTGCCGAAGAGCTGGCTCTGCTTCGCAGGTGTCGGCCCCGGTGTATAGGGAAGCCCCGCCCCTAGGCGCGACACGAATCTTCGCTGCCGCCCGAACGCGCTTCGGTTGCTCTTTGGCCTTGTGCACGTATTTACCTCATGCAATAAAGCGCGCGTAAAGTGGACTTCATGAACGCTTGGGCATTTCTTTTGCGACGATGTCTTGGCACGGTGTGGATACTGTTCGGGAACTATATATAGGCATGTTCGCACCCTGCTAACTTTGGATTAACCCCGACTCTGCCTCGATGGCTTACAGGGAAGGACATAAATTACAACAATTTCATTACAGTAATTTTGTTACTGCGTGTCTTACCGCTGGAGAACGTTACTGGTATAGAGGATCAGAACGATTTGTTGATGTCCAAATGCATGCCGTGTGAGAAGCGAGAATGAGCTGCATGCATTGAAGAAGGGTGGTGGAATCTTGCCATTTTACTGGCGAAAACGCTTTGTATCGATGATTTTGTTACAGGCACAATTACGGCATAGCACAGTAAAGGTACCGTACAGCTTCCTGAATCAGAGATAATTTATTCAGCGATAATTTCGTTTCGCGCCAGGTTTGGCCAGCTACGGCCTTTTTTTTTTGCGAAAGGTTCATCACGCAGGAGTCACAGCCACATTTAACTCCCAAACAGAAAAATAAGAAGATTGCGCGAACTCATTTTAACCTTTCGTTCACCTGCCCTGCGGTTCCGCTCTAAGCTGCGGTGATGCACGCTTCCCTTTTTGCACGCTGACTCACAGGACGTGCTAATTTTGAATTTCGTTTAAAGGTGGCCGTGACGGTGCAGTGACACCAGCTGCCTCTTGTGCTCCATGAGATAACGATTTTATTCGTTGCCGCCAAACTGCGCTCCAGGGGACTTTTGGTGCACGTGGCTGGTGGGACGGGCTGTTGCATGTGGACAACGCATTTTTTCCACTCTAAGAACAAAAAAAAAAACAAGAATAAGTTAGCAGGAGTTTGCAAAATTATTCGCTCAGGATGAGACGGACCCCTGTCACCGCACACCTCCTCAATCTAACTTTACTTGATGCTGGCCGTGTATTAGTAGCATCGGCGGGCAAAAAAAAACAATAATTCCCAGCCTTCTCAACGTCGTGGTGGGTATGATTCCTGTCCCGGCAGACTTTGTGCAGCAGTGCATTACGAAAAACTTTTCATGACATTCAGGTAGGCGATGAACGACCCCAGGGGTTTGCAATTAATCAGCAGCTGTCATCTATTTAATAATAATAATCTCTTTATTTGTGTCGTAGGGTACACAGTCGACACTGGAGGCCGGCAGTAAAAGCTGTCAGAAACGACAGCTTGACAGAGCCGCAGGCCCCCATGCACTTGGCAGCAGTACAGTGGCAACGCTTATATGCAAAAAAAAAAAGATGCTATACACAGTACAGCTCACAGTACACGCTGATAAATAAATTCTATTTTCTTTACAGAATACAACATAAAATTTTGTGATATACGGCATAAATTAATAGAAAGAACATAGAATAGAACATACAACATGATGGATAGTAGTACTAATACTAATACTAGTAGTACTATTAGTAAGTGCTACTGCTACTATTATACCACCACCACCACTACTACTATATTACTGCTACTACCATTACTACTAATACTAAAATTGCTACTAGTACTACTCCTACAACTCCTGTTTACTACTGCTGCAACTGCTATTACTAGTTGTGTACTAAAACCACAGCTTCTACATTAATACTCATACTACTATTGCTACTGATACTACTACTCGTGCTATTACATCTACTACTATCAATAGTATGACTACTACTGCAACTACTGCTACTAATGCTATTGATACTACTACTACTACTATGAGGGACGCCGTAGTGAAGGGCTCTGGAAATTTCGACCACCTGGGGTTCTTAGCCTAAACCCCAATAAACCAAACTACTACTACTACTGCTACTACTACATTACTACTAATACTAAAATTGCTACTAGTACTACTACTAGAACTCCTGTTTACTACTACTGCTGCAACTGCTATTACTGGTTGTGTACTACAACCACATCTTCTACTATTACTACTGATACTACTACTTGTACTACTACTGCTATTACTACTACTCGTGCTATTACATCTACTACTATCAATAGTATGACTACTACTACAACTACTATTGCTACTGATACTATACTACTACTATGAGGGACGCCGTAGTGAAGGGCTCCGGAAATTTCGACCACCTGGTGTTCTTCATAGCCTGAGTCGCTTTGGGACGTTAAACCCCAATCAACGAAACTACTACTACTACTGATGTCAGGATACCTCAAGCTGTTTTTTCAGCATTTTACCTGCCCTCCTCGCAACATTTCTTTTTGTTGCGGAATAAATTTCAATTTCTACTACTGCTACTATTGCTACTGATACTACTACTGCTGCTATTGTTATTACTACTACTAGTGCTATTACAACTACTACTATCAATAGTATGATTGCTACTACAACTACTACTACTGTTGCTGATACTATCACAAATGCTGCTACTGCTATGATTGCCACTACACTACTACTACTAATTCTACTACTACTACTACTTGTGCTACACTACTTCCACTACTGCTACTTCTGCGACAACTGCTACTAGTACTATCACTAGCAGTACTACTCGTAGTGCTATTACTACTATTACTACCAACAGTATGACCTCTACTACAACTACTGTTGCTGATACTATTGCAATTGCTACTACTGCTATCGCTACTACACTACTACTACCACCACTAGTACTACTACAACTAGTACTGCTATGATTACTATTACTACTACTACGACTACTACTACTATTACTACTACTCCTGTGCTACTAGTATTACCGCCGCTACTGCTACTAATCATCGTCATCCTGATAGTTGTTGTTCATACTGCGGTTGTAATAAGGTTTATAAAAGAGGCCGACCAAACGCGCCGCTTGCTTGTAAAGTATATCAAATAAATGTATTCACTTCAAAGATCGGCGTGAGTCCCGACGCCGCGTTAACGTCAAGCACCCGCGCGGAACGTTTCCTTTCTGGGCGTTGAACTCGCGAGCCGCACTTATATAAAACTCAAAACGCGCAGACAAAGAAGGGCGGCCCGCCACTGTGTATACGCGTCTCGCTCAAAAATAGACGCCCCAGCTCACCACAAACGCCAGCGTGTTATTGCTCTCCACGCTATTCACGGTTATGAAGGAGCTGTTTGATGCCCGCCATCTATCAAGCCGTGCTTACGGCTCGCGTCGCATTGTGTGCCCGGGCTCTCTCCCTTTAAGATTACCGCGCGACTGATCTTGAGAACGCATTTTAGAGTCATTTACGCGACGATTACCGTGACATTTAATAATGAAAGGCTGCTTCAAGAAAAGCCTTAAAAGGCGCGAGTGATATGTTATACGAGTGATAAACTAGCGTAGACGTATGCAGAGTTAAAGTATATCTACTGCACATGCGCAGTAGATATACTTTAACTCGGTATACGTCTACGCTAGTTTACGTGTTCACTATGCTGAAACTTTCTATTAAGGCGGGGCCTATTAACAAGACGTATACCGAGGTAAAGTGTAGCTACTGCACATGCGCAGGAGGCGACCAGTAAGACGTCTGCGATAATATCTCAGCTGTGCTAAAACACTCCAATATTGCGCATTCGAAGAGGTCATTTTGTATACAAGAAAGCCTAAATTGTCGCATTATCGCAGACTACTTCAATAAATTTTCCAGAACAGAGAGAGACAGATAATACACTTTTGTTTCTGCATGTTTTAGGAACATATACGAGCAGCCTCACTTTTTTTTCTTCTGGCGTTTATTATAGGCGCTCAGCATAATGAACGAGGCGGATGAAGGCATCAAGATGTGGCAGAGAGCCCAGGAATTAAGAAAGTAAAAATAAAAGAAAACTGTCCGCAGCGTTATAAAAATAGCGATGCGTTAGAAGCGAGGAGAGCGAAGTCATCACTATGTACTGTGCATTGCCTTCTGTAATATTAACGGCGTTCTGGTGAGGGCTTTTTCCTGTGATGCGCTTCCAGAAGTTAACGATGGCGTTCTGCGTGACGCGTGTTGAGGAAACAGGCATCGGTCGGCAAAGTTTCTGCAGAGTTTACGCTTACTTCCAGTTTCTGGTGCTCGGCTGCTGACCCGAAAGACGCGGGTTCGATCCCGGCCGCGGCGGTCGAATTTCTATGGAGGCGAAATTCAAGAGGCCCGTGTACTGTGCGATGTCAGTGCAGGTTGAAGAACCCCAGGTGGTCGAAATTTCCGGAGCCCTTCACTACGGCGTCTCTCATAGCCTGAGTCGCTTTGGGACGTTAAACCCACATAAACATAAACTTCCAGTTGCACACATGTCCACCGCAAGGCTAACAAGGCTAATAGGGATTATCTTGTGATCCATTACAGCATTTGAAGACGAGGACACAGATAAAAGTCCTCTGTCTATACTCGAGTTTGTTCTTGCTACTTGCAGTACACTGTAGTCTAAAATGCAAAATCGGGTTGCCCACAGATCTTTCTTTTTCTTTTAACAAGTAAGGCGCCAAGCAACAGTCACCACCGGCATCAACAATCAACTACATGCGACAATCCACGAGCGCAGTCGAGATGCACGCGCACTTATCTCTTCGTTTGGAATGAGATAAATGGGCGACTGTGTGCGAAGACAAACTCTCATCTTCTGTTAAGCACCTTAGTATCGCTATGAAAACGAAGCAGTCACCGCGAGAATTTTGGCGGCTGAATCCCAGTGACTTACGATAAATGTTTCGGCGTTTCGTCGCATGTTACGGCATACGTTACGACTTGCGTCACTCCATCCAATACGGCGTACAGAAGCGGCCAAATTTAAGTGGAACATGGGCCTGATATAAAATAGCCGTGACACAGCGACATTCTTAAATTTAACAGGCAAGATCTAAGTATATCATCGCGCATTTCAGTTTTGCGGCTACGACCTTGCGGCGACATATAATATGGTTCCGTACTTTCATTATGTCGCCCTTTCAGCGTAGTTATATCGCAGCTTTGTGCTCTGTACTCCACCCATACGTTACGGCAGACGTTGTGTGCTACTCGTTACGCATCCGTTAGCGTGACATGACGTCTTCCAACATCCGTTACTCTGCACCTATTACAGCCCCCGCAAACCGTAATCTTCAAACATATCCGGCGAACACTCGTGTTTCGGGTGCACTTGTTCTGAAGGAACCGTAACATTTGCGGTAACCGTTACGGTGGGCGATGCGGAACATATCCACGAACCGGGTGTGTGTTTCACATGTCACGAAGGAACCGTAACCATTGCGCTAACCGTCACCATAGCCGTTACGCCGTACAATGCGCCTCACACCCACGGTCCTGATGTGTCGTTCGCCTGGTCTGTAAGGTCCGTAACCCTCACAGTAACCGTTATGATAGCCGTTTCGCACATATGGGCGCACCGCGTGTGTGTCGTTCACCTGTTCCGAAGGAGTCGTGGAGGGAGGACACGGCAACTCATAGTGCCTCCGCAGATGGTGCAAGGAGGCGTGCGCAGCACGTGCCCTCTCGGTGTCTCGGCAAAGCGGCATGCGCACGCTCTCCGTCGCCCGGGTCGCGCGCCTCGCCTTTGAAACGGCAGAGGAGGAGGCGGCGGCGGCGGCAGCAGACGACGGAACCGGAAACCGGCGGGCCGTCCCGCGACGAACGTCCGCCCGTCCCCCCACCTCCGCTGAGGCGGGCAGCCACAAGCAGCAGCGCGCGCGATCTCGTTTTGTTTCTCGCTTTCGCGACCGCATCCTCTCTGGACGAGAAGACCTCCTCCTCCTCCTCCTTATCCTCGACTTCGTCCATCTCGAACGGGGTCCAACGTTGCCGCTGCGTGTTTGCATGCGTATGAGTGAGCGAAGAAGAGGGTGAAAGGGGAACCTGCCACCGCTGCTGCATCCGAGGATTGTGCCGCGGCGAGGAACTTCCCTCCTCCACGGAGACCGCCCCGAGAGGTATCCACGTAGTCGCGCGTCCACCACGAGCGACACACCGTTGCTGCTGCCTCCAGTGACGTCTCTGTACACTGCCCCTACTGCCGCTGCCAGCGAGCACTTTTGTCGTCTGCCGTCCTTAGCGAGGCACACGCGGGGTCTGCCTTCCAAGACGGGAGGAGTCATCGACTTCTCCTTCGTCTTCTGGTTCAGCGCGGAGAAGTGCGCGAGTCCCCGAGGCCCTTGACTCCAAGCTCCGGCCCGTGCGCGAAAGCCGGCCGGCTGGCGACTTCGTTGCCTCGGACCACACTTCCGAAGACAGCGTTGCGTGCCCGTGTGCTAGCGCGCGCGAGCGCGCGTTTCTCTGTGCGTGTGTCTGTGGCGGATCCTTCTCAGCCGGCAGCGTGTGCGTGTGTGCGTTCTCGCGAGAGAAGGCGCGAGTGTGAGAGGAGTGCGTCTTCTCTCCCGTGCGTGCGGCGAGGCTAGATTTTTTTTTCTTTGCCATCGGCCGCCGCCGCCGCAGCAGGCATCAATGGAATTCGGCGCCGATTGTGGACGGGGGCGTCGCCGGCCTCGATGACCTTCCGAAGAAGAGACCGCGTTACGACGACGACGAAGACCGGGGCGCGGAATCCGTCGCCCTCATCATCGGCGGCGTGGAAGACGCTAGCGGGCCGCTCCGACAAATGTCCTCGCAGACCAGGACGCCAGGTATAGAGATACACGCGCTTGCCTGCAAATCGCTCGCCCGAAAGCGACCAGCGCGCGGAGAAGCGTAGCGTGACGAGGCTAGTGACGAGGGCCACGCCTCGAATCGCTATCGCTGCTGTTGCATAGGGCGCACGTGCTTTTTTGCCTGTTGTGCTGGGAGTTTGGGGCGGAATGAGGGTGTCGAGTTGTCACCTTTCGGCAGAGGACTTGTACGTCAGGAAACGGCTTGCAAGCATTCAGTCCCGAAAGTTGTTTTTACTTTTGCGTCGGACTTTAGCTTCAAGGATCTATAAAAAAAGTATTATATTTGGTATAGCAATGTACGCGGCATGCGGTGATCGTGGGTTCGGATCCCGGTGGTGTCATGTGATTGCCTTTCCACTGAAATTCTCTGAAAGTTATCAAAGAGAAGCGAGCAATTTTCCGCCCTGATCAACGAAGTAAATGAAAAGAAGTAACATACCTCTATAGATTTTCTTGCTTTCAGTGACTGTTGACTTCATTCATATGGAAAGCCGGAATTATACAATATTTTTTCGTTTTTTTTTCTCCGCTTATGTTCCGTAATTTCTGCACCGATTAGCGCATTCCGGCAATAAATGAGGCCTGCCGTCGCCCGAGACAGCTATGGAAAGCCAAAAATATCGAATTGGAATAGGACTTAAATAGGATCACGGCATTATCCCTGTCTGTATTTTTTCAGAGGAGAAGCCACTCGGCAGACGTGCAAAAAAGCGGGGATCGGGTTTGATCTTTGAAGCTCCTATTGGCTGAAGTAATTAGTTGTTTCCTGTTATAAAAGACTGCAGAGAATGTTCTACGACCAAACCAAGCGATCTGGTCGTAATTTGTGAAATGTTCAGGAAATGAGCGTTCCACGTGACTGCTACTTCACGTTAGGAGTTCAAGCGGCTCATTTTGCTGCTGGAAGCATGTCTTTTTTATTACATTTGTTTGCCTTTCTTATCAGCATAACAAACAGACAAGTAAGACTGTAGAATTTCGCTGATAGGCTCATCCAGTCCTCCTTTGTAGCAGGCTACAACGTTTCCAGATGATTCGTGTGAACTTCTACAACACAGTCTCTCTTCGAATCGATGCCGACGGCGAATGGTCCTGGCAGCACCCAGGACAAGTAGAATGTTCTGAGCTGACTAAAGAGAGCTCAGGCCCGCCGCGGTGGCTCAGCGGTTACGGCGCTCGGCTGCTGACCCGAAAGACGCGGGTTCGATCCCGGCTGCGGAGGTCGGTCGAATTTCTATAGAGGCGAAAGTCTAGAGGTTCGTATGCTGTGCGATGTCAGTGCACGTTTAAGAACCCCAGGTGGTCGAAATCTCCGGAGCCCTTCACTACGGCGTCCCTCATAGCCTGAGTTGCTTTGTGACGTTAAACCCCAATAAACCAAAGAGAGCGTGGAGATCTGAATAGATAAAAAATAATGAACTGGAATAATGGAATAATGAAAATAATAAGCTCACCGCGATGTTCTTCAAGCATTCAACAAAACTACGATCTACTTTGTCCTTGAAGAAAACGTGAACACAAGCAGCAACATAATTTACACAAGATTTTAGTTATTTTGAATTAAATTAAGAGTACGTTCAATTTAAATTGCGCTCATAACTAATTAGTCTTCACTATTTTCGAACACTGGCCTGCACACTGAACACGTTCTCACACGATGCCACGCTGGAAGTGTCAAGTGTGCGAAACCCAAAGTTCAACGGCAGAGCTAGGTCGGCATGTTTCTATTACAATCTTGCTTGTTTACAGAGGAGCAAAGCTGATAATTTCGTCACAGCTCGCAGCTGATAGCTCTACGAGATACCAACTGCGACAGTGACGTTAAAACGTTTGCGCTTTGTCGGTGATAAAACAGTGACTGGCCGTTGATAAGTGTTGGGATTGCAAGAAAACATCTTGTCCAGCTGTCTACCCTTACTTGGGCGCCAGAAAGATGAGACATATATATTCGTACGCATAGCATGGTCAAAGCATGGTATTTTCCTGCAGAAACCATTTGACCATTCGTTTCAGCGAGTTGGCATTCTTTAGGGTAGGCAATGGCAAAGCCTTAAGATAGTTTTACAAGGAGATGGTTTGGTTTGGTTGATGGGGTTTAACGTCCCAAAGCGACTAAGGCTATGAGAGACGCCGTAGTGGAGGGCTCCGGAAATTTCGACCACCTGGGGCTCTTTAACGTGCACTGACATCGCACAGTACACGGGCCTCTAGAATTTCTCCTCCAAAGAAATTCTAGCCGCCGCGGCCGGGATCGAACCCGCGTCTTTTGGGTCAGCAGCCGAGCACCATAACCGCTGAGCCACCGCGGCGGCTTTTACAAGGAGAGAAGGGTTCTCTGCGGAGCGCGTTTTGTTTATTAATTATTTAAATAAATACCGCCGTCCCCTATAGGGAATTTCAGCAGGGTGATGGGATATGAAATATGTAAGAAAGGCAAAAATTCAACGCAGTAACACAGGCTGGAATAAAATAGAAATGAAATTAACACGGCTTCAATATTTCGACAGATTCACGCCGTTGTAGCGCGGCTTTGGCAATTGGCTGCTAACCCCGAGGTCGCGAAATCGAATCCCGAAGACAAAATGCAAAAGTCTCCCGTATGCTGTGCAATGTCAGTGGATGTTAAAGAAACCAGAGCAGTTAAATTAACCCGGAGCCCTCCCATTCGGCGTCCATCATAAGTCGGTTGTCGCTTTGAGACGATAAACCCCCGTATACCATCTCATATTTCCATAGATAGATATAAATAAAAATTTAAGCAAGATAAAATCAATTGGTTTCGAAATTTGTTTGTTAATCGGGAAGATTTCAATCAGTTACTCTTCGTGGAAAGAGAATTACATGTAACAATTTTTCGGTGATCAAAATAGAGTTATTGTTCGAGTGTGTCTCCACCTAGCAGCATAAACAGATGGAATTAAATTATAGCCGTTAGGTCGATTTTATAATTACCATTAATAAATTCAAAGAGCAACTTTATTTGCCATGCACGATTTCTTCTTGTTAAGGAGGCAAGATAACTGTCAGTAAAAGAACTGTCACACGGGTGCATTCTTGGTACCTGAGTGGAATTGAAGCTCATGTAATAAATTATGTTTTTAAATTTCATTCAATTTACCACAAGTTAGTTTCATGCAAAAGCAAAACTAGCAGCTGTTCTCACTACCTATACCTAGTGTCTAATCGCTTTGCTTACCAGACGCCATTCCTGTACTCCTTGAGCACTGCCTGCCCTACTTTTGTAGCCGCCTGTTGCAATGACTGTCTCAGTGCATACTAGTGGAGTTCATTAGTTCGCCTGCCAGCCATTATCATATCACGTCGTTATTAGGGGCAGTCGCAAATGCGCGTTAAGCACACTGTCGTTCTGGACGATATGAAGCGTAAAAATAGGTCAAGCCGTCCACACTTGGGCTTGTTGGTCGTGTGTGTCTATGTCGTTCTCTATCACTTGTCTGTTGATGCGCTACAACTTGGAAACATGAAACCGCCGTTGCTTATTGCCATTTTTTGACAGAAACATAACGTGAATCTTCATGAAAACACTCTGCAACATAACTGGGAACGTGAACGACGCGCGCACCTCTGCCTGCCAACATAACTCCAGTCAACAAATGTAGGCGCAATATTTTACTCCCGTACAGAGTAATAAGCACAATGAGCTGAGGTCTGTATACGATGCACCTCGCGCGCTCCTTAGACCGCCCAACATAACGCCAATGCAATTTTCACGTCGAAGTCAGTTATTCAGTGGCTGGTGCTGTACATTTTTCCATCTGCCACTAATTGGTTACATCCCTCACTGGTGTATTAAAGAGTTTCAATCTGGGCTCTACAGTGTACCGCCTCCGTCGGGCACTCAAGGTAGCTTGACGAATTAATCAACGCCAGATTGCAATACAAGGACAAATTAATAAACTTTACTAAGCTAGCCTATAGTTTATCATATCATAATTTGAAACTGCGCAGCACGGGACAGGAGTTTGGTGACAACGCGAGCTCAGCGTTGTTAGCGCAATTCGTAGCCCTTCCACCTTATCTTTTCGCGTTTGGATACGGTTTTCAGTCGTGTCTTCTTATTCTACGATCACGTAGCACTTGCCAAACTTGGAAACCTTGTCTTCGTCTTCTGCGTTTTAAAAACCCTTCTTTGGACATCCGGTAGTATATATACTCGTCGTCAGTGGGAAGGTGGTTGTAGTATTTCTTGCTCTTATCGCGCAGTTCGCTCTGAAGTACGGCACTGTAGTCCCGAAGTGCGCATCTGGGGTTTTAACATCGCGAATACACTTCCCTTTGACAGGCATCAATACAAATGTCGACGAAACTACGTTCACCTAGCTGAGTTCCGCTTGAGAAAGCCGTGTTGACGAAAACATTTTACCTTTCTGTAGCGGCTGGAAAGTGAATAGAGACATTTAGCATAGCGCTTACAGTCTACCCTCACAGCTTACGGCGGCTTACAGCCGCGAATGCGCATGCGCAAATGGTGCCAGGTGCCGGCACCAGGTGCCAGCACACTACGCTAAAGGTCTCTAATGCGAATTTGCGCGGAATAAGCCGATGTTAAATGGTATCGAATCTTCCGTCCCCAATTGCGCATGATTTAAGAACTGTAAAATTATATAAATCTCTAAGCAATGTCCGAAAATAGGCACAGTAAAATGTGTCATTCTTATATACGTTTATAAAATCTATGTGTTGGCCTGTGATTCTTCATGCTCGAGCCATTATAACTAACCGAGCCATAGAGAAGAAAATTTCAATCATTATTCGGTTTGGTTTAGGGTTTATTGGGGTTTAACGTCCCAAAGCAACTCAGGCTATGAGGGACGCCGTAGTGAAGGGCTCCGGAAATTTCGACCACCTGGGGTTCTTTAACGTGCACTGACATCGCACACTACACGGGCCTCTGGAATTTCGCCTTCATAGAAATTCAGCCGCCGCGGCCGGGATCGAACCCGCGTCTTTCGGGTCAGCAGCCGAGTGCCGTAACCACTGAGCCACCGCGGCGGGTTCAATCATTATTAATTCAACTTTTTATAATACTTATACGCTGGATAATCAATATATTTTTGTCCCTTATTGCCGGGATTAGCGCACAACGTTTTAAGACAAGGTGGTTGTTGGTAGAGCTGGCACTAACGGGTAACCGGGATTAGCCTTATAAAGAACATTTCGGCGATTGCTCCGCCTCTGCCGCATAATAAAACAAAATATTACTCCCACCGCTGCGCACAAGGACAGTGGCGTGGTAGGAGACAACTTTTACGACAAATCACTGCTCATTACAGTGAAATGCCACTTTAATGAACACCACTTGAAGGAACGTATAAGACAAACGCAGTCTTGCACAATCCTTGGCATAAATATCATTTGTCGTATGCAAATGAGTTTCAGTTAAATTAAACGAATCTGGACACATTGTGACTTTCACTTAAGTGAAAAATTTGGAAAGCATTAAAGTGCCACATGCTGGTCACAGTGCACAATTTCGGCACACATGCTGCAATTTTAGTCCCCAGAACTACAGACACAGCAATTTCGAAACTGCGCTGCTTACAAAATATCGCAGCGCCATACTTTGGCTTGCAACCTGCGAAGGAGCCATGAGTATTGGCTGTTGCACTTGCCTTAGTCATAGTCATGTTTGACTGTTCCACGAGAATTTCAGCAAGTGAGGCAATAATGTGTCTAGAGAAGTTGAAAGCCTTTGACGTCTGGCAGGCATTTGTGCAAGAAAATAGTGAACTAAGGTCCACTTTGAGTGCTCAAGTTCAGCAGATCATTATTGTATCTCACCGAAACTCATAAGTCCCTACCTAATACATGCGTGGGGTTTTCAAAAGCTGAGTGAAATAAATGCCTTTAGAGACGATTTGAATGCTTCACATTTTCTTCGACTCATCAAAATAAGCCGCTGCTAACTCGTTTCAATTGAAGCCAACGTTCAATCAAGCCTGACGTTCCCTGAAGCTCAAACAAACATTATTTCACTGTAAGCTGTTTCTGTATATAAGTTTTTGTACATAAAGATATAATATGTATCTTTGTAACAAGGTTTCTCTGCCTCGAGAGGAAAGGTGTGATCGTTGCATCGTCATTTCCAGTTAGGCTGCACCTTATCTGTTCAAGCTGTTTAGAACTCATCGCTTACATTTAGGCTATGAATAAAACGATGAAAATTGAGCCTCACTGGGCTGTTTTCCTTTTGCCACAACTCACAACCAGCACAAGCACGAAGATAGGCACTCTTAGAGCTAGAAATTGCGAGGATCCACACTTTGGCAACTGAAGTGTTGAGAGGCGAAAGCAGAGGACACTATGCCGTGACGACTTCCGGTGCATGTGACGTCACACTGTTCCTGTGGCTATATCGATACCCAAATTATACATCTTTCAGGGATCTTAAGTGTTAATTACGCTTAATTACACATTTTTTCATCTAATTTGACACAAATCCGATGTTTTTCCGACCATTCTGTGACAATATTCACTATGCCGTGACGACTTCCGGTGGATGTGACGTCACACTGTTCCCGTGGCTATATCGAAGTCAGCGCTATTGCGACGCAATTTCGACATTTTTGCCTATAATTAACTAGTTGCTCTACAGTCATCAAACTTGGCTTCTAGTTTTATTTTTTCCTCCTCTATGTGAAGCAACCATTGGTTTTCTTCTATCTTTTTTAGTTCATGAGTCAAACGCGTGTGACACGCTTTGTTAACGGACAGACGACAGTATGAGCCATTAAAGGCTTTCGCCTTAATATTAAACATAAAGAAAATTAGAAAGAGTAACCGTTGAGCACGAATGCGAAGCAAAGCAGTTCAACGAACTCGTTCAGTGCTCCTGCTACACATATTCATATTGCGCCCTCAACTATATATTCGACCATAGCCGTAATCTGCTATCGCACTTCCTTGATATATATTCCCGGTGCAATGTTAAGACGGATTTGGAATATCTTCTGCAATAGCGTGTTTAAGTCCGCTCGACGTCTGAGTTTTCGCCCAAATATACGTCTTAGGTCTCCTGCGAAATCGCTTCCAGAGGCTGTCATTCAGCGAAAGGAATCTAAAAAAAAATATGCGTTCATCACTAACAATAAGCACTGCCTATAGTAGGATACAACTTAAAAAAAAACAGCAGTTGCTAACACTGGGCCGGGGTCCGCGGCGTCCTGTATTACTCCGCTGGCCAATCGCAGCTGTAAACGAAATCAGATTTTTAATATTTGACTATATCAAACAATCCACGTGTCAGAATTCTAGAGCTCGTAATTTTTTTATTGGGATAAGCTTCTTGTTTAGGTAACAAGAAATGTTTAAGCAGTGGACTACTTTTTTGTCGTGTAGGAATTCTGTGCGCGGAGGCTGAATGTGGGCGGAGCTTCACTGCAGACTTAAGTTGTATCCGACTATAGCACCGGGTACGAAATGTACTAACCTTTAGGAGAGCGAATATTGTCGAAAAACCTTCTTCCTTCGCCCGACAACACATGCCCAGAAAACCTGGACAAGCGAATTATTTTTTTTTAACGGAAAGTTGTTTATGAAAGCGAGTTTTTCGCATATTGTTATATTACGAGATATAAATCAATATATCCGCAGCTCCCTCCTCAAGACGGTGGTAGTTCTCCTTTTATTCGTTGTCAAAAAAACTCGCCCCATTGGTTTTTTGTGGCAGTTTCAACTACTCGATGTGAGCGTAGGGAAAACATTAAAAGCAGGGTTTTGCTGCGCATCTTTAGGTTAGACCATTCTCATCAGTATGTTCATAACAGTATCTTACAACATTCCACACCTGCCTCACAGTTAAGTGATGTCCAAGAAAGCTGGATTTGAGACAAGATAAAACGTTGAGTCTGCTGCGGCTATTGACGACGCTTCGCAGTGGGACAAATGTCCGCTGCGCGTTTTGTGCACGAGCAGGCAAAGTCACGAGAAAACATAACGGCAGCACGAGACAGGACAAAGCGGGATGTCCAAGTGCTTTAATTCACCAGCCATCTCTTGAGCTTTCTTCGTTTAAAAAATCGGGACCAGTACAGTTTTCCCACAGAACATATCTCATGGAGCTATAGACCCCAAGAACAAATGCAGGCTGTGGTTGGTTCGTGAAATTGATGAAGAGTTAAGTTAAATGTATCGCTGGAACACAAGAGAGATGTGTTAAGTGGTCTGAAATTCAATTGGAACACGCAGAGAATAAGTTTTTTTGATAGTTTGCGAACCGAAGGAAATATTTTTGCTTTAGCTTGGTTTATGAGGTTTAACGTCCCAAAGCGACTAAGGCTATGAGAGACGCCGTAGTGGAGGGCTCCGGAAATTTCTACCACCTGGGGTTCTTTAACGTGCACTGGCATCGCACAGTACACGGGCCTCTAGAATTTCTCCTCCAAAGAAATTCGACTCCGCGGCCGGGATCGTACCCGCGTCTTTTAGGTCAGCAGCGAGCGCCATAACCACTGAGCCACCGCGGCGGCAACGAAATATTTTTCGATAGCTGATATAGAAAATAGACAGAAATTAGAAATCATGTTTTCAACAAACTCTGCAGAAAGCAAGAACTCATTTCAAGCGGGCAATACTTTCCGGTGTAGTGCCTGTTCTATTAGATATTTTCCTGCAATACTTCGAGGAAAAAAAGTTGGACAGTAAGGAACCACCTTAGGGAAGCACGACACTCCACGCTTCTAAATTTATTGCCGCTTTGGCATGGTACGGCACAGTATGGCACGGCACGTTACGGCACGGTACGGCACGGTACGGCACGGTACGGCACGGTACGTTACGGCACGGTACGGCATAGTATGATATGATATGGTGCGGTATGTTAAGGTATGGTATGGTGGAATGGTGCATGGTACATGGCGTTTAACATCCCAAAGCGACACGGGCTGTGATGGACGCCGTATTGGAGGTCTTCGAATTAATTTCGGCCACCTGGGATTTAGCGTCCACTTACATCGCACTCTATGCTAGCGCCTTGCGGGGAAATTGGGAAGTACGCTATAGAATGGGGCTAGTGTGATACTGCGGCTGTAGGCTTCGTAATTATCTGTAAAGAGCAAGCGCAGATAACGTTTCGGGACAAACTGATGGAAAACACGTGGAGGTGAAGCACATACTTGTCCCATCGCTGCTTGTGTTTGCAAGAAGAAAGTCAAAATTTATGATTACGCTGGACTAGGCGCAATCCGCGTCAGTGCTTTCTCAAGACAGATTAAAAGGAGGAGAACGCATGGACCAGCCCACCTTTTGGCTACCCAGTTCCGTGCGGTTGTTTGACATCTTTAGCCGGCATTTGTATGTTGCGTAATCATTCAAGGTGCACTGAAGAGGAATCTGAACTGGTATTTTTGCCGCTGGAACTCGATCTACACGTTCCGAGCATTCTTAGAAACTTCGAATTTGCCCTGTGCGGCCGATTTCCTTAATTTAAATCCGATTAAACGTCTCGGCTCCCACCTTTTTTTTTGTTTTGAATTCCCTGCATACGGTGGAAGGAGTCGACCAACCTTTCAACCAGTCCCGTGGCGGCTTGCCGCTCTGCCATCGGCGGAGTGATACATAGTTATCGTCGAAAGCAAGGAGTTCACGCGTATTTCATTTCTGTGGACATAATTTGCAGCTATGTAATCTCTGACTAGATATATTTATTCACGGAAAATTAAAAAAAAAACAAAATAAAAGCGAAAGCAAAGCCACCGTATACGACTGCCTGAAAGGCACTCCATGGGTTGGTCGACTCATCCCACCGTATGCAGGGAATTAAAAAAAAAAAATAGCGGGAGCCGGACGTTAATCTGAAATAAATTGGGGAAATCGGCCGCACAGGGCAATAAATCGAAGTTGCTAAGAATGCTCGGAACGTGTCGATCGAGTTCCCGCGGCAAAAAGACGAGTTCAGATTCCTCTTCAGTGCACCTTTGAAGGCGTTTCTCTGTGAATAATTAATTTCCTAATATTTCAATAATATTGTCACGACCAAAGGAGCCGCGAAGGTAGGCGTCGGCAAGAACCCAAGACTGGGAGCATTCTTTTAATTATAGAGCCAGCTTCCACGTCACCAAACAGAACAAGCGCGCCGCGAGAGGCCACCGCCGCTTCGTCGTCGTCTTCGATTCAGCGCGGAGGCCGCGCGGCTCGTTAGGCGCGTGGCATTATTGAAAAATTACCACATGGTATCTGTTTTGTTTTTATTTGGAAATGACTCAGATACGCCGCTTATTCTCTTGTGTATGAAAGACGGCCCAAATGTCTACAATTCCTTGAAGCGCCGAAAATACGACTGGCTTCATCAAGGAGCTTTTTGCGACAAGGAGTTTTTGAAGACTTTCGTGGGATGAGGCAGCACGCTGTCTATTGTAATGCAATATGTGAGCTAAGCTTTCCTTTTTTCTGCTAAGTTATGGACGCTGTGCTAAGCTGATGTGTATCTTCTCACGCAAATGCCGAGAAACAGTCCTTACGTGGCGAAGAGTTGGCACTGCTTTTTTCTTTCAGTACACACGTCTATACGAGTCAATTCGTGCTGAACATTCGTTTCAGTAATTCATTACATTACATTTCTGCATCATTTCATGTAGTAGTATTCAGGGCACGCGTAGAATGCCGCCGCGATTACAGTCAGGATTGAAAATTAGACACCGGACGATCAACTGCGAATTACAGTATGACAAGAAGCGCTAATAGCAATTGAAGAGATGATGCTATTTGTTTGTTTTCCCTTTCCTATTTTTTTTTCAAGCACTGATTGCTGACACGACCGACTGTCAGCCGTACGTAACGACCATGTACGGCATGTGGGAGGTTTCTCGTGCAAAAACAGCTCGCTATTTTGCCAATATCGTCGGTATCGTCCGATAGGTTGACGTGGAAGGTCAGTTTGCGTCTTCATTTACGAATCGTTCCCATTTCATATCATGTGATTTTCGTCATGTTGCTGTCGCCAGCGTGAAAGGCCGTTAGAATACCTATAACGAATCGAGCAGCGGCTTCAGTTGCAATAAAAATCGCCTAAAACTTGCCATAGATAGAGGTTCATTCAGCGTCAGATCAAGTTCACTACGACGCTCGATCAGGTCTTGGTGAGAATTCGGAATTTCAGTATAGTTCTCAAAGTTGCACAGCTTTTATTAACTCGTTGACTAAAGGCGTTTTTCTCGAAAGAAAGAGGGAAAGGAAGAAAGAAGGGAAGAAAGAAAGAAGGGAAGAAGGAAAGGAAGGAAGAAGGAAAGAAGGAACGAAAGAAAGAAGGAACGAAAGAAAGAAAGAAAGAAAGAAGGAAAGAAAGAAGGAAAGAAAGAAAGAAAGAAAGAAAGAAAGAAAGAAAGAAAGAAAGAAAGAAAGAAAGAAAGAAAGAAAGAAAGAAAGAAAGAAGGAAAGAAAGAAAGAAAGAAAGATGCAACGCGATGAGCGCGGGTGCATGCGGCTCTCATCTCTATCAACTGCGCAAGTTAAACGCGAAATAGTCTTGAGCCTCCTTTTTAGCCCCTACCAACCTGAGTTCCTCATTTCCTTTTCTTTCCTTTACATGATATCTCCTATCTTGCGACGTTACTTCGGTCGTCTCTTCTTTTTTTTGTCGGGGAATAGTTAAGGCGTCTATCGATAATGCAGGCAGTCCCAATGCCCGAGACATTCTTCCTTTTCACATTGAGCAACTTTACTACTACTACTACTACTACTACTACTACTACTACTACTACTACTACTACTACTACTACTACTACTACTACTACTACTGTCAGCAGTTCCACCTCTCCAGCGTTCCAGCTCTCGCAGAGAAGGGCAGCGCGCATCCCGGAGTGTGGTCACTGTGACGGGTCACGACGCCCCGAAGAGGCCAGGGTAAAGGAACCGGACCAAGGCGCTCGATTCCCACGGCTTGGCTGCGGGAGCCACGCACACGCCGCTCCCCGAGAAATGCGCGGCATTTAATCTCGTCGAACGGGTCCCGCTCGCCGCTTGCGCAACGCGCACAGCGCACTCGCGGTACGCGCGCGCGCGCAGCTCGCCTCGCCGGTGATCGCGTGTTTGCCGGCGCGCATCTCATTATAGAATCGTCGCCGGCGGCCCCGCCCTTTGCTGACTTTTTTTATTTGCTTTTTTTTTTTCTCAACGGTGTCTAGCGCTGGCGTGCGCTCTCGAGCAGTTTGCTGCCTCCTGCTATGGGAACTGGTCTGGCGCCGACGAATTGGATTGGTTTCATTGGATCTTTGCTTATCTAGTTGGGCTCTTAAGGCGCTAGGAACGTAAATGAGAATGCTTAATCGGTAACCTTGGAAAGCACTTTATTTTTACTTTTGCAGGGCCGTTGGAAAAGCGTTAAATAATTCGGAAAGAAAAACAAGAACAGGAAAGTGCGCTCTCCATAGTTAAAGCTAAATCTTTAACAGCAAATGTTCCCTACATTATTGCTGTGGCTTGTATTGTCTTCCGCAACGTGAAAACTCGTCCTTCTAGCACACGTGTTAAACGTTAATTAGGCCCAGGAACATTGCGGCCGGCTCTCTCCTGCATTCATTGAGCCACTTATCAGCTCATCATCTATCGTGTTTTGTCAAAAATGGCGCGAAGCCTGCTATACTATGGACTGCGCTGAGACAAAAAAGCTCAATGGGCAGTCCTGGCCTACATCGACAAGGTTGCGAAGTGGTGGTCGTTGATACTGTGCCGTCTCGTAGAGTTAAAACATCGTGTTTTTCTCTTTCTTTAGTTCGTGTTATTCGATTGCTGACCACGTCTAAACACGGGTGTATTTCGTTCTATACTTGCAAACAACGGTTTGGTAGCTCGCATGGTCTCTAAAGAAATTTTGAACGATGATGATAATGATGATTAATTTTAGTGAAGCCAAAAAGCGCAATAGCAACGAGGTGTTTTCGACTCCACAAAATGTGGTCGAAGACCAGTTTTCCAAGCATTTCACCACATATAAGCCGAGGATCAAGCAGCGGGTAAACTTGTGCCCATTGGGAACAGGTGGGTACCGACGGCACATGGATCGAACCCCTTACCTCCCGCATACGAGGCTGATGCTCGAACGACTAGGCCACTTCAAAAAAGAAAGAGAAGAAGTAACAAGCTTGCTCATTCCCTGCTCCATTGTAATAAATCGAGCGGCAATGCATCATTTTCGATGCAGCTGTCATGCATGCAACACATCATCGCTTGACTTCAAACTCCGCGGCGTGTTGGATGTGCATAAAACTGCCACAATGCGCGCTTTTACCTTTTGGTACAAAATTTAAAATATCACTATATCGTCATCATGAGCGTTTCCTACTGAAAAATGTATTTAGGTTTGAATGGGTCAGCCAATAGGATTATGGCACATTTAGCTTGGCTTTATGGGATTTAAGTCCCAAAGCGAGCCAGGCTACGAGGAAGGCAGTAGTGGAGGGCTCCGGATAATTTCTACCACCTGAGGTTTTTAACGTTCACTAACGTCGCACAGTTTACAGGCCTCTAGCATTTCGCCTCCATCGAAATGCGACCGCCGCGGAGGGATCGAACCCGCAACTTTCTGTGCTGTACGATGTTAGTGCACGTTAAATTACCCCAGATGGTCGAAATTATCCGAAGCCCTCTACTATAAGGCGTCCCTCATAGTCTGGGTCGCTTTGGGGCGTTAATTATATAGAGACGAACAAAATGGGCCACAGTCCTATTTGCTGACGTATCTACACTCTTTCTCCCGTAGGATGAACTTTCGAAAACTGCATGGAAAACAAATCTAGCGCTCTCTCTATACAGGGTGTTCCACCTTAGACTTTCTGCAATTTTTAAAAATAAGCTATTTGAATTAGATGCCCGCTTTTTCTGGCATAGCATTGTCAGTGGTGTAGTACATCATAATGCAGCTAAGACGTGCTAACTAGCAAGCTTGTTAACCAATATTTAATAGTTAACTTTTAAAATATTATCGTTGGGCTCCTTAATTATTTAGAGGCATGTAGCCCACTGTAAGTAATACCCATATCAGTTTTTATAATTCCGAAAACGCGGTTGCCCTTGGCGCAGTGGTCCAACAAATTTCGCCTACATCGCGCCAAAATACATGCGGTTTGAGAAGCTTGCAGGTAAAGCAACCTCTCCAGTGAACCTAACACGTCGAGATAGCCAAAATTTGTTGGGCCACAACGCCGAGGATAATCGCGTTCTCGAAATTCTAAAAAAGGATATGGACATTACTTACGGTGGGCTACATGTCTCTAAGTAATTAAGGAGCCCAACTGTAACAGTTTAAAAGTTAACTATTAAATATTGGTTAACAAGCCTGCTAGTTAGGACGTCTTAGCTGCATTATGATGTACTACACCACTAACAATGTGTGGGTTTCACGTGGACACAGGCCACCACCCACCGCGGGTTCGAGCTTCGCGCGAGCCAAGGGCCCCGATCAGCCGTCACCACACACACACTGGGACACCGCTGCAGCGCACTCAACCTCTGCTGGGAGGAGAGCGATTCGCCGCAAAGAAATAGGCCTCCAAGTTCACAAAGGAGACGTTTATTCACATCGTCCTCTAGCTGATACACACACACTCAATAGTCACCCCGTCCCGGGGGCGCGCGAGGAGCAAGGCTCCGCTGCGCGCACGAAGCGACTCGAGTAATGCGCACCGCTAGCACGCCGCTGCAGGAGAATGTCCCCGCGGCAGTGCTGTGATCTCTCTCTCGTGTCGACCGTTGGGCCGGTTGCGAGAGAGAGTGGGCATTCAACGCAAGGTACGCCTGTCAGAGGTCGCTGGACCCCGCTGGACAGGCTCGAGCCGCTGCAGGTCAGAGGACACGTGCGGGCGAGCTCGAGTAAGCACTGGTCCGAGCGGCAAAGCCGGCACGGACAAACAGTAACGTACGCACCTTACGCTGTCTCGGAGGGATCCCTCTCTCGGCCCCGCTCGGACGGTCGCGCAGCGCGCGGCCGCCCAAAGCGGGTCCCAAATTCCCGCCAAAAGGCGCCAATGGCAAAGGCCCTTGGGGAGCCGGGGCGGAGCTGTGGCTAAATGACAGTGATTAGTCACCCAGCCGCCTCTCCACCGCCTGAGGCGGGAGCAAGGGAAAGAAGAGAAACGACGCGGTAGGCCGGCACAGCCGCGCAAAGGCGACGGCGGAAAGCCAGATTCCCACAAATGTTATGCCAGAAAAAGCGCGCATCTAATTCAAATAGCTTATTTTAAAAAATTGCAGAAAGTCTTAGGTGAAACACCCTGTATATATGGGAATATGTGAGCTAGCGATCTTTACCACGTAAACAAGCTCTACCCCTCGTTTTCACTTTTGCACACTTCGACACGGTTCAGCAAAATTGCCCTCAATTGTGATATCGGAGCTCCATGTAGAGAGTGCATCAGCAAAGTATAACACGCAAGCTCTTACGCATCGTGCATAACTCCTTGCCCCCTAGAAGGATACGCCGTCATGCCTTATAAAACAAATGCTCTCCGCGCCGGAACGCGATGCGTCTGCTTATGTTTACTGGCTATAAAAAGAGCCCTTTGAGGTGATTAGTGGGGGGAAAGCGGTCGGCTACTGCGTAAGTTACAAGCGGCCTTTAGTAAACTATCTTCCTTCAGATGGCGGAACTTACGGCATCGCGCTCAAGAATCATACAACGCGAGGCAGAACGCTTATAGGCGCAGCGCAGAGTTCCTTGACCCTCGTGTTTACGGGGAAGCAGAATATTCCGAGCATGCAAACGCTAGAAAAAGATGAAAAGGGAACAAAAAACAAGGAAGGGAGATGTTCTCTATCTTTTTTTTTCGGGCATGCATACAGCATACGAGTAAACGATCGCACTCCAAGTTGAGTTCGTCCTTTTAACTCTCTTTTGCAGATCTTGATTATGCAGCAGGAGTTTAAGGAAATAACTGCTGTATGGTGGACGGCACTGATCTCATTAAAACTGAAGAGGAGCCGAAATTTACTTTCACGCAGTAAGGCTGACCGAACCTAACGCATGAATGAGTTGTGCGCTGCACAGATTCCGTGCTTGAAGCCATAAACATTTGCGACGTATTATTAGGGCTACTAACTCGGCTACGATTCCAGCTTTGAACACATCGTACCCGCTATAGGCAAACTCGCTCTATCGAGCCCCATCATGAAATTTTTATATCGGGAATGTATGACTCTTTCTCTTCGATTTTTTTTTTCAATGTTGCGGATACCTACCGTCTTACAGTTTGTTTCCTTTGTATTTGATTGCTGCATATTAAGTTCATTAGGTAGAACAAGCTTGAACAAACTTTGCCGAACATCAGATTTCGTTAGTACGACTGTCTCTGCAAGTAGCCACCATCTTCTGTTCCGGATCCTTATTGCGCTTGCCTGTAGCTGTTAAAAGGTACCGAACGATGTGCGAATACATAAAGGGCGAAAAGAGATAGAGGGACCTGGAACTATATGTGGTTTACTTTTGTTTTATATGTGTGGTCATTTGACTGCGGTAGATCGCACTTTTTGTAATGATAATGGCTGCTGGGCTAGTGCGTAACTGATGTTGAAAAAAATGGAGACATTCGAAGCTGTGCGCATCGTCCTAACGCGTCCTTGTTTCTATCTCTTTGTCTATTTTTCTATCTTTGCTATTTTCTTGTATTTTCTGCCCGTTTACCTCGTGTTTCGTTGCTGTTATGCTTGTGCACTGCACGAGGCGCAGTATACAAGAGTTAGATACAAGTCAAGAACGAAGCGGTTTTCCCCCGTCGAAGGACTCTCTTCCAGCCAATAGCGTCGGCCGATTATCATGAACCTGCTAGCGTGACAATGCAGGGAGTGGCAGATGAAAGGGGATAGCTCCCTCCCTGCATTGTCACACCGCTCCGTGTGTAGTAACGTTCGATGGTTCATGAGAAACGGCCGACGCCATTGGCTGGAAGGGAGTCCTTTGACGGGGAAGAGCCGCTTCGTTCCTGAGTTGTATCCGACTGTGGCAGCTGTGTAGCTGTCAATAATTCGTCGAAGTTCCCCAGCATTGGCGAGCGCAGACTCCCTAGAATGTTTCGAACAATCCGCAGTGGTTGAACGGACGCGTTGTGAGCCTGACTCACCCGCCCTCTCATCTTATTAAGTGGTTTATGGTTTATGGTTTATGGGGTTTAACGTCCCAAAGCGACTGAGGCTATGAGAGACGCCGTAGTGGAGGGCTCCGGAAATTTCGACCACCTGGGGTTCTTTAGCGTGCACTGACATCGCACAGTACACGGGCCTCTAGAATTTCTCCTCCAAAGAAATTCAACCGCCGCGGCCCGGATCGAACCCGCGTCTTTCGGGCCAGCAGCCGAGCACCATAGCCACTGAGCCACCGCGGCGGCCTCATCTTATTAAGTGTTCGCCACATTTTACGAGATCCTCCTTGGCGCTGCGTGTCCTCGGACGTGAGACTTCATTGGTGCGTTACCCCTTCTTGAATCTGCACCGCTTTGTATACACTTGTTGGTTTGTTCTTCATTCGCCAACCTTCTTCAATCATCACTGCCCTGGCTGGAATAGCGAACAATGCCCGTGTGCAACCCTTGCGGCTATCAAGGCAGCGTTCATTTCTTTGGCTGCCGCTCTCCTCTCTTTGACGACCCGAACGTTCTTGAGATCGCATTATACTCGCATGCAACTCTTCTGTGGGGCAACCCATGTCTCAACTTTCATACGCGCCAACTTTTACAGCAAATCAGCGAATAAAAATACAGAGAAAACACAAGCGTAACTTTTTACCAGAAATATAAGTAATTATGTGCTCTCGCTCCAAAAAGGTGGACGGAAGGGGGGTGGGGGTCGATGGGGGGGGGGGTCTTCGTTGTTCTCCCAGAATTCCTTCCCAAAGAAGGCATATACCGCAGCTTAAGGGGGTCCCAAGAAGGCAACGCGTTTACGCCCAATGGATTGTGTCTAAATCGAGCTTCCTCGTGCTCCGTCTATGCAGCAGCCGCAAGGCGCGTGTAATGATATCACACCGCCCCCCCCCCCCCCCCCCCCCCCCCCCCTCAAGCTAGTCCCCCCACCTCCCACCACTCTGTGTTACGCGCCTCCCAACTCCCGAGACGTCTCGTT
Source organism: Amblyomma mixtum (assembly GCF_055824585.1). Classification (NCBI taxonomy): domain Eukaryota; kingdom Metazoa; phylum Arthropoda; class Arachnida; order Ixodida; family Ixodidae; genus Amblyomma; species Amblyomma mixtum. The sequence goes on from NC_143013.1 coordinate 81,959,763, forward strand.
CTTTGGCGCACGCGCCGGTCGCATTCTTGGCGGGCCCGGCCATCACCCTCGCCCTCGCACACCAGCGGCTCCGTCGGTCGCCGAATTTTTGTCGGGGGCCTCGGTTGGGTTCCCCGCCAGCAGTCCCGCCCCACCGCGCACGCTCATTTATCGGCTCGACGGATCGCGCGAGCCCCTAGTCACACCGGGACCCGCAACTGTCGGCAGCGCTATCTGTCTAGTGGGCCTCGAGTCACCGGCGAACCCTGTCGACCGTATTCACGGCCCTACATTCTGGTAGAGCTAATCCCAGCACCCGCTTGTTCCCATGTGAAACATTGTAATTTAAAAGGGGAAGGGAAGCACAATGCTGCGTTATGCAAATCTGGTGTGAAGCCATCGATATCGTGTGTGTGTGGAAGGGGGCGGGGGGGTCTTATACTTCTATCTACTCTAACCAAGCAGTTGTGTACCCGATACAGTTAGCCTCCGCGGTGGCTCAGTAGTTGTGGCGCTCGGCTGCTGGCCCCAAAGACGCGGGTTCGATCCCGGCCGCGGCGGTCTAATTTCGATGCGAAATTGTAGAGTCCGTGCGCTGTGCTATGTCAGTGCACGTT